>NC_035438.2:109471174-109795320 GCF_002127325.2 Helianthus annuus | reverse complement strand
TTAACATAAACAAACGAACACGAACGAACGTAAAAAACATATTACCGAATGAATGCAGTCGGATGAGATGAGACATTTGTTCATGTTCGTTCATTTAGTTAATCGAACAGAATATCTTGTTCATGTGTTCGTTCATTAACTAAACGAACGAACATAAACAAACTTCCCGCCAAATGGTTCACAAACTGTCCGTTGAACGTTCGGTTCGTTTATAGCCCTATCAAGGAAGATAATGGTACAATTTTAAAAATTATCCTGAAATGACAAAAATGGACAAACACAAGCAAACAATTTTGAATGTACATAGGGTATGCTATTATACTCTACTCACCCAAGCAAAAAAGTTTAATTGGTTAATCAAGAGCATTCACAATGGATCCTTCATATTTATGTGAGTGTAACCTCTGTATTTGTGAAAGTGGTTGTAAATTGTTGTGAATAAAAGAGGGAGAAAAAAGAGAAAATATTACTGTTCATCAGTAAATTTTGGAGGAGATAATATTCACCTCTATAATTTTTTAATATTTTCTGAAAGTGGTTGTGAGAGGAAGAGAGAGGAAAAGTAGTGATAAAATTATAAAAAATATTATTTAATTTAAAATGAGAGAGAAAAGATAGTGTGTTTTTAGTGTAATTACGGAGATGAAGTAAAAGATTTGATTATGAATGCTTTTACGGATGCAAATAATGTAAATCAAATATTCTACTACCTTGTCTTTTCCATTCAACTATGGTTTGTTCACACTAGTTTCCCCGACAATGTTTCAACAAGACGACCTCTCCAAGCATTTTGAGTTAATAACCAAGAGGGAATTATATATAAATCTAAATATTAATAAAAGACTACAATTAATGGCATGTGGCAATTTCTCCTTCAACTTCACAACTATATTTTTATTTTTATTTAATAGTATTTTATTATTATTATTATTATTATTATTATTATTATTATTATTATTAAATCTCTTAATTTCAGTTTTAAAATTATATATAAAAAATATTTTGTTACCTTATTATTATTATTATTATTATTATTATTATTATTAAATCTCTCAATTTTAATTTTAATAACATATGGAGGAATATTATATTTTTTGTCTTTTTGTCTTTGGTCTCTTTTTTTGGCATTATGATTTTTCATTTTGTAACAAAACTTTAGTTTTTAAAATTTGTGCCATAAAGGTTAAATAATTATAGTTTTTTATTAGTTTTTGTTTTACGTTTTTCTCATATTTGTTTGTCGTTTGTTTTTTTTTATTCGTATTTGGTTGTCACATTTGGTCTTTTATATTTGTTTTACCCCCTCCACTTTCCAATACGCATCGTTATAAATTCGACTCTTTCTATGTTTTACGTCACGTAAGTCACTTTGTGTTGGAAATTCATGTTTTTTTACGCTTTACCCGGTTTTGGTCTTCGTTCGATGCTACTTAGCATGGTTTTACGTCCCTATCTCCTCAACGTTGATAGCACGTTTTTATGCCCACTGGCCCGCAACACGGGTAGCTTAAGACTAGTATATAATATAATAATACATAGACCTTTTACCGCTATAGATATTTTTTACATATGGCTTATCATGTTATCCTAACTAGTAAATAGACCCGCGCGCGTTGCGGCGCCAGTATATTGCAAATATCAAATGAGTTAGCGCAAGTGTTATGTAGCGCGATCGATCCACAACAAACATAAAGGGCTTATTATAGCTTTAAAAAAATAGAAAACACACGAAACACAGAGTAACTCAAATTTATACCATCGAATGAAAATATATTATATTTAACGACACTCGGTATGGTATGTAAAAAACGTATTATACTTAACTGAAAATCTGACCAGATTTAATGACAACAAAATTGAAACCACAGGGACTCAAATTCAAAAGGTTTAAGTTTTAGACTAAGATGACCAAATCTTAGAAACCATTTTGGCAGTTTACTAAATTTTTTAAATAACTTAGACTATATTAATAATTAATATTAATATTAATAATTTGTATCAATTAAAATAGTATATTAATAATTAATAATTTGTATCAATTAAAAAATAACAGAAAAAACAATGTACTTATTTGTATCAATTAAAAAATAACAGAAAAACAATGTACTTGTTTGAGCTACCCACAGATCAACCAAAACCATCCATTTAGGAAAACCACTACCTTACCTGTTAAACCATTTCTTATAATATACCAAACCCACTCACACAAATATACCAAATCCATTGTGAATGCTCTTACCGTCACAACCACCACCCACAAAACCAAAACCATAGATAAACCGCCTTTGTGTACCGTATGCTTTTTTACCTGTACCCCGATGTGGATGAAGACCTTTTAGGTTGCTGAAGACCTGGTTGAGCGGCAACGACGATTGAAGTTTACTACCGGCCACCACCATAAAACCGCCACCACAGCACAACCGCCTCTCTCCCTATCTTTTTCTCTCTCGGTCACCATTGTGGTCAGCCTCTGTAGTCACCGCCGGAAGTTTGGTAGTTTCAGTGGTGCTGGTGATAAGTTAATAACCTTGTGCTTGGACACGAAAGTTTCTTACCAACGGTTGAGGTAGACGGGCGTCCACCTGCAAATCAACATCCGACAGGAATAATTTCTGTCTCTCGCCCTCTCTAAAGGCCTAAAACTCGTCTTTCTCTCTCAAAAAAAATCATACGGAAGGTCGTAGTTTCTGTACAGATCCGACAACTGACCAAGATCTTCTTGAAAGGGTTTAGTTGAGATGATTTTCCGGTGGTCGAGATTTTGTAATGAAGGATAAATCTGTAATTTCGGCGTAAAAGGGGAGGGTCAGTGGTGTAAAAGCCACCGACTTTGTCCTTTGAGATTATCTACTAATAAATAGACCCGCGCGCGTTGCGGCGCGGGTATATTGCAAATATCAAAAGAGTTAGCGCAAGTGTTATGTAGCGCGACCGATGCACAACAAACATAAAGGGCTTATTATAGCTTTAGAAAAATAGAAAACACACGAAAGACGTAGTAACTCAAATTTATACTATCGAATAAAAATATATTATCTTTAACGACACTCGGTATGGTATGTAAAAAACGTATTATACTTAACTGAAAAATCTGACAAGATTTAATGACAACAAAATTGAAACCACAGAGACTCAAATTCATAAGGTTTAAGTTATAGACTAAGATGACCAAATCTTAGAAACCATTTTGACAGTTTATTAAATTTTTTAAATAACTTAAACTATATTACGTAGTCATTAAATTATCATGTCGAAATCTGCTTTATTTTTTTTATCTTTGTCATTTAAATATAGTATATTAATAATTAATATTAATAATTTGTATCAATTAAAATAGTATATTAATAATTAATAATTTGTATCAATTAAAAAATAACAGAAAAAACAATGTACTTATTTGTATCAATTAAAAAAATAACAGAAAAAACAATGTACTTGTTTGAGCTACCCGCAGATCAACCAAAACCATCCCTTTAGGAAAACCGCTACCTTACCTGTTAAACCATTTCTTATAATATACCAAACCCACTCACACAAATATACCAAATCCATTGTGAATGTTCTTACCGTCACAACCACCACCCACAAAACCAAAACCATAGATAAACCGCCTTTGTGTACCGTATGCTTTTTTACCTGTACCTCGATGCGGATGAAGACCTTTTAGGTCGCTGACGACCTGGTTGAGCGGCAACGATGATTACTGTTTACTACTGGCCACCACCACAACACAACCGCCTCTCTCCCTCTCTTTTTCTCTCTTGGTCACCGTTGTGGTCAGCCTCTGTAGTCACCGCCGGAAGTTTGGTAGTTGCAGTGGTGCTGATGATAAGTTAATAACCTTGTGCTTGGACACGAAGGTTTCTTACCAACGGTTGAGGTAGACGGGCATCCACCTGCAAATCAACATCCGACGGGAATAATTTCTGTCTCTCGCCCTCTCTGAAGGCCTAAAACTCGTCTTTCTCTCTCTAAAAAATCATACGCAAGGCCAGAGTTTCTGTACAGATCCGACAACTGACCGAGATCTTCTTGAAAGGGTTTAGTTGAGATGATTTTCCGGTGGTCGAGCTTTTGTAATGAAGGATAAATCTGTAATTTCGGCGTAAAAGGGGAGGGTCGGTGGCGTAAAAGCCACCGACTTTGTCCTTTAAGATTGTCTACTAATAAATAGACCCGCGCGCGTTGCGGCGCGGGTATATTGCAAATATCAAATGAGTTAGCGCAAGTGTTATGTAGCGCGACCGATGCACAACAAACATAAAGGGCTTATTATAGCTTTAAAAAAAATAGAAAACACACGAAAGACGTAGTAACTCAAATTTATACTATCGAATAAAAATATATTATATTTAACGACACTCCGTATGGTATGTAAAAAAACGTATTATACTTAACTGAAAAATCTGACAAGATTTAATGACAACAAAATTGAAACCACAGAGACTCAAACTCAAAAGGTTTAAGTTATAGACTAAGATGACCAAATCTTAGAAACCATTTTGACAGTTTATTAAATTTTTTTAAATTACTTAAACTATATTACGTAGTCATTAAATTATCATGTCGAAATCTGCTTTATTTTTTTATCTTTGTCATTTAAATATAGTATATTAATAATTAATATTAATAATTTGTATCAATTAAAATAGTATATTAATAATTAATAATTTGTATCAATTAAAAAATAACAGAAAAAACAATGTACTTATTTGTATCATTTAAAAAAATAACAGAAAAAACAATGTACTTGTTTGAGCTACCCACAGATCAACCAAAATCATCCATTTAGGAAAACCGCTACCTTACCTGTTAAACCATTTCTTATAATATACCAAACTCACTCACACAAATATACCAAATCCATTGTGAATGCTCTTACCGTCACAACCACCACCCACAAAACCAAAACCATAGATAAACTGCCTTTGTGTACCGTATGCTTTTTTAACTGTACCTCGATGCGGATGAAGACCTTTTAGGTCGCTGACGGCCTGGTTGAGCGGCAACGATGATTACTGTTTACTACTGGCCACCACCATAAAACCGCCACCACAACACAACCGCCTCTCTCCCTCTCTTTTTCTCTCTTGGTCACCGTTGTGGTCAGCCTCTGTAGTCACCGCCGGAAGTTTGGTAGTTGCAGTGGTGCTGATGATAAGTTAATAACCTTGTGCTTGGACACGAAGGTTTCTTACCAACGGTTGAGGTAGACGGGCATCCACCTGCAAATCAACATCCGACGGGAATAATTTCTGTCTCTCGCCCTCTCTGAAGGCCTAAAACTCGTCTTTCTCTCTCTAAAAAATCATACGCAAGGCCATAGTTTCTGTACAGATCCGACAACTGACCGAGATCTTCTTGAAAGGGTTTAGTTGAGATGATTTTCTGGTGGTCGAGCTTTTGTAACGAAGGATAAATCTGTAATTTCTGCGTAAAAGGGGAGGGTCGGTGGCGTAAAAGCCACCGACTTTGTCCTTTAAGATTATGTACTAGTAAATAGACCCGCGCACGTTGCGGCGCGGGTATGTTGCAAATATCGAATGAGTTAGCGCAAGTGTTATGTAGCGCGACCGATGCACAACAAACATAAAGGGCTTATTATAGCTTTAAAAAATAGAAAACACATGAAACACAGAGTAACTCAAATTTATACCATCGAATGAAAATATATTATATTTAACGACACTCGGTATGGTATGTAAAAAACGTATTATACCTAACTGAAAAATCTGACAAGATTTAATGACAACAAAATTAAAACCACAGAGACTCAAATTCAAAAGGTTTAAGTTTTAGACTAAGATGACCAAATCTTAGAAACCATTTTGGCAGTTTACTAAATTTTTTTAATAACTTAAACTATATTACGTAGTCATTAAATTATCATGTCGAGATCTGCTTTATTTTTTTTATCTTTGTCATTTAAATATAGTATATTAATAATTAATATTAATAATTTGTATCAATTAAAATAGTATATTAGTAATTAATAATTTGTATCAATTAAAAAATAACAGAAAAAACAATGTACTTATTTGTATCAATTAAAAAATAACAGAAAAAACAATGTACTTGTTTGAGCTACCCACAGATCAACCAAAACCATCCATTTAGGAAAACCACTACCATAGCTGTTAAACCATTTCTTATAATATACCAAACCCATTCACACAAATATACCAAATCTATTATGAATGCTCTTACCGTCACAACCACCACCCACAAAACCAAAACCATAGATAAACCGCCTTTGTGTACCGTATGCTTTTTTACTGTACCCCGATGCGGATGAAGACCTTTTAGGTTGCTGACGACCTGGTTGAGCAGCAACGAAGATTGCAGTTTACTACCGGCCACCTCCATAAAACCGCCACCACAGCACAACCGCCTCTCTCCTTCTCTTTTTCTCTCTCGGTCACCGTTGTGGTTAGCCTCTGTAGTCACCGCCGGAAGTTTGGTAGTTGCAGTGGTGCTGATGATAAGTTAATAACCTTGTGCTTGGACACGAAGGTTTCTTACCAATGGTTGAGGTAGACGGGTGTCCACCTGCAAATCAACATCCGACGGGCATAATTTTTGTCTCTCGCCCTCTCTAAAGGCCTAAAACTCGTCTTTCTCTCTCTTAAAAAATCATACGCAAGGCCGTAGTTTCTGTACAGATCCGACAACTGACCGAGATCTTCTTGAAAGGGTTTAGTTGAGATGATTTTCCGGTGGTCGAGCTTTTGTAATGAAGGATAAATCTGTAATTTCGGCGTAAAAGGGGAGGGTCGGTGGCGTAAAAGCCACCGACTTTGTCCTTTAAGATTATGTATAATTACTATTATAGTTATACATTGACTAGGTTTCTTCTACTATAGATTGTTTGTTGTATTCAATTAGTAATAGTAATTGTTGATGCAACAAATAATAGACCAAGGGTAGTAGCTGGGCTGGTTAGGCAAAAGGGTTGAAGGGTTCAACTTTGCCTAACGCAGGTCGTGGGGTCCCCCCACGTTTGCAAGACGTGGAAGGAGGTTCACTAGTTTTATTCTTGTTGTTTGCTATAGGTCCTCCTCTGAAATGTGTTCAGATTCGGATGAAGGAGCAAACAGAATGTGTGTGTTGGATGTGAGAAGAAGTATCTTGCAAGATGCAAGTACTTGAAGTGAATGACCAGGGATATCAAGAATCAGGGCTGGTCAGGAATGTGTTTCTCAGTAAATGAAGTGTCAAATATATAGGAGAAGACACCTTCCTAAAGAGGGATGCATTTGACTAGCGACCTTGCTTGCAGTGAGGGGCTTACCCTTTCGGGGTTAAAGCCTTTTGACCCCTGGATAATAGAGTGTGCTCTGTGGACCTGCATTGCTTTTGCGGCTGGCGAGTTGGTGGAGATGTGACCATTTACTGTTCTCATATTGCTTTACTTCACCTCCTCAGCTTTTCAACCTTTGAACCGTTTAACCCTTTGGGCACTCATGTATTTTAGTCATTTTATTTTGTCTTGGGCTACCCCCGTCATCAGCCCCCCAAGTCAGAGGTTTTTGGGAGATCAGCTCAAAGACTTCTGACTTTTATACACGTGTTTTATTGACTAAAGGCTTTAAGGGTTCAAAGCTTGAAGGCTTAAAGGGTTGGATGCAGTTAATTTTTGAAATTTAAATATCTGACAACTGATTTGATTAATGTGTGGCAGTTCATAGGGCGCCGGTTTTGCAGAAAGTAACCGTTTGCAATTATCACTACTATTTGAGTTTTATATTTGAAGATATCATTTAATTTTCACATTATCTTTTCAAGTTTTCTCTGCAATTTCCCTTCTTCTCTTCAAGGTTAGTTCCGACTTCATCTTTATTTCCTTACTTTCTTTATATTTTCTTGTAAAATGGGTGCTCGTAAGGATTTGGCAAAGTCCTTTTCTCGATTAACCCAAGAAGAGGTAGAATTATTTTGTAAGGAATATGGTATTGGGAAAATGTTTAAACCGACTGCTCCTGCTTGTGATGTTCCGATTGACAAATGTCCGGCTGGTTTTATTGCTCTTTACTGCCGTCATTTTGAGTTTTCGAATCTCCGTCATCCGTTTTCCCTCTTTGTTCTGAATTTATTGGAGTATTACCGAGTCTCTTTTGGCCAGATCCACCCAAAGGGTATGGCTAGGGTTTTACATTTCGAAGTTTTATGCCATGCCCTTGGGTATGATCCTTCACTTTTGCTTTTTCGCCGTTTTTTCCGATTGGCTAAAAGCGGTGACTGGTTCACCTTTGAAACTTCCAAGGTTGATGCTTGTCTTATTTCGTCTATGGTTACAGCACTCGGAACTTGGAAGGATCGCTTTTTCTGGGTTTCTGACTGTATTCTCCCATTTAAAATGGCGTGGAGGCACCCGGATGCCGTTCTCAATGAACCGGAGCCCTCTGAGTCTGAGTTGAATGACGCTTTTCTCAAAGCCATCCGGGTATGTGCTTCGAGGGTTCGTCCTTTCCCTGAACATTTGCTAGTTATGTTAGGGGTTAGTGATTTGTTGGAAAAGGCCGATCGGGACCCGGTTCTAATGAGAAGTGGCACCGGTATGCATTTTCCTTGTTTGCTATCTTTGCATTCTTCTTTATTTATGTCTTATGAATTTTGTATTTGTTATTTGTAGTTATGTCTGCCCTGGATTTTATCAAGAGTGACGACACTTCTGATGTTGTGTATGAGGATGTCCCATCTGTTCCTGATGAAAACGTTGTAGTTAGGACTGTTGAACAAAGGTTTGATGGTTCGGGTTATGTTAGTGTTTCCAATGTGAAGGGTTTTTCCAAACCTATTGTTCCCAAGGCTTCAACCCGGCGATCTACCCGTCGTTTGAAGGGTGTTCCTCAATCCACCTGTACTGAACCGGTGGAGTTGAGCGATGATATCGAAGCTTCTGGGATCAAGGTGTTGAAGTGGGTTCTGAAAAAGAGAAGAAACTGGTTGTTCATGGCAAAAAGGCTTCAGCCAAAAAGGTTATTGCTACCCCTGTTCAGGGTTCTTCGAGCAGGGATGTTGAAGGGTTGGATCCGGATACAGTTTATGTGCCAGGTTGGTCGGTGAAAATTGATGACAGTTTCAAGGATGTTGCTGTTTGTGAAGATGCCCTGAGTCACATTGCTCCTCCTTCAGTTCATAATACTATTTCTGAGATGGATGATGACATGATGTTATCTCGCATGATTCTGAGTACCTGCAACCTTGCTGCCATGCTTCCTCAGGGCATTGTCCGTTTTCGTCAGAGGATGCAGGAATATGAAGAATTTTCTAAGAAGAAGGATAAGATGAAATCTTCAATGGCCGCGATGAAGAAGGAGATAAGTGGGTTTGCTGAAAAAGAAGAGGCTTGGTCAAAAAAGGTTGATGATTTGTCTAAGCAATATGAGATTGAAATGAGTGATTTCAAGAAAAGCTTTGAGGCCGATCGGTTGAAGCTAAAAGCGGGTAAGGAGGCTTTGTCTGTTGCTCAAAAAGCCTTTGATGAGGAGAAGGAAAGCTTGAAGGCTTTGGTTTCCCGGGCTAGCAGCGATAACTAAAGGTTGATTGAGCAGGGTTTTCAACAAGTTGTTACTTATCTGCTTCATTCTGCTGAATTTAACTCTGCTCTTGGTGAAGTTTATACTAAGTTGCTCAACTTGGGAAAACATCAAGGTCTCATCGCTGGTTATAAGTTACATGAAGCTGGGCATCCTCTGGAAAAGTCTCCTTTGTTTCGTCCTGAAGCTTCTGATGTTTTTAAGGGCTCCGTTGAACAGATGGAGAGGCTGACATACCCTTATATTCATCAGGTTTCTTCTTGTTTTGGTAAGCCTCTTGCTGTGTTACAGGACTTGAAACCGGAGGGCCTTAATGAAAAAGTCTGTGCTGAAGTATTGGGTCCTCTTTCGAAGAAAAGATCCTACTCAGGAGATAGTGATGACACTCTTTCAAGTGTACCTGATGCTTCGAAGGATGCAAGCTTGGAGGCTTCAGCAGTAGGTGGTGATGGTGGTGCAAAAGCTAAGAAGTCCAAGAAAGCAAAGAAGGCCAAGACTGAAGGTTCCGGGGCTTCCAAGCCTTCTGCCAATGTTTAACGGATATTCGTAGCTTTCTTAGCACTAAAAAAACAATTTGTGGTTTTTAATGCTAACTTTGAACAATATTAGGTTTTGCAGGAACCCCTAAGGTTCCTGTTATGTAGTTGTGCTTTTAGGCCTGTATGGCTGCTTGAACAATATCCGAACTTGCAAGTCAGTAGGACTTGTTTTAACTTGTGCTTTGTTGAAAGTCTTTCAGGGCTTTCTTTGTTATAATATTATGTTTAACTATTTTCTGTGTTGTGTTTTTATACTTGTGCCTATTTTGTTAAGGCAACTTGGTTGGTTTTAAGCTTTTAAGCTTTTTGGCTATCTATAGATAGATTGAAACCTTTGAGGTTTCAAGCTGTTATCTCGGGGGCTTGAAGCCTTGAAGGCTTCCTAGTGTTTTGGTTTGACTTTGTTTGTGTCTTTAAAATTTTTCATTCAAGTTACATTATTTTTGTCTTCTTGTAACATTGTCTTTATCGAGTTTGTGTTGTCCTTATGTTTTTTATACCTTAAAGGGTTCAGTGCTGCAGTCATTTAGCCTTGGTATTTTTAACAAGAAGGCATAACACCTATCCTATTTGTTTTCTTGTTTTTGTTTGATTTCGTAAGCCTGTTTGTTGATTATTTTTCTAAGGCTTAAGGAACATTTGGTGTAGGCTGTTCAAACCTGTCTATGAGACCTCTTTGCTATTGATAATAAGTCTCATGGAGTTGTATTGATCTAAGAACTCACCCCTTATATAGGTCCATTCAACCCTTGAACCTATTGAGCGATGTGGCCTGGGAGCTCAACCCCTTACATGGCCCTTGCCATGGAGTTTCTTGCTAGGTTCTCAACCTGTTTTTAGGATAGAAAGACAAATTTGATAAAACAACTTCATTCATTCAAGAGACATTTTTACAAAAGGTTTTCATAGTTCAACTCTTGAAATGCAACATTGCAAAATACAAACCAATCTTTCCCGTTTAGACATGAAACCATTTCAAGGTTTTTCCATTCTAGTGCCTTGGAAGCCTTTTACCTTCTGGGTCTGCTAGCTTGTAGGATCCACCCTTATGTGCTTCAAGGATGGTGTATGGACCCTCCCATTTTGGGCCAAGCTTTCCCTGATTCTCTTTCTTACTAGCTTCATTGTTTCTAAGGAGCAGGTCTCCTGGCTTGAAACGTTCATTCTTGACTCTCTTGTTGTAATAGGCTTCCATTCGTTGCTTGTACTTGGCTTCTTGAATTGCGGCTTGGTCTCGTGCTTCTTCTAGGAGTTGTAAGTTCAACATGGTCTCTTTTTGGTTTGTTTCGGGATCCACGTTGACAATTCGTTGTGTTACAACTCCTACCTCGGCTAGGATCACGGCCTCGGATCCAAATACCAAGCTATAGGGTGTTCTCTTATGGCTTGTTTTTTCGGTTGTTCTTATGGCCCATAGAACACTAGGCAATTCATCGAGCCAGTTGCTTTCGTACCTTCCCAATCTTGTTTTGATACCTTCCACTATGCTTCGATTTGTCCTTTCGGCCTGACCATTTGATTGCGGGTAAGCCACTGAGCTGAAGACCTGGTTGATCCTGTACTCTTTACACCAAATGCTGAAAGGCTTCTCAGCAAATTGCTTCCCATTATCAGTGACAAGTACCCCCAGCAATCCATAACGGCAAATAATGTTCTCCCAAACAAAGTCGATGACCTGTTTGCCTGTAATCTTTGCAAGTGGTTTAACCTCGTGCCACTTTGAAAAATAATCTATTGCCACCAGCAAGAATTTTACTCCTCTTTTGCTTGGGGGAAATGGACCAACAATGTCCATTCCCCATTTATGGAATGGCCATGCCGAGGTTATTGGGACAAGGTCATGCTTAGGACTTTTTGGGATCGGTGCATGGATCTGGCAAGCATCACATTTTCTTAATTGCTCAGCGGTGTCACGATGCATTGAAGGCCAGAAATATCCATGGTTCATGAGTTTTTCAACCACCGACCTAGCTCCAAAGTGAGCTCCGCATATGCCTTCGTGAATCTCTTAGATCAAATACTGACTTTGCTCAGGACCAACACATCTTAGCAAGGGGGCAAGGTAACCCTTTTTGTAAAGGGTTTCTCCTTGTAGTACGTACTGCCTTGCCTTGATTTTAACCCCTTAGCTTCTACTTGATCATTGGGTAGTTCACCATTTTTAAGGAACTTCTTGATTGGAGTCATCCAATTTGGATCTTCATCAGTGACTACGTCTTCCAACTCATCAATTGATGGAGCTTTTAACACTTCTACTAACACCTTCTTTGTTAGGTGAGCAAAAGTGAGAGATGCAAGCTTTCTTAAGGCACTTGCCTTCTTGTTTTGGGACCTTGGAATATGTTTGATTGTACATATTTGGAAGGTGTTCATCAATTCTTTCGATTTTTCTTTGTACCTTTTCATGTTGGGCTATTTTGCAATATAACTATCATTCACTTGGCTTGATACCAGCAACGAATCCGTGAAGACCTCAAGCTTTTGGACCTTCATTTCTTTAGCCAGCCTTAAGCCGGCTATCAGTGCCTCGTATTCGGCTTCGTTGTTAGTTGTCTGAAAATCAAATCGAAGAGCATACGTGAATTCTAACCCTTCTGGGTTGATTAGAATAAGCCCCGCCCCGGACCCCTCAATGCTTGAAGCTCCATCGGTAAAAAGCTTCCAGGCTTCGGGGTTCGAGGGTTCAGTGGCGGCTGTGTTTACCTCAGTGACGGTTTGTTTAGGGACTTCTATGATGAAATCATCCAAGACTTGGGCCTTGATAGCTTTTCTTGGGACATAGGTGATGTTATGCTCACCTAGTTCTATGGCCCATTTGGCTAATCGTCCCGAGTTTTCTAGTTTTTCAAGCACACTCCTGATGGGTTGGTCGGTGACCACTTGTATAGGGTGTGCTTGGAAATAACTTCGAAGCCTTCTAGATGTTTGGACTAGGGCTAGGGCAAGTTTTTCTAAAGGAGGATATTTGGTTTCAGCCAATTTTAGAGTTTTGCTGAAGAAATAAACGGGTACCTGGATTTTTTCTCGTTCAATGGTGAGGACCACGCTTATTGCTTCTTCGGCAACTGAGAGGTAGACTGAGATCAATTCGCCCATTTCTGGGGCTGCCATGTCAGGTAGGGAAGCTAGGTGCTGCTTCATTTGGTTAAAGGCTTCATCGGCCTCTTCAGTCCATTTGAAGTCCTTCTTATCAGTGCAACCTTTGAGCGTTTTGAAAAAGGGGAGAGACCTTTCCGCTAACTTTGAGGTAAAACGCTTCAAGGCTGCAAGCTTCCCATTCAAGCTTTCAACCTCCTTCTTGGTTTTTGGTGGTTTGGCTTCAAGAACAGCTTTCACCTTGTTTGGGTTGGCCTTGATGCTTTGTTTCCCAACAATATGGCCCAAGAACTTGCCTTCCTCAAACCCAAATGAACATTTTTCAGGGTTGAGCTTCATGTTAACCTTTCTTAGTTTCTTGAAAGTTTCTTGAATGTTATCGAGCATTTGATATTCCGTCTTGCTTTTGATCACCAAGTCATCGACATATGCTTCCATGTTTTTACCAATTTGGCTTGCAAAGGCTTTGTCCACTAGACGTTGGTAGGTTGCCCTAGCGTTTTTGAGGCCAAAAGGCATCTTTTGGTATCAAAAGATTCCCTTATCGGTGTGGAATGCTGTCTTTTCCTCATCTTCTTCTTTCATGAGTATTTGATGATACCCTTTGTAAGCATCTAGAAAGCATTTGAAAGGGTAGCCGGTGAGGGAGTCAACCTTGAGATCAATTTCCGGCAATGGATAGCAATCCTTGGGACAAGCCTTGTTAAGATCCTTGAAATCTATGCACATCCTCCAAGAGTTGTCTGGCTTCTTGACCATAACTGGGTTTGCAACCCATGATTGGTACTTGACCTCTCGGAGAATGCCAACTGACACAAGCTTCTCAACTTCCTGGCATGCAGCCAAACTTCTCTCTGGTGCCAAACTTCTTTTCTTTTGAACCACGGGCTTAACATCCGGTGGTATTCTTAACTCGTGCTCAACAATGTTCCGAGGGATCCCTGTCATATCCTCTGGACACCAAGCGAAGACATCGCTGTAGTGTGTTAGCAACTTTTCGAGATACGAGAGGGTTCTTGTCAAAGGGTTGGATTGACCCTTATTCTTTGTTCAGGGTACTTAGGATTTATGATTAGCCTTTGCTTCTCTTCTTCGCTTTTGGAACTTTCTCCTTCAACCATGTAGGCTTCCTGGGAAGGTTGAAGGGTTGCTATTCCCCTTTCGGTGGGAAATTTGACAGTGCCATGGCCAACGGACACAACCATGTAACATGCACACTGTCCTGGCCTCCCAATGATCACGTCATAGTTTGAGGGAATATTGATAACCACAAAGGTGAGTGGTTGAGTTCTTTCTTTCTGACCTTCGCTGAAATGAACATTAAGTGTCAGTTGCCCTAAAGGTTTAAGGGGTGTATCGGCAATACCTTTTATGGAGGTCCCAGAGGGTTGAAGCCTTGAACGTTCTTCATTGCTCAAGCGGTTGAAGAACTTTTCGAACATGATTTCAGTAGCTGCCCCAGTGTCTATGTATGCCTTACTTGTTTGTAATGTTCCCACAGTTGCTTCTACCACGAGGGGATTTGAAAGAGGGTCTTTCTCTGTTGGGGGAAAGCAAACACACTGAAGCTCCCAAGCTTCCAACCGTTGCCTCTTGTATGGAACCCTTCCATCAAAGTTCACCATATTGACTTCCTTGCCTTTACCTTCAGCCATTTTGTCCCTTACTCCCTTTACCAAATGAGCAAGTTCTCTGGACTGAACAGCTTCTTCAATCCTTTTCTTAAGCTGGAAGCAATCATTGGTATGGTGACCTTTTTCTTCATGAAATTCACAGTATTGTGTGGAGTTCTCATTCTTTCTGCTTTTGGGGAGAGGCCTAGGAGGCCGAAAGTTTTGCTTGACTTCTTCTGTTGCTAGGATTTCTTGAGGAGTCTTGGTGAGGGGTGTGAAACTCATGCCTTTTTCCCTGCTGGAAGGGTTGCGACCTTCAGACCTTCGATGGTCTGAACCTTTTTGGCGTCTGTCATAGGGGTTAAAGTTTCCTCTCTTTCTGGCTGGGCTATTACCTCGCCAGTTGGATCCTCTTTTCCTTTGTTATTTGATATCTACTGCCTCCTCCCCTCGAATGTGGGCCTCAGCCCTTTCAAGAGCTTCTTCCAAGGTCTTGGGGAGGGATTTGTTGAAATCCCTTGTGAGGTATTTAGATGTAATGGCGTTCATAAAACCGGCCACCCTCATTTTCTCGTCTGCCCCCACATAAGTTAGACCTTCCTTCTTGTATCTTTCTATGAACTCTCGAAGGCTTTCATCATTACGTTGTTTTATCTGAAAGATTACCGTTGCATCTTTGACATATCGCCTTTGTTGGGAGAAATTGGCCAAAAAACCTTTGCTGAGGTCGTCGAAGCTTCGAATGCTTCGGGCAGGTAAGTCATTGAACCAGATTCTTGTTGATCCGACGAGGGTCTGCATGCACATCAAGCAACATTCAGCATTTGACCATTTCTCGATTCTTGCGGCACCGGTGAAGATCTGAAGATGGTCTTCAGGATCTTCAGTCCCATCATATGTTCTGATGTGGGCTGGCATTTTGATTTTTGTCTGGAAGTCATAATCGGCTATCTGCTGTGAAAAGCATGAAAGGTTGCTTGGTTTATAAGGTTTGGCCAAATCTTCTTCAACCCTTGTACCCACGTTGTTGTTACCATTATTGTTCCCTTGAGTGGCTAACACATGATTGATGAAGTGTTGCCACGGGAAATTGGCCATCATCTGGGTCATCATCTGGGGCATGAGGTTGAAGCCTTGAAGGCTTCCGGGTGCAACAGAACAGTTAATTCCTAAGGGAGTGCTCATAACGGCACTTCGTGCTAAAGGGAGTACCGACAGGGCCTGTTCCCATGAAGTTGTCGTTGAGGGTGGAAGACTTTTGTCACACCCCGATTTCCACGTGTATCACCGGTGGGCCCGGTGGGGGATTACCGTGACGTAGTTGGCAACAATATAGTCAAACCACAATATATAAATGCACAGCGAAAGCATAAAGATAAATATAATTCAACCATTTACTGTAATATCAAAGGTATCACAAGTAGTTGAATAGTATCCACAGGAGGGATCAAAATAAATAAAAATGTCGTTCAACAGATAAGACATCAAGCTTCCGAGACTTCTTAAGATGCTAAGGAGCTATTGCCAGCCGATTACGTGTAGTACCTGCACTTAATCTTTTTGGGAAAATACGTCAGTTTACACTGGTAAATACATTCAACCGACACTTTTGAAAAATGTTTATTAAAATTGATTTGAATGCACGAGGCACAAATTCTTTTATAACTTGGGAGAATTATTTAAAATTATAATCTTGTGAACGAATTACATGTTCCTTCTATGCGTTCAGTAGCCCGGATCAAGTCCGGGTTAAAGATCAATAGACACACCACATTGCGTAAAACCGAGGCGGGTAAACCATCGGCTACGTCTTTTAATAGTATAGACATCATACCGGGTGTACGCCTACACCCGGGTGTCGAGGTCGTGGCCATTTCGTAAAATGATGCCAAGGATATCCGGGACATGGTCATTAACCCCCCAAAGGCTTTTAAGTAACAAGACTGTTTAAATGAGCCGATCAAATTATTCAATTAACCACCTAAGCGATGGAAGATTTGATGCTCAATCAAGCGGTATTTTATATACTGTAACCCAAGCCCGTATAAGGGAAATTAAGTTAAAAGTATTTACCTTTGCAAGTATTGTCCTTAATCAGTTAAATCACATATATCTTTTACTGGGGCTCCTATTCTGGAACGAAGGTTTTAAAATAACCTATTAGAATCCTAACGGGTCTTTATATTAGCCGTAGCCTAGACCGGTTAGTTCCGAGGGATAGACACGGTTTAACAGCGTGAAAGGTGAAAACCGAGAATGGAATGTGATTCTGACCCAACAAGTTCGGAGACTTGTTTTATACGGGTTTAATATTCACACTCTGAATCTTGGGGTTAAAATGATATGGTTTGACCCGTATCGGCTAGTTTATGTAGACTAGTTACATAAGCCGAACCGTGCGCGCAATAGGCGTAACAGGTAACCGTAGGAGTCCTACACTGTTTTCCTAAGTCAATATACTTTAAAGAGGTTGTGGTATCAGTAGGATACCTTCCATAATGCCCGTAACGAGTTTTAGTTCATTATACGCCCCGTAGGGGTTTTCCGGTCATTTTAAAGACTTTTAAAGGGATTTCTGAGTTCTACAGGAAACCTGAGTTTCCCGATCAGTTTAATAAGTCTAAAATATCTTATTTATTATTTAGAATCAGTAGCAACTGGAATCGGGTCAAAAGACCTTGTAGAACTCGAGTTTTGGCCGAAAAGGGCATATTCGGTAATTACCGAACCGTAGCCATAACCGCAGGTTATGAGCAGGTTAAAATTAATTAAAAATCTTTAAAAATCCCAAAATATTATTTTACTACAGTGGTAAAAGTTTTGGTGACGGAATCTTGGTTTAGGTAGGCGTTATGCTAATTGCGCCGTTTATTACAAAAGTTTCTTATAAATGCGCTATTTAGCATAACTCCCATTCTAGACCTCGGATTGGCGTGAAACTTTAGAGACATGCTTAGAATTTAGTAAGCAAGGTTATGGTCCCTTCACGTGTCCGAAATACTCGTTTTATTTTAAAAAGGGCGTTACGGTCAACTTTTAAGTAATTAACGGAAATGCGTAAAAGACTCGAACAAACAACGAACCGGTCACAGAGGGTGATACCATCACGTGACCTGGTCCTAAGAGAGTCCTAAGGCATATCTATATTGTATTAAAACGGGTCAGAACTGAAGTCAAAGCAAAAGTCAAACTTTTGCGACTTTCGGCTCCGAACCGGGTCAATATGGCAAATGACCGAATCAAACGAGCTTAGACAAGTTAATATACTTAATATCATGTTTTATGAGTGTTCAAATAGGTTTCATAGCATATACATTACAGATTATGTACAAAATCGCAAAACGGCTTTCTGTTGACTTTTTAAGCATACGTTTGACTCGATATTTGAACTAGTTAGAGTGGTGATCAGGGGGAACCCTTTCAGAGGTTTATTACCCTCATGAATACCAACACATAACTACTTTTGATTCGAGAATTCACTGGACCATTCGTGATTTATCGCAAAGTCAATCGTTAGTTACGACGGATTGACTTTTTGGCTAAACTAAGCAAAAACAAAGCCATAGAAGGTTTGGCATACTTACAGAGACTTGATGTAAGACTTAGAACTAGAGAAGAACACTTGGGAGCTTCAGAAATGATCAGAGAGTGTGTTTTGAGGTGTGTTCTAATAGTGAACTATGAATGCCTATTTATAGTACACAACTTGCCTCTAGATCATTACAACACACACTACAAATGAGTATGGATGAATGACAGGTGTCCTAAGGTGCTATGGGTCGAGTAGGGGACGCCCATACCTCTGGGAAACCCATTCATAATTGTTTTACCGCTTTAAACAGCCAACAGCCAAGTTTCTGTCGCTGGGCATCGCTTACGGACCGTATGGCTTGGGCCTTGCGGTCCGTAAGCCTGTGGCGGAGACAAACTTAATCATTCACCCCTTTACGGTCTGTAAGGCAGGACCCTTGCGGTCCGTAAAGGCTGTTTTTAAATCTTTTTCAATCTTTTGAAATGATTAATAAAATCTTTGTAATTAGTAACGAAATCTTTGGTAATTAATAACCTGACCTTTCGGGTTTGAAGGGGTAACTTTGCGATTTGGCCCTTGATTATTTACAACTAAGGGCCTTGTGTTATTTACCCGTACTATCAAGTCCCCGGTTATCTTATTAACTATTCAAAATCCTTAACTTTCATTGTTGACGCTTTTAACCCTTCTCGTATGAATTTGATCATATCTTTCTCGTTTTAAAACGGAACTTCGCGGAATTTATACAGTACATTCCAGTGAGCGTATTTTACTGTTACAAAGCCTTGGGTACGTCAAAGGGTCACTCAGAGGTATAATTAAACATGTTGACACAGTTAACCCCCGCAGCTTGTAATCTCTCACTTTCTTCCACGTTTTGCTTCCGTACGATCCATGATTTATTCGTTTGAAGGTACGAGCATCGTTAGGGTTACTGTACAGCATATTTACCCTTGTTTGACATTTATAACCCTCGAATTTACATACTTTCAAGGTTTGTCAACATTAGTCCTTTATTAAATATGAAACGCCACGTGTAAACTTAAGACACGTGTCAATACATTATTGGACACAAAATTTCGAGGTGTTACATCCTCACCCCCTTAAAATAAATCTTGACCCGAGATTTACTCAAATAAATAGGGATATTTCTCTTTCATCGTGGATTCAACTTCCCACGTGAATTCGGGACCTCTCCGGGCATCCCATTTAACCTTAACTATCGGCACATGTTTTCTTCGGAGCTTTTTCACCTGTCGGTCTTCAATCGAGAAAGGCTTCTCCACAAATTTCAAGCTCTCATCTATATGCACATCTGTGTGTGGGATCACCAATGATTCATCAGCGAAGCACTTCTTTAGATTGCAGATGTGGAATACATTATGAATTCCATTGAGCTCTTCTGGTAAGTTCAACTTATAGGCAACTGACCCGACACGTTCGATAACCTCAAAAGGTCCTATGTATTGCGGGCTCAGTTTACCCTTCTTACCGAAACGCATCACCCCCTTCCAGGGTGATACCTTTAATAGCACTTTTTCACCTACCTCGAAGTGAAAATCTTTACGTTTCGGATCAGCGTAACTTTTCTGCCTATCACGGGCAGCTTTGAGACGTTCCCGGATCTGGACAATCTTGTCCGTTGTCTCGAAAACTATCTCTGGTCCTGATAATTGGACCTCTCCCACTTCCGCCCAACAAACAGGCGATCTACACTTCCTACCGTATAATGCCTCGAAAGGCGCAGCCTTTATGCTGGTATGGTAGCTATTGTTGTAGGAGAATTCGATTAGGGGTAGGTTCTTATCCCAACTACCACCCAAATCGATAGCACATGCTCGCAGCATGTCTTCTAACGTTTGAATAGTACGCTCACTCTGGCCGTCTGTCTGGGGATGGTAAGCCGTACTAAAGTTCAAACGCGTGCCCAAAGATTGTTGGAAACTCTTCCATAAATGAGACGTGTATCTAGTATCTCGATCAGAGATAATAGACACAGGTATGCCATGTAGGGCTACAATCTTATCAACATATAACTGGGCCAATGTATCGGAGCTATAAGTCTCCTTGATGGGTAGGAAATGAGCTGACTTAGTCAGTCGATCGACTATAACCCATATTGTGTCGTTTTCTTTGCTCGTTTTTGGTAACTTGGTGATAAAATCCATAGTTACACGCTCCCATTTCCATTCAGGAAGTTCAGGCTGTTGTAGCAAGCCAGATGGCTTTTGATACTCAGCCTTGACTTGCGCACAAGTTAAGCATTTGGCTACATAAGCGGCTACAGACTTTTTCAAGCCTATCCACCAATAGTTTGCCTTTAAATCCTGATACATTTTATCTGTTCCGGGATGGACAGAATATTTGGAACTATGGGCTTCCTGGAGGATAACGTCTCGTAGTCCTCCATAAATAGGGACCCATATTCGCCCATTCAATCTCAAAAGTCCATCCTTGTGTAGAGTTAACTGTTCCTCAGTTACTCCTAACTTTTCCTTATGATAATTAGCTTCCAACACAGCCTCTCGCTGTGCAGCTAATATCCTTTCAATCAAGTTATTCTTTACTTCCATCCTCCTAGCATTGATTCGGATGGGTTTCATCCTTTCTTTCCGGCTCAGGGCATCGGCGACTACATTTGCCTTGCCGGGATGGTATCTAATCTCACAATCGTAATCATTTAAGGTCTCCATCCAACGGCGTTGCCTCATGTTTAGCTCCTTCTGGTTGAACAGATGTTGAAGGCTTTTGTGATCTGAGTAGATCACAAACTTGATTCCGTATAGATAATGCCTCCACAGTTTTAGTGCGAACACAACGGCACCCAACTCCAAGTCATGGGTGGTGTAATTCTTTTCGTGCACCTTTAACTGTCTTGAAGCATAGGCAATCACCTTGCCTTTCTGCATGAGCACACACCCCATGCCAGTGTGTGACGCGTCGCAGTAAACTATGAACTCTTCGGTACCTTCCGGTAGCGTCAACACAGGAGCGTTGCTCAGCCTTTGTTTCAAAATATCAAAGGATTCTTGCTGCTTAGGGCCCCAAAAAAACTTTTCCTTCTTCTTGGTTAGAGAAGTTAAGGGCGCAGCAATCCTTGAGAAGTTCTCAATGAATCTCCTGTAGTATCCTGCCAATCCCAGGAAACTACGGATCTCTGTGGGCGTCTTTGGCTCTTGCCAATTCATGACCGCCTCTACCTTAGCGGGATCCACCTGGATACCACGCTCACTTACGACATGTCCAAGAAATTGGACTTCTCGTAGCCAGAATTCGCATTTAGAGAATTTGGCATAGAGTTTCTCGCGATGTAGCAATTCGAGAATACATCGTAGGTGTTTCTCATGGTCGGCTTCATTCCTTGAATAGATAAGAATGTCGTCGATGAGTACGATGACAAATTTGTCCAAGTACGGCTTACAGACGCGATTCATGAGATCCATGAACGCAGCCGGTGCATTTGTGAGCCCAAAAGGCATCACTAGGAACTCGTAGTGACCGTAGCGAGTCCTAAATGCTGTTTTATGCACGTCTTCATCTCTGACCTTCAGCTGATGGTAGCCCGACCTCAAGTCGATCTTTGAGAAATAGCTAGCCCCTTGCAATTGATCAAACAGATCGTCGATCCTTGGCAATGGGTATCTATTCTTTATCGTGACTTTATTAAGTTCACGATAATCGATGCACAGACGCATCGATCCGTCCTTTTTCTTCACAAACAGGACAGGTGCTCCCCAGGGAGACGAACTAGGCTTGATGAAACCTTTTGCTAATAGTTCATCCAGCTGGGTCCTCAATTCCTTCATTTCAGTTGGTGCTAGCCTGTAGGGTGCTCTAGCAATAGGAGCTGCTCCAGGGATGATATCTATTCTGAATTCCACCTGCCTATCTGGTGGCAACCCAGGTAGATCTTCGAGGAAAACTTCTGGATACTCCGCAATGACAGGAATGTCCTCTATCCTTTGTCTGGGTTCTTCGATAATCACTTGTGCCATGTAGATGACACAACCTCTTTTTAAGCATCTTGAAGCTTTGAGCATAGTTACATTCTCGGGCAATCCATACTGCGTATCTCCTCGAATGGTGAGCGATTCACCAGTCGGGGTCTTTAGCACAATTTGTTTTCTATTGCAGGCGATCTGGGCTTGGTTATGTGATAACCAGTCCATGCCCAGAACAATGTCAAAACCAGCTAGATTAAAGGGAAGTAGAGATAGAGGAAAAGAATGGTTCTTAATGGATATCATACATCCCTCTAATATAGTGGAGACGGTTTCTACAGTGTCGTCTGCTAGCTCTACTTCGTATTTCACATTTAGGGTTTTGATAGGCATGTTCAACAGTTTGCAAAATTTTTGGTCTACGAAGGATTTGTCAGTGCCTGAATCGAAAAGTACTCTTGCAAATATATTATTCACGAGGAAAGTACCTGTTATTACGTTGTCGTCCTGCAACGCTTCCTTCACATCCATTTTAAAGACTCTAGCGTTATTCTTTTTGGTTTCCTCAGTCTTCTTGGCGAGCTTGGGGCAGTTGCTCCTGATGTGCCCCTTCTCACTACAGTTGTAGCAGGTCGCGTCTTTAATCTTCTTACAGTCCACAGTCTTGTGGTCTTTGGACTTGCACAGTCTACAAGTATGCGTCTTTGACTGGGACTATGAGTTCGGCCCAAACCTGCACTTCCCAAAGTGGAATTTTTGGCAGTTTTTGCATTTGGGCTTCTCTCCGGTTTGTTGCCCATCTTTTCTCGACTCTGTTCCTCTCTTGCCATCACCGTTCCCACGGTGCTTCTTTCCCGACCTTCGCGAGGTATCATCCTCACGCTTCCTCTTTTCGGCCTCTTTGTTCCTCTGCGATCTCAGTCGGACCGCGTCCATCGTGAGGGACAAAGAGAGGTCAGTCACAGACCTGAAGGTCGTTGGTCGAGAGGCCTTCACACTAGCCTTTATCGCGGGTTCTAACCCTCCGATAAAACGAGCAATCCTCCTTGGTTCCGGGGTGACTAGATATGGAACCAATCGAGACATCGTGTTGAAGCTCGTTAAGTAGGCCTGGCAGTCCAGATTTGTCATCACCAGTGACACAAAATCGGACTCTATCTTCTCCACCTCATGCTGAGGGCAGTAATTTTCTTTGATGAGAGAAACGAATTCCTCCCACGTCATGCTGTAAAGCACAGCTTTTCCCGAGGCCTGAACCAGCGCCCTCCACCAAGCTAGGGCCTCGCCCTTAAACGACTGCGACACAAACTTCACTACATCCCTTTCAGCGCAGCCACTGATGTCCACCACTGTGTCCATCTCATCCAACCATGTCATACATTCGACGACACCCTTCTCCCCCGTAAAGTCTCGGGGTTTACAAGATACGAAGTACTTGTATGTGCAGCCCCTGGCACGGGAAGCATCAGTATACTCCCTTTCGCGACGAACACTATTTTCATTCGACGAGTGATTGTCGTCGTCCTTTTTGGGCTTGGACGAGTGGTTATCGTCGTCCTTCTTGGGTTTGGATAGTGGTTTGCTGTGGGTTTTTTAGTGTGTCTTTGGCTTTGATGGTGGTTTGGAAACTGTTCTGCTTCGAGATTCTGTATATTGTCGATCTAGAGCTGCTTGCACAGCGTTGTTGACAAGAGCCTTGAGTTGAGCGCCCGTTAGATTTCTTTGGGCATTATCATAATCATCTTCATTTGTATGACTACTTCCTCCGTTAGGATTTGCCATAGTAACTTGTATCTGCTGCAGAAGATAATGAAAATTCTATTTAGGAGTTTATTATTGAATTGTCTTTTATGGCAATTCATTAACCATGATAACGAAGACCATATCCGGTTAATTTGTTACTCACTTTATATTTAGGATTTGAACATACTTATCCTAATCACAATTTATATTGCTAGTGGCATAAAAGCCTAGTCACGAGGACGTTATTATAATATTAGCCGAGATTACAGAGAATCAAGGTATGAAGGTTTGAACCGTAGTCCTTTTACTCCTTCTAACAGGGAGTCCTAAACCACCACTGTCCTTTGCCTTATTATGACAATATGTATGGCCCGTAGGCACTACATCGCTTATGGATGTTTTAACAAGTGATCATCTTTATTGATGATTTAACCCATGATTTATTATATCATTAATTTGGGCTTTGGAATCCTTTAAGGATTCTTGTATAAGAATGGCGTGTGTAATTTTAACGAATCACATCTGCCATGATTGTTAACATGCTTACAGAGGTTAACAGGGGATTTGAATCTTTTAATTAGGTCTTACCATCTTGGCCGGATCTTAAAAGACACCTAGCTAGGTTTCACTCTGAAGATTCTTTATTTAGGCAGATTAAATTAAAAGGAATGATTTTGATTTATTTCATATATATAGTAATAACAAAATGAAATTCATAATATAATATTCCTTAATTTTAATACGGTTACATACCGCCCTAAACGGGACTTTTAAATAGTACATACCTACATAGAGGTTAAAATAAGAGATAAGTCCACGCAGGGACTAAAGGTTAGTCCACGTAGGGACTGAAATACTATAAACGTCCACGCAGGGACTTATTTAAAATAAACATTACATTAGAACATACATAAGGACTAATGGTCACGTTTCTTCTTCTTGCCCTTCAGTAGGTTTGCTAAGCCCTTGAGGAATCCTCGGTAGCTCTTACGTTCTTCCTCGAATTCTCTCTCCACACGGCTCAAACGGTGGAGTATTTCTTCTTGTTCGGGAGGAGAGAAACGTGGTTGTGGCGCCTGTTGCGGAACTGGAGGTCTGGGAGGTGCTGGATACCCATGAGCTGAGTAGTCCGGTACTCCCATGTTCCCATGAGCTCCGTCGGGATAGCGTGCATTATACCTAGCCGCTACCACATATGGGTCGCGCTCATAGTTGTAGTTGTAATGTGCTTGTGATGACGGTTCGAATGGGTTGTAAGCCGTTGGACCCGTGTACGCAGGTATTGGGTGGTCATACCCAAATGGTGGCGAAGTTGGTGCAGCTGGTGCGGAGTTTGCCTCCTGTACAGGACTTGAAGGTCCTTCTTCTTGTAGTGGCAGGTAGTGGCTACTACTAGAGTGTTGAGGGGTGCTGAAGTGAAATTCCCCTCCTCGGGTGGACATACGAGCATTTGTCCTCCTACGCCTTGGCGGATCAGGCATTACTGGTTGTACCGGTGGCGGAGGTGTTGGCGTAACTGCCACGAAATGTGGATCCTCGGAGGGATCTCGCGGATGTTGCGGCTGTTGTGATGTCTATGGCGTGTGGTACCACTCGTGTTGATTAAACAACGCCATGAAGCTATCTGGTCCCTGATAGGGTGTACCATGGAAGGATGACACATCAGAGATTTCTATTGGATGCGTGGGCGTACCACGAGCAGGTTCTGTCGGATCAGTATCCTCGTCCATATGATCTTCGGAGAAGTGATCTTGTGGCCCTAACGGAACAAAGCCTGAAGGCTTCTGGATGTAGTCAGCTGGATTAAACTGACCTCTGAAGTATGGAGTAGGGTCGTCAAAATTTCGGTGTGATACCGAACGGTGTAGAGGTATGAAGGAGGGTTGCGGGTTGTTGGGATCATTTTCGGAATTTGGCCCGAATGAGTGCCGGTATGATGGCGTTGAGCTATGCGAGGTGGAATGCCTCACAGGTTCATAAAGGTCTCTTCGCCTTTGCGGTTCTTCACTCCTTGTGGTCGAAGGAGCTCGCGTATTTGAAGGTCCGGCTTCGTGATCGTGATGAGTAACGATCTCTCCTCTGCCTCTTCTTCCCCTTCCTCTTCCTCGGAAAATCACTGGCGGCATATTTCCTGCTTTCAAAACTTTAAATAACAATAATAAAAGAAAAGACAAACTTGGAATAACAATTCGAATTTGTCCTATGTTCTCGTCTAGACTCAAGTATGTGCAATTGTGTCACTGAGATTAAACACATTAGGGTAGTGTTTAATTCACTCAATGTTGGCTCTGATACCAACCTGTCACACCCCGATTTCCACGTGTATCACCGGTGGGCCCGGTGGGGGATTACCGTGACGTAGTTGGCAACAATATAGTCAAACCACAATATATAAATGCACAGCGGAAGCATAAAGATAAATATAATTCAACCATTTACTGTAATATCAAAGGTATCACAAGTAGTTGAATAGTATCCACAGGAGGGATCAAAATAAATAAAAATGTCGTTCAACAGATAAGACATCAAGCTTGCGAGACTTCTTAAGATGCTAAGGAGCTATTGCCAGCCGATTACGTGTAGTACCTGCACTTAATCTTTTTGGAAAAATACGTCAGTTTACACTGGTAAATACATTCAACCGACACTTTTGAAAAATGTTTATTAAAATTGATTTGAATGCACGAGGCACAAATTCTTTTATAACTTGGGAGAATTATTTAAAATTATAATCTTGTGAACGAATTGCATGTTCCTTCTATGCGTTCAGTAGCCCGGATCATGTCACACCCCGACCACGTAGAACATACAAAACGTGGCGGAAACGTCGGGGAGTGTTGTAACAGAATCAATTGTTTCAAATCCATGGCAAATGAAGTTTCGTTTTATAAATCAAACATGAAAGTTTACATTGTCTAAACAAGAATCAAAGTGTACATAACATAAATTAACTAGTTCTTGTCTCGTTTTAAGTCACTAAGGCACAGGTCCGCCTAAGTATGTCTTGATAAGTCCTATGCATCATCTCCTGAAAACACATGTGAAAATAGGTACGTCAGCATAAAAATGCCTGTGAGATACATTGGTTTTGTGAAAACGGAATTCATGACTTATGTTTGAGAAAATGTTTAGTCATGAACCTTGTAATTTGCTTTGTCTTGTAAATGATTTGAAAAACGGTAAGATCAAATGATATGTATAAATAAGAGAACACTGTATGGTTAAACGGATAACCATGTAAAATGAGTTTGTATAAGATAAGTCGTTTGTAAAACAATGTCTCGTGAAAAGTGTGTTATTTGTATAAAATGTCATATGTCTCAAATTGAAATGATTCAAATAACGCAACGATATGTAATACCATACAAACACTTATATATAGGAAGTACCAGCGGCGTATCCACCATGCTTGTATCATATTACACACGCCTCGTTACTTAATCACTTACTCAAACCAAACCATCAGAATGAAATGATTTAACAACGGTAGAAATGTTTATGTATAGTCAAACGTCTATTGTCAAATGTAAATCATGTCAACGGATACAACTGGTTCACACGGTTCAATGGTTACAACCGGTTCATATAATCAAACGGGTTTAGACGGTTCACATAGTCAAATGGTCACAACGGTTCAAAATGTAGCATAATGTGTTCATATGCTGGATGAGCATATGCAACAGAAATGCAATGTAAAACAATGTACTAAGTACGCACACAATGGGCATACATAGCATGTAATGTAAAACAATGTACTAAGTACGCACACAATGGGCATACATAGCATGTAATGTAAGACGATGTACTAAGTACGCACACAATGGGCATACATAGCATGAAATGTAAAGCGATGTACTAAGTACGCACACAATGGGCATACATAGCATGTAATGTAAAACGATGTACTAAGTACGCACACAATGGGCATACATAGCATGAAATGTAAAGCGATGTACTAAGTACGCACACAATGGGCATACATAGCATAAACACAATGAAATCATGTACTATATATGTACTATCGAACATAGCAAGTATATGATGTGAAAACAGGAAAGCATGAAAGTAACAGATAGGCACATGTGTTTCACCCCAAAACAGTTTGGAAAACAGTAAAAGAGGGGTTCAATGTACTCACCTGAGATTGCTTTGGAGTTCTTGTATAATAACCAGATAATGCTAAAGATCACGGGATATCAAACGGCACCTAATAGGTAGCTATGTTAATATACCGGACCAAATCGGAAGGATCAGATAGTATGCGGGTTCGTAAACCAAACGAGTATGGAGACTCGTGTATTATGGTTTAACAAAGCCTACACACTAAAATGAAACCTAACCTAAGTGCTTACGGCCCATCACGACCCGTTTAGGTAGCTTATGCTACCCTAACGCGTCGTTCGCGTAGAACGCGTTCGGAACGCCTAACATCGCGACCACAAGGTATAACCTCGGAAGGTTATAGCTATGGTCACCTAATGTGTTTGGTCGGATCCTAATGATCGACCAAATGGGTCGGGTTCGAAAGTATAAGCGATGGTTTAGATCGCTTACCTTACGACCCTATATAAGCACTAAACTAAAAGTGACGAGCTAAGCATGTTAGAACATGCTTAACTAAGTTTAGAAAACAGGTTTGGCATCAAATCAAACGGCTTTGATGCTCACGAGTAGTTTGGTTACAAAACACGCAAGAATGCGCATTTTGGCCGAAACTACGACTCGTCACTGAGCCTAGATAACGTGGTGACCAGTAGGTATAGTCACTACGGACTATAACCATCGTGATCACGCTCACGTTATGAAGTTCCATGAACTTCGCATCGACCATAAGCTGGTCAATGCAGAAAGTCAACAAAACGTTGACTTTCGGACTCGAAAAGCGATAAAACAACGAAAGAATACTTACGGAGGGTCCCCGAATGCTAATCTAGATCAGAGAAACTCAGGTATGAAGCAATACTTCAACTTAGAGCTTTTAGATCTGATTCTTGTGATTTTTACACAAAAGGGGGGGGGGTATTTATAGGAAAAGTGGAACCGTTAGGATCGTTTATCGAATGTCGGCCGCGATCTCGTGCGTACACTTGTCGAAATGTTGTGGTAAGTCAGAAAATGCCCCTTGGCTCTTGATTGGGTGAAAGGGCATCGCCCCTTGATCGAACGAAAGGCCAACTGCATTAATTGCATACATTGAATCTGTCTGACAGTCTCACGCGGCCCGCCTCAACATTTAGGCAAAACTCACGCGGGCCGCCTGAAGCTTCTGATCTGCACATACTTTCAAAAATGGCAGTTTTGGTCCCTGTTGCGTATTTAAGCCATTTCCGACACTTCTAAGGCCCGTAAAGCCAACTTTAAGGCCCTAAAATGATGCCTAAACATTGTGGACATGAAACATGCTCAAAAATGTTCCGGATGTTGTTTCGTTTGGCCGTACGATCCCGATATTCGCTTAATTACGACGGAATGCGCATAAGCGTGAAAGACGATCCAAATGACGCGACGAATGGATTTTTCTTATGCCAAACACTAAGGCATAATATTAGGATGATTACATAAATTTTTTGATGTCCGGATGTATTCAGAACGTAAGTTATGCGCGAAAGTGCAAACTTGTGCACTTTTTGACACTTTTAGTCCCTGAATGTTCCAAAAGTTTGTTTTAACATACCAAACCCCTCAAAGCCTATTGCTAAGCTATGTAAAGGATATTTATGGTATGTTTAACTTATGGACATGTTCCGAAATGTTTGTTACAGTTCAAATTGACATACTTTCGCCGTTTGTCAAGTTTAGTCCCTGTAAGCGAATTAACTTGTTTTTGCCATACCAAAGCCTTCAACACTTATTTCTAAGTTATGTAAAGGTTATTTATGGTATGTTGAGTATATGTTGATGTTCCGGAGTATTTGTCGCATTAAACTGAGTACGTTTACGCACCAGTTTGCGTATAATTCTCTAGAAAGCGTTGTAGAGTTTGAAATTGAACAAGGATTGATATGTGCAAAAGATACACATATTTATACAAGATCCCAAGTATGAAATACAATATTTCATCGGCTTGGTATTTGTTTGATGGTCGCGGTGACACAGGTGTCACAGTCTCCCCTACTTTAGGAAATTTCGTCCCGAAATTTATTCGTAGGAGTCAATTTGTGATTCTGCCAAATAACCATCAGCGATATGCAAGGTAATATCCTGTCATTTCCTTAACGGTCAAATCTTCAGAAACGAAAAATGAACAGACGGAGTCATCTTCAACGGTTGCTTCCTCAGAGTTGGAAATGAAAGATTACACAACAGATGTTCATTTCCTCAACGGATAAATCTTCAGAAACGAAAATGAACAGACGGAGTCATCTTCAACGGTTGCTTCCTCAGAGTTGGAAATGAAAGATTACACAACGGATGTTCATTTCCTCAACGGATAAATCTTCAGAAACGAAAATGAACAGACGGAGTCATCTTCAACGGTTGCTTCCTCAGAGTTGGAAATGAAAGATTACACAACGGATGTTCATTTCCTCAACGGATAAATCTTCAGAAACGAAAATGAACAGACGGAGTCATCTTCAACGGTTACTTCCTCAGAGTTGGAAATGAAAGATTACACAACGGATGTTCATTTCCTCAACGGATAAATCTTTAGAAACGAAAATGAACGGACGGAGTCATTTTCAACGGTTGCTTCCTCAGAGTTGGAAATGAAGGGTTACACAACGGATATTCATTTCCCCAACGGATAAATCGTCAGAAACGAAAATGAACCAACGGAGTCATTTTCAACGGTTGCTTCATCAGAGTTGGAAATGAAGGATTACACAACGGATATTCATTTCCCTAACGGATAAATCGTCAGAAACGAAAATGAACTAACGGAGTCATTTTCAACGGTTGCTTCCTCAGAGTTGGAAATGAAAGATTACACAACGGATGTTCATTTCCTCAACGGATAAATCTTCAGAAACGAAAATGAACAGACGGAGTCATCTTCAACGGTTGCTTCCTCAGAGTTGGAAATGAAAGATTACATAACAGATGTTCATTTCCTCAACGGATAAATCTTCAGAAACGAAAATGAACAGACGGAGTCATCTTCAACGGTTGCTTCCTCAGAGTTGGAAATGAAAGATTACACAACGGATGTTCATTTCCTCAACGGATAAATCTTCAGAAACGAAAATGAACAGACGGAGTCATCTTCAACGGTTGCTTCCTCAGAGTTGGAAATGAAAGATTACACAACGGATGTTCATTTCCTCAACAGATAAATCTTTAGAAACGAAAATGAACGGACGGAGTCATTTTCAACGGTTGCTTCCTCAAAGTTGGAAATGAAGGGTTACACAACGGATATTCATTTCCCCAACGGATAAATCGTCAGAAACGAAAATGAACCAACGGAGTCATTTTCAACGGTTGCTTCATCAGAGTTGGAAATGAAGGATTACACAACGGATATTCATTTCCCCAACGGATAAATCGTCAGAAACGAAAATGAACTAACGGAGTCATTTTCAACGGTTGCTTCATCAGAGTTGGAAATGAATAGGGTTAACTCTAGACACATGACAGAACTTGCTGTGATTTCTGTGCACTAAATTCCATAATTATGTATGCATCCATAATTACGTAATCCCTTGCACAGTCCGCACAGTTTGTTTTGTAATGTTTCGAGGAAGGATATCAAACTTGTGATGAGGGTGACTAGACTTCCATCGGTTCCTTTTTAATTAGATCGACAGGGGATCTTCTTAGTTAGGCCACCAAGGAGTCCTTTCAGCTATATCGTCACATGATATCCCTAGCCAGATTTTTTTTGGATCAATCTGTTTATCTAGACCACTCAAGGGGTCTAATTATGAAGTAGTACTTTATCATCCAAAGGACTTAACTATAACATAGAAGTCCATTGAGGATTTTAAGTAATACCTTTGGGTATCCTACTATGAATCTCTTGTACAAGGATATGTAAGATTCTAGGAGGATTTGGATAACATAATTTGGATCTCACAACAACACATAAGGGAACACATAAGCACAAAGTCACATAATTGTTTAACTTGATTATAATTTGTTATTAACTTGTTATTGATTGAATACGGATATGGAAACCAATCGACGGGTCTCAATGTTCACTGGGATCTATCTGAGAAGATAGAAAGATCTCCCAAAATTCGATTTTTGATTACAAGGAATCACCACATTCGAATTAAGGTATATAACAATTAAAGACTTACGGGAAGTCCTTAGGTACCCTATTAAGGATTTATAGTGGTACTTTGGGTATTCGTCTTGTGTTGTAACTTGCGCTTTGTACTTCGTTTCCTTAGAATAAACGGGTACTTAGGAATTTTGTAGAAGACGCAAGCGATTATAGAATGGGAGAATTTTGGGGGTAGTTTGTTCTTTAAGGAATACGGTCCCTTGATTGTCGGTATTGTAAGGGATATGTCGTTTATACATGCAACCACAGAAATACATTGCAATGCAAATAAAAGATTTATTTATAAACAACGATAACAACGGTTTCTTGGACCTTGACAACAAAAGAAAATAATACATAAGACATGATTATTTCTAAACGATGTTGTCTTCTAGTCAGTCAGATGCTTATCCCTGTGCTGGATTTGCATTAGCAAGCTTTGGGCAATTTCTTCGGAAATGACCCATCTCGCCACAGTTGAAACAAGAGCCTGGTAGAAAACGACCTTGAGCAGGATTGTTGCCAGCTTGGTTTGGCGCAGCTGCAGCTGGGCAGACTCTTGCTGTGTGGCCTATAAGTCCACAAGTTTAGCATTTGCGGCATTGTACATTGGCGTGATGATGGAGGCTACATTGGTTGCACAAGGGTGCAGTTCCATTGTATGGTTTTCTAGCAGGGGGTTGAGCTGGTTGGTTGGGGACGGCTTGACCATTGTGAGCGACCATGGCGAAGTTCTGAGAAGCCTTTCGCTTCTTTGACTCCTTAGGAGATTCAGTCTGTTCATCCATGGTCTTTGATTCCTCGATTGGTTTCTTGTCACCCTTTCGAAAAAGTTTATGCTTTCTGATCTGCGATTCAGTCAAGGTTGCAGATAGCTCAATGGCCTGACGAAGTGTGGTAGGGTTGCTACCAGTGACAATGTCTTGTACCGAGTCAGGCAGGCCGTCGATGTACCTTTCGATAGCCTTGTCGAGTAGGGCGACCATAGTCGGGCAAAGTAGACTCAACTCCTCAAACCTATCAGTATATGCCCTGTGTTCGCCACTATCTTGTTTCAAATCATCAAACTCCTTCTCCAACGCTCGTTGTTCATGACGAGGACAAAACTCTCTCATCATAAGAGCTCTCAGTTCAGCCCATGTTTGTGCTAGAGCAACATCTGCACCACGGTCTCTCATTACCCCGTTCCACCATGTAAGAGCCCTCTTCTGAAACACACTCGAAGAAAACTCAACCTTGCGATTTTCCGGACACTGCACGTGGCGAAAGGTATTCTCGATGCTCTTGAACCATTGAAGAAGCCCAGTTGCTCCCTCAGAACCACTAAACTTGTGGTTTAGCCGAGTTAAAGTTCTTGAAATTGCATGTACCATTGTTGTTGTTGGCTTGGTTCCATTGAGCAAATAGATTTGGGGATTGAGCAGCCATCTGCTGCGTAATAATTTCTGCCAGCTCGGCAGTTGCTATCTGGTGTTCGCGTCGAGGAGGCATTCTAAAAGAGGAAAACATGAAAGGAAACAAATAAAATGGTATTAGGTAAGAATAGGATGTTACAATCACCGACCATAATCACGGTTGATGGTCATTTATTTGAATCATGAAGCAAACAAACAACACCAAGGCTGAATCAAAGCAAATAGATCCTCATAGTGTATCGCGAAGACATGCTCACCTATAAGTGGACACTCACCCCAAGAGTTCCCAGGTAAGAGTGACTGGTCCGATTATGTGGATTTGTACGAACACTCTAACCTTAGACAGAAAACCCAGGGTACAGGCATTCACTCTTCCAGTTCGCACGTGTTCACACTATTTAGGACCCAAAACTTTTGACGAGAGTTTTGAAAATTCAAAGGGGTTCAAAACCTTATAACAAAGGGTTCAAAACCTTAAAATAGAGGGTTCAAAACCTAGTAATCAATCATCCTAGAACAGATGATTAGTTTTCAAGGCGGTTTTGAAATTTATGTTCTTGTTGTGGTCGTCGCCTAAGGATAGGTGACGGTATTTTTTATGACTAAACGCAAGTAAACTCGCGTTAGGGTCCTAGGAAGGTTATAGACTAGGTCAAAGCATTACTAATAACCTAATTCCCTATAACCATTGGCTCTGATACCATCTTTTCTGTCACACCCCGACCACGTAGAACATACAAAACGTGGCGGAAACGTCGGGGAGTGTTGTAACAGAATCAATTGTTTCAAATCCATGGCAAATGAAGTTTCGTTTTATAAATCAAACATGAAAGTTTACATTGTCTAAACAAGAATCAAAGTGTACATAACATAAATTAACTAGTTCTTGTCTCGTTTTAAGTCACTAAGGCACAGGTCCGCCTAAGTATGTCTTGATAAGTCCTATGCATCATCTCCTGAAAACACATGTGAAAATAGGTACGTCAGCATAAAAATGCCTGTGAGATACATTGGTTTTGTGAAAACGGAATTCATGACTTATGTTTGAGAAAATGTTTAGTCATGAACCTTGTAATTTGCTTTGTCTTGTAAATGATTTGAAAAACGGTAAGATCAAATGATATGTATAAATAAGAGAACACTGTATGGTTAAACGGATAACCATGTAAAATGAGTTTGTATAAGATAAGTCGTTTGTAAAACAATGTCTCGTGAAAAGTGTGTTATTTGTATAAAATGTCATATGTCTCAAATTGAAATGATTCAAATAACTCTACGATATGTAATACCATACAAACACTTATATATAGGAAGTACCAGCGGCATATCCACCATGCTTGTATCATATTACACACGCCTCGTTACTTAATCACTTACCCAAACCAAACCATCAGAATGAAATGATTTAACAACGGTAGAAATGTTTATGTATAGTCAAACGTCTATTGTCAAATGTAAATCATGTCAACGGATACAACTGGTTCACACGGTTCAATGGTTACAACCGGTTCATATAATCAAACGGGTTTAGACGGTTCACATAGTCAAATGGTCACAACGGTTCAAAATGTAGCATAATGTGTTCATATGCTGGATGAGCATACGCAACAGAAATGCAATGTAAAACAATGTACTAAGTACGCACACAATGGGTATACATAGCATGTAATGTAAAACAATGTACTAAGTACGCACACAATGGGCATACATAGCATGTAATGTAAGACGATGTACTAAGTACGCACACAATGGGCATACATAGCATGAAATGTAAAGCGATGTACTAAGTACGCACACAATGGGCATACATAGCATGTAATGTAAAACGATGTACTAAGTACGCACACAATGGGCATACATAGCATGAAATGTAAAGCGATGTACTAAGTACGCACACAATGGGCATACATAGCATAAACACAATGAAATCATGTACTATATATGTACTATCGAACATAGCAAGTATATGATGTGAAAACAGGAAAGCATGAAAGTAACAGATAGGCACATGTGTTTCACCCCAAAACAGTTTGGAAAACAGTAAAAGAGGGGTTCAATGTACTCACCTGAGATTGCTTTGGAGTTCTTGTATAATAACCAGATAATGCTAAAGATCACGGGATATCAAACGGCACCTAATAGGTAGCTATGTTAATATACCGGACCAAATCGGAAGGATCAGATAGTATGCGGGTTCGTAAACCAAACGAGTATGGAGACTCGTGTATTATGGTTTAACAAAGCCTACACACTAAAATGAAACCTAACCTAAGTGCTTACGGCCCATCACGACCCGTTTAGGTAGCTTATGCTACCCTAACGCGTCGTTCGCGTAGAACGCGTTCGGAACGCCTAACATCGCGACCACAAGGTATAACCTCGGAAGGTTATAGCTATGGTCACCTAATGTGTTTGGTCGGATCCTAATGATCGACCAAATGGGTCGGGTTCGAAAGTATAAGCGATGGTTTAGATCGCTTACCTTACGACCCTATATAAGCACTAAACTAAAAGTGACGAGCTAAGCATGTTAGAACATGCTTAACTAAGTTTAGAAAACAGGTTTGGCATCAAATCAAACGGCTTTGATGCTCACGAGTAGTTTGGTTACAAAATACGCAAGAATGCGCATTTTGGCCGAAACTACGACTCGTCACTGAGCCTAGATAACGTGGTGACCAGTAGGTATAGTCACTACGGACTATAACCATCGTGATCACGCTCACGTTATGAAGTTCCATGAACTTCGCATCGACCATAAGCTGGTCAATGCAGAAAGTCAACAAAACGTTGACTTTCGGACTCGAAAAGCGATAAAACAACGAAAGAATACTTACGGAGGGTCCCCGAATGCTAATCTAGATCAGAGAAACTCAGGTATGAAGCAATACTTCAACTTAGAGCTTTTAGATCTGATTCTTGTGATTTTTACACAAAAGGGGGGGGGTATTTATAGGAAAAGTGGAACCATTAGGATCGTTTATCGAATGTCGTGCCGCGATCTCGTGCGTACACTTGTCGAAATGTTGTGGTAAGTCAGAAAATGCCCCTTGGCTCTTGATTGGGTAAAAGGGCATCGCCCCTTGATCGAACGAAAGGCCAACTGCATTAATTGCATACATTGAATCTGTCTGACAGTCTCACGCGGCCCGCCTCAACATTTAGGCAAAACTCACGCGGGCCGCCTGAAGCTTCTGATCTGCACATACTTTCAAAAATGGCAGTTTTGGTCCCTGTTGCATATTTAAGCCATTTCCGACACTTCTAAGGCCCGTAAAGCCAACTTTAAGGCCCTAAAATGATGCCTAAACATTGTGGACATGAAACATGCTCAAAAATGTTCCGGATGTTGGTTCGTTTGGCCGTACGATCCCGATATTCGCTTAATTACGACGGAATGCGCATAAGCGTGAAAGACGATCCAAATGACGCGACGAATGGATTTTTCTTATGCCAAACACTAAGGCATAATATTAGGATGATTACATAAATTTTTTGATGTCCGGATGTATTCAGAACGTAAGTTATGCGCGAAAGTGCAAACTTGTGCACTTTTTGACACTTTTAGTCCCTGAATGTTCCAAAAGTTTGTTTTAACATACCAAACCCCTCAAAGCCTATTCCTAAGCTATGTAAATGATATTTATGGTATGTTTAACTTATGGACATGTTCCGGAATGTTTGTTACAGTTCAAATTGACATACTTTCGCCGTTTGTCAAGTTTAGTCCCTGTAAGCGAATTAACTTGTTTTTGCCATACCAAAGCCTTCAACACTTATTTCTAAGTTATGTAAAGGTTATTTAAGGTATGTTGAGTATATGTTGATGTTCCGGAGTATTTGTCGCATTAAACTGAGTACGTTTACGCACCAGTTTGCGTATAATTCTCTAGAAAGCGTTGTAGAGTTTGAAATTGAACAAGGATTGATATGTGCAAAAGATACACATATTTATACAAGATCCCAAGTATGAAATACAATATTTCATCGGCTTGGTATTTGTTTGATGGTCGCGGTGACACAGGTGTCACAGATCAAGTCTGGGTTAAAGATCAATAGACACACCACATTGCGTAAAACCGAGGCGGGTAAACCATCGGCTACGTCTTTTAATAGTATAGACATCATACCGGGTGTACGCCTACACCCGGGTGTCGAGGTCGTGGCCATTTCGTAAAATGATGCCAAGGATATCCGGGACATGGACATTAACCCCCCAAAGGCTTTTAAGTAACAAGACTGTTTAAATGAGCCGATCAAATTATTCAATTAACCACCTAAGCGATGGAAGATTTGATGCTCAATCAAGCGGTATTTTATATACCGTAACCCAAGCCCGTATAAGGGAAATTAAGCTAAAAGTATTTACCTTTGCAAGTATTGTCCTTAATCAGTTAAATCACAGATATCTTTTACTGGGGCCCCTATTCTGGAACGAAGGTTTTAAAATAACCTATTAGAATCCTAACGGGTCTTTATATTAGCCGTAGCCTAGACCGGTTAGTTCCGAGGGATAGATACGGTTTAACCGCGTGAAAGGCGAAAACCGAGAATGGAATGTGATTCTGACCCAACAAGTTCGGAGACTTGTTTTATACGGGTTTAATATTCACACTCTGAATCTTGGGGTCAAAATGATATGGTTTGACCCGTATCGGCTAGTTTATGTAGACTAGTTACATAAGCCGAACCGTGCGCGCAATAGGCGCAACGGGTAACCGTAGGAGTCCTACACTGTTTTCCTAAGTCAATATACTTTAAAGAGGTTGTGGTATCAGTAGGATACCTTCCATAATGCCCGTAACGAGTTTTAGTTCATTATACGCCCCGTAGGGGTTTTCCGGTCATTTTAAAGACTTTTAAAGGGATTTCTGAGTTCTACAGGAAACCTGAGTTTCCCGATCAGTTTAATAAGTCTAAAATATCTTATTATTATTTTGAATCAGTAGCAACTAGAATCGGGTCAAAAGACCTTGTAGAACTCGAGTTTTGGCCGAAAAGGGCATATTCGGTAATTACCGAACCGTAGCCATAACCGCAGGTTATAAGCAGGTTAAAATTAATTAAAAATCTTTAAAAATCCCAAAATATTATTTTACTACAGTGGTAAAAGTTTTGGTGACGGAATCTTGGTTTAGGTAGGCGTTATGCTAATTGCGCCGTTTATTACAAAAGTTTCTTATAAATGCGCTATTTAGCATAACTCCCATTCTAGACCTCGGATTGGCGTGAAACTTTAGGGACATGCTTAGAATTTAGTAAGCAAGGTTATGGTCCCTTCACGTGTCCGAAATACTCGTTTTATTTTAAAAAGGGCGTTACGGTCAACTTTTAAGTAATTAACGGAAATGCGTAAAAGACTCGGACAAACAACGAACCGGTCACAGAGGGTGATACCATCACGTGACCTGGTCCTAAGAGAGTCCTAAGGCATATCTACATTGTATTAAAACGGGTCAGAACTGAAGTCAAAGCAAAAGTCAAACTTTTGCGACTTTCGGCTCTGAACCGGGTCAATATGGCAAATGACCGAATCAAACGAGCTTAGACAAGTTAATATACTTAATATCATGTTTTATGAGTGTTCAAACAGGTTTCATAGCATATACATTACAGATTATGTACAAAATCGCAAAACGACTTTCTGTTGACTTTTTAAGCATACGTTTGACTCGATATTTGAACTAGTTAGAGTGGTGATCAGGGGGAACCCTTTCAGAGGTTTATTACCCTCATGAATACCAACACATAACTACTTTTGATTCGAGAATTCACTGGACCATTCGTGATTTATCGCAAAGTCAATCGTTAGTTACGACGGATTGACTTTTTGGCTAAACTAAGCAAAAACAAAGCCATAGAAGGTTTGGCATACTTACAGAGACTTGATGTAAGACTTAGAACTAGAGAAGAACACTTGGGAGCTTCAGAAATGATCAGAGAGTGTGTTTTGAGGTGTGTTCTAATAGTGAACTATGAATGCCTATTTATAGTACACAACTTGCCTCTAGATCATTACAACACACACTACAAATGAGAATGGATGAATGACAGGTGTCCTAAGGTGCTATGGGTCGAGTAGGGGACGCCCATACCTCTGGGAAACCCATTCATAATTGTTTTACCGCTTTAAACAGCCAACAGCCAAGTTTCTGTCGCTGGGCATCGCTTACGGACCGTATGGCTTGGGCCTTGCGGTCCGTAAGCCTGTGGCGGAGACAAACTTAATCATTCACCCCTTTACGGTCTGTAAGGCAGGACCCTTGCGGTCCGTAAAGGCTGTTTTTAAATCTTTTTCAATCTTTTGAAATGATTAATAAAATCTTTGTAATTAGTAACGAAATCTTTGGTAATTAATAACCTGACCTTTCGGGTTTGAAGGGGTAACTTTGCGATTTGGCCCTTGATTATTTACAACTAAGGGCCTTGTGTTATTTACCCGTACTATCAAGTCCCCGGTTATCTTATTAACTATTCAAAATCCTTAACTTTCATTGTTGACGCTTTTAACCCTTCTCGTATGAATTTGATCATATCTTTCTCGTTTTAAAACGGAACTTCGCGGAATTTATACAGTACATTCCAGTGAGCGTATTTTACTGTTACAAAGCCTTGGGTACGTCAAAGGGTCACTCAGAGGTATAATTAAACATGTTGACACAGTTAACCCCCGCAGCTTGTAATCTCTTACTTTCTTCCACGTTTTGCTTCCGTACGATCCATGATTTATTCGTTTGAAGGTACGAGCATCGTTAGGGTTACTGTACAGCATATTTACCCTTGTTTGACATTTATAACCCTCGAATTTACATACTTTCAAGGTTTGTCAACATTAGTCCTTTATTAAATATGAAACGCCACGTGTAAACTTAAGACACGTGTCAATACATTATTGGACACAAAATTTCGAGGTGTTACATCCTCACCCCCTTAAAATAAATCTTGACCCGAGATTTACTCAAATAAATAGGGATATTTCTCTTTCATCGTGGATTCAACTTCCCACGTGAATTCGGGACCTCTCCGGGCATCCCATTTAACCTTAACTATCGGCACATGTTTTCTTAGGAGCTTTTTCACCTGTCGGTCTTCAATCGACAAAGGCTTCTCCACAAATTTCAAGCTCTCATCTATATGCACATCTGTGTGTGGGATCACCAATGATTCATCAGCGAAGCACTTCTTTAGATTGCAGATGTGGAATACATTATGAATTCCATTGAGCTCTTCTGGTAAGTTCAACTTATAGGCAACTGACCCGACACGTTCGATAACCTCAAAAGGTCCTATGTATCGCGGGCTCAGTTTACCCTTCTTACCAAAACGCATCACCCCCTTCCAGGGTGATACCTTTAATAGCACTTTTTCACCTACCTCGAAGTGAAAATCTTTACGTTTCGGATCAGCGTAACTTTTCTGCCTATCACGGGCAGCTTTGAGACGTTCCCGGATCTGGACAATCTTGTCCGTTGTCTCGAAAACTATCTCTGGTCCTGATAATTGGACCTCTCCCACTTCCGCCCAACAAACAGGCGATCTACACTTCCTACCGTATAATGCCTCGAAAGGCGCAGCCTTTATGCTGGTATGGTAGCTATTGTTGTAGGAGAATTCGATTAGGGGTAGGTTCTTATCCCAACTACCACCCAAATCGATAGCACATGCTCGCAGCATGTCTTCTAACGTTTGAATAGTACGCTCACTCTGGCCGTCTGTCTGGGGATGGTAAGCCGTACTAAAGTTCAAACGCGTGCCCAAAGATTTTTGGAAACTCTTCCATAAATGAGACGTGTATCTAGTATCTCGATCAGAGATAATAGACACAGGTATGCCATGTAGGGCTACAATCTTATCAACATATAACTGGGCCAATGTATCGGAGCTATAAGTCTCCTTGATGGGTAGGAAATGAGCTGACTTAGTCAGTCGATCGACTATAACCCATATTGTGTCGTTTCCTTTGCTCGTTTTTGGTAACTTGGTGATAAAATCCATAGTTACGCACTCCCATTTCCATTCAGGAAGTTCAGGCTGTTGTAGCAAGCCAGATGGCTTTTGATACTCAGCCTTGACTTGCGCACAAGTTAAGCATTTGGCTACATAAGCGGCTACAGACTTTTTCAAGCCTATCCACCAATAGTGTGCCTTTAAATCCTGATACATTTTATCTGCTCCGGGATGGACAGAATATTTGGAACTATGGGCTTCCTGGAGGATAACGTCTCGTAGTCCTCCATAAATAGGGACCCATATTCGCCCATTCAATCTCAAAAGTCCATCCTTGTGTAGAGTTAACTGTTCCTCAGTTACTCCTAACTTTTCCTTATGATAATTAGCTTCCAACACAGCCTCTCGCTGTGCAGCTAATATCCTTTCAATCAAGTTATTCTTTACTTCCATCCTCCTAGCATTGATTCGGATGGGTTTCATCCTTTCTTTCCGGCTCAGGGCATCGGCGACTACATTTGCCTTGCCGGGATGGTATCTAATCTCACAATCGTAATCATTTAAGGTCTCCATCCAACGGCGTTGCCTCATGTTTAGCTCCTTCTGGTTGAACAGATGTTGAAGGCTTTTGTGATCTGAGTAGATCACAAACTTGATTCCGTATAGATAATGCCTCCACAGTTTTAGTGCGAACACAACGGCACCCAACTCCAAGTCATGGGTGGTGTAATTCTTTTCGTGCACCTTTAACTGTCTTGAAGCATAGGCAATCACCTTGCCTTTCTGCATGAGCACACACCCCATGCCAGTGTGTGACGTGTCGCAGTAAACTACGAACTCTTCGGTACCTTCCGGTAGCGTCAACACAGGAGCGTTGCTCAGCCTTTGTTTCAAAATATCAAAGGATTCTTGCTGCTTAGGGCCCCAAAAAAACTTTTCCTTCTTCTTGGTTAGAGAAGTTAAGGGCGCAGCAATCCTTGAGAAGTTCTCAATGAATCTCCTGTAGTATCCTGCCAATCCCAGGAAACTACGGATCTCTGTGGGCGTCTTTGGCTCTTGCCAATTCATGACCGCCTCTACCTTAGCGGGATCCACCTGGATACCACGCTCACTTACGACATGTCCAAGAAATTGGACTTCTCGTAGCCAGAATTCGCATTTAGAGAATTTGGCATAGAGTTTCTCGCGATGTAGCAATTCGAGAATACATCGTAGGTGTTTCTCATGGTCGGCTTCATTCCTTGAATAGATAAGAATGTCGTCGATGAGTACGATGACAAATTTGTCCAAGTACGGCTTACAGACGCGATTCATGAGATCCATGAACGCAGCCGTGCATTTGTGAGCCCAAAAGGCATCACTAGGAACTCGTAGTGACCGTAGCGAGTCCTAAATGCTGTTTTATGCACGTCTTCATCTCTGACCTTCAGCTGATGGTAGCCCGACCTCAAGTCGATCTTTGAGAAATAGCTAGCCCCTTGCAATTGATCAAACAGATCGTCGATCCTTGGCAATGGGTATCTATTCTTTATCGTGACTTTATTAAGTTCACGATAATCGATGCACAGACGCATCGATCCGTCCTTTTTCTTCACAAACAGGACAGGTGCTCCCCAGGGAGACGAACTAGGCTTGATGAAACCTTTTGCTAATAGTTCATCCAGCTGGGTCCTCAATTCCTTCATTTCAGTTGGTGCTAGCCTGTAGGGTGCTCTAGCAATAGGAGCTGCTCCAGGGATGATATCTATTCTGAATTCCACCTGCCTATCTGGTGGCAACCCAGGTAGATCTTCGAGGAAAACTTCTGGATACTCCGCAATGACAGGAATGTCCTCTATCCTTTGTCTGGGTTCTTCGATAATCACTTGTGCCATGTAGATGACACAACCTCTTTTTAAGCATCTTGAAGCTTTGAGCATAGTTACATTCTCGGGTAATCCATACTGCGTATCTCCTCGAATGGTGAGCGATTCACCAGTCGGGGTCTTTAGCACAATTTGTTTTCTATTGCAGGCGATCTGGGCTTGGTTATGTGATAACCAGTCCATGCCCAGAACAATGTCAAAACCAGCTAGATTAAAGGGAAGTAGAGATAGAGGAAAAGAATGGTTCTTAATGGATATCATACATCCCTCTAATATAGTGGAGACGGTTTCTACAGTGTCGTCTGCTAGCTCTACTTTGTATTTCACATTTAGGGTTTTGATAGGCATGTTCAACAGTTTGCAAAATTTTTGGTCTACGAAGGATTTGTCAGTGCCTGAATCGAAAAGTACTCTTGCAAATATATTATTCACGAGGAAAGTACCTGTTATTACGTTGTCGTCCTGCAATGCTTCCTTCACATCCATTTTAAAGACTCTAGCGTTATTCTTTTTGGTTTCCTCAGTCTTCTTGGCGAGCTTGGGGCAGTTGCTCCTGATGTGCCCCTTCTCACTACAGTTGTAGCAGGTCGCGTCTTTAATCTTCTTACAGTCCACAGTCTTGTGGTCTTTGGACTTGCACAGTCTACAAGTATGCGTCTTTGACTGGGACTATGAGTTCGGCCCAAACCTGCACTTCCCAAAGTGGAATTTTTGGCAGTTTTTGCATTTGGGCTTCTCTCCGGTTTGTTGCCCATCTTTTCTCGACTCTGTTCCTCTCTTGCCATCACCGTTCCCACGGTGCTTCTTTCCCGACCTTCGCGAGGTATCATCCTCACGCTTCCTCTTTTCGGCCTCTTTGTTCCTCTGCGATCTCAGTCGGACCGCGTCCATCGTGAGGGACAAAGAGAGGTCAGTCACAGACCTGAAGGTCGTTGGCCGAGAGGCCTTCACACTAGCCTTTATCGCGGGTTCTAACCCCCCGATAAAACGAGCAATCCTCCTTGGTTCCGGGGTGACTAGATATGGAACCAATCGAGACATCGTGTTGAAGCTCGTTAAGTAGGCCTGGCAGTCCAGATTTGTCATCACCAGTGACACAAAATCGGACTCTATCTTCTCCACCTCATGCTGAGGGCAGTAATTTTCTTTGATGAGAGAAACGAATTCCTCCCACGTCATGCTGTAAAGCACAGCTTTTCCCGAGGCCTGAACCAGCGCCCTCCACCAAGCTAGGGCCTCGCCCTTAAACGACTGCGACACAAACTTCACTACATCCCTTTCAGCGCAGCCACTGATGTCCACCACTGTGTCCATCTCATCCAACCATGTCATACATTCGACGGCACCCTTCTCCCCCGTAAAGTCTCGGGGTTTACAAGATACGAAGTACTTGTATGTGCAGCCCCTGGCACGGGAAGCATCAGTATACTCCCTTTCGCGACGAACACTATTTTCATTCGACGAGTGATTGTCGTCGTCGTCCTTTTTGGGCTTGGACGAGTGGTTATCGTCGTCCTTCTTGGGTTTGGATAGTGGTTTGCTGTGGGTTTTTTAGTGTGTCTTTGGCTTTGATGGTGGTTTGGAAACTGTTCTGCTTCGAGATTCTATATATTGTCGATCTAGAGCTGCTTGCACAGCGTTGTTGACAAGAGCCTTGAGTTGAGTGCCCGTTAGATTTATTTGGGCATTATCATAATCATCTGCATTTGTATGACTACTTCCTCCGTTAGGATTTGCGATAGTAGCTTGTATCTGCTGCAGAAGATAATGAAAATTCTATTTAGGAGTTTATTATTGAATTGTCTTTTATGGCAATTCATTAACCATGATAACGAAGACCATATCCAGTTAATTTGTTACTCACTTTATATTTAGGATTTGAACATACTTATCCTAATCACAATTTATATTGCTAGTGGCATAAAAGCCTAGTCACGAGAACGTTATTATAATATTAGCCGAGATTACAGAGAATCAAGGTATGAAGGTTTGAACCGTAGTCCTTTTACTCCTTCTGACAGGGAGTCCTAAACCACCACTGTCCTTTGCCTTATTATGACAATATGTATGGCCCGTAGGCACTACATCGCTTATGGATGTTTTAACAAGTGATCATCTTTATTGATGATTTAACCCATGATTTATTATATCATTAATTTGGGCTTTGGAATCCTTTAAGGATTCTTGTATAAGAATGGCGTGTGTAATTTTAACGAATCACATCTGCCATGATTGTTAACATGCTTACAGAGGTTAACAGGGGATTTGAATCTTTTAATTAGGTCTTACCATCTTGGCCGGATCTTAAAAGACACCTAGCTAGGTTTCACTCTGAAGATTCTTTATTTAGGCAGATTAAATTAAAAGGAATGATTTTGATTTATTTCATATATATAGTAATAACAAAATGAAATTCATAATATAATATTCCTTAATTTTAATACGGTTACATACCGCCCTAAACGGGACTTTTAAATAGTACATACCTACATAGAGGTTAAAATAAGAGATAAGTCCACGCAGGGACTAAAGGTTAGTCCACGTAGGGACTGAAATACTATAAACGTCCACGCAGGGACTTATTTAAAATAAACATTACATTAGAACATACATAAGGACTAATGGTCACGTTTCTTCTTCTTGCCCTTCAGTAGGTTTGCTAAGCCCTTGAGGAATCCTCGGTAGCTCTTACGTTCTTCCTCGAATTCTCTCTCCACACGGCTCAAACGGTGGAGTATTTCTTCTTGTTCGGGAGGAGAGAAACGTGGTTGTGGCGCCTGTTGCGGAACTGGAGGTCTGGGAGGTGCTGGATACCCATGAGCTGAGTAGTCCGGTACTCCCATGTTCCCATGAGCTCCGTCGGGATAGCGTGCATTATACCTAGCCGCTACCACATATGGGTCGCGCTCATAGTTGTAGTTGTAATGTGCTTGTGATGACGGTTCGAATGGGTTGTAAGCCGTTGGACCCGTGTACGCAGGTATTGGGTGGTCATACCCAAATGGTGGCGAAGTTGGTGCAGCTGGTGCGGAGTTTGCCTCCTGTACAGGACTTGAAGGTCCTTCTTCTTGTAGTGGCGGGTAGTGGCTACTACTAGAGTGTCGAGGGGTGCTGAAGTGAAATTCCCCTCCTCGGGTGGACATACGAGCATTTGTCCTCCTACGCCTTGGCGGATCAGGCATTACTGGTTGTACTGGTGGCGGAGGTGGTGGCGTAATTGCCACGAAATGTGGATCCTCGGAGGGATCTCGCGGATGTTGCGGCTGTTGTGATTTCTGTGGCGTGTGGTACCACTCGTGTTGATTAAACAACGCCATGAAGCTATCTGGTCCCTGATAGGGTGTACCATGGAAGGATGACACATCAGAGATTTCTATTGGATGCGTGGGCGTACCACGAGCAGGTTCTGTCGGATCAGTATCCTCGTCCATATGATCTTCGGAGAAGTGATCTTGTGGCCCTAACGGAACAAAGCCTGAAGGCTTCTGGATGTAGTCAGCTGGATTAAACTGACCTCTAAAGTATGGAGTAGGGTCGTCAAAATTTCGGTGTGATACCGAACGGTGTAGAGGTATGAAGGAGGGTTGCGGGTTGTTGGGATCATTTTCGGAATTTGGCCCGAATGAGTGCCGGTATGATGGCGTTGAGCTATGCGAGGTGGAATGCCTCACAGGTTCATAAAGGTCTCTTCGCCTTTGCGGTTCTTCACTCCTTGTGGTCGAAGGAGCTCGCGTATTTGAAGGTTCGGCTTCGTGATCGTGATGAGTAACGATCTCTCCTCTGCCTCTTCTTCCCCTTCCTCTTCCTCGGAAAATCACTGGCGGCATATTTCCTGCTTTCAAAACTTTAAATAACAATAATAAAAGAAAAGACAAACTTGGAATAACAATTCGAATTTGTCCTATGTTCTCGTCTAGACTCAAGTATGTGCAATTGTGTCACTGAGATTAAACACATTAGGGTAGTGTTTAATTCACTCAATGTTGGCTCTGATACCAACCTGTCACACCCCGATTTCCACGTGTATCACCGGTGGGCCCGGTGGGGGATTACCGTGACGTAGTTGGCAACAATATAGTCAAACCACAATATATAAATGCACAGCGGAAGCATAAAGATAAATATAATTCAACCATTTACTGTAATATCAAAGGTATCACAAGTAGTTGAATAGTATCCACAGGAGGGATCAAAATAAATAAAAATGTCGTTCAACAGATAAGACATCAAGCTTGCGAGACTTCTTAAGATGCTAAGGAGCTATTGCCAGCCGATTACGTGTAGTACCTGCACTTAATCTTTTTGGAAAAATACGTCAGTTTACACTGGTAAATACATTCAACCGACACTTTTGAAAAATGTTTATTAAAATTGATTTGAATGCACGAGGCACAAATTCTTTTATAACTTGGGAGAATTATTTAAAATTATAATCTTGTGAACGAATTACATGTTCCTTCTATGCGTTCAGTAGCCCGGATCATGTCACACCCCGACCACGTAGAACATACAAAACGTGGCGGAAACGTCGGGGAGTGTTGTAACAGAATCAATTGTTTCAAATCCATGGCAAATGAAGTTTCGTTTTATAAATCAAACATGAAAGTTTACATTGTCTAAACAAGAATCAAAGTGTACATAACATAAATTAACTAGTTCTTGTCTCGTTTTAAGTCACTAAGGCACAGGTCCGCCTAAGTATGTCTTGATAAGTCCTATGCATCATCTCCTGAAAACACATGTGAAAATAGGTACGTCAGCATAAAAATGCCTGTGAGATACATTGGTTTTGTGAAAACGGAATTCATGACTTATGTTTGAGAAAATGTTTAGTCATGAACCTTGTAATTTGCTTTGTCTTGTAAATGATTTGAAAAACGGTAAGATCAAATGATATGTATAAATAAGAGAACACTGTATGGTTAAACGGATAACCATGTAAAATGAGTTTGTATAAGATAAGTCGTTTGTAAAACAATGTCTCGTGAAAAGTGTGTTATTTGTATAAAATGTCATATGTCTCAAATTGAAATGATTCAAATAACGCTACGATATGTAATACCATACAAACACTTATATATAGGAAGTACCAGCGGCGTATCCACCATGCTTGTATCATATTACACACGCCTCGTTACTTAATCACTTACTCAAACCAAACCACCAGAATGAAATGATTTAACAACGGTAGAAATGTTTATGTATAGTCAAACGTCTATTGTCAAATGTAAATCATGTCAACGGATACAACTGGTTCACACGGTTCAATGGTTACAACCGGTTCATATAATCAAACGGGTTTAGACGGTTCACATAGTCAAATGGTCACAACGGTTCAAAATGTAGCATAATGTGTTCATATGCTGGATGAGCATATGCAACAGAAATGCAATGTAAAACAATGTACTAAGTACGCACACAATGGGCATACATAGCATGTAATGTAAAACAATGTACTAAGTACGCACACAATGGGCATACATAGCATGTAATGTAAGACGATGTACTAAGTACGCACACAATGGGCATACATAGCATGAAATGTAAAGCGATGTACTAAGTACGCACACAATGGGCATACATAGCATGTAATGTAAAACGATGTACTAAGTACGCACACAATGGGCATACATAGCATGAAATGTAAAGCGATGTACTAAGTACGCACACAATGGGCATACATAGCATAAACATAATGAAATCATGTACTATATATGTACTATCGAACATAGCAAGTATATGATGTGAAAACAGGAAAGCATGAAAGTAACAGATAGGCACATGTGTTTCACCCCAAAACAGTTTGGAAAACAGTAAAAGAGGGGTTCAATGTACTCACCTGAGATTGCTTTGGAGTTCTTGTATAATAACCAGATAATGCTAAAGATCACGGGATATCAAACGGCACCTAATAGGTAGCTATGTTAATATACCGGACCAAATCGGAAGGATCAGATAGTATGCGGGTTCGTAAACCAAACGAGTATGGAGACTCGTGTATTATGGTTTAACAAAGCCTACACACTAAAATGAAACCTAACCTAAGTGCTTACGGTCCATCACGACCCGTTTAGGTAGCTTATGCTACCCTAACGCGTCGTTCGCGTAGAACGCGTTCGGAACGCCTAACATCGCGACCACAAGGTATAACCTCGGAAGGTTATAGCTATGGTCACCTAATGTGTTTGGTCGGATCCTAATGATCGACCAAATGGGTCGGGTTCGAAAGTATAAGCGATGGTTTAGATCGCTTACCTTACGACCCTATATAAGCACTAAACTAAAAGTGACGAGCTAAGCATGTTAGAACATGCTTAACTAAGTTTAGAAAGCAGGTTTGGCATCAAATCAAACGGCTTTGATGCTCACGAGTAGTTTGGTTACAAAATACGCAAGAATGCGCATTTTGGCCGAAACTACGACTCGTCACTGAGCCTAGATAACGTGGTGACCAGTAGGTATAGTCACTACGGACTATAACCATCGTGATCACGCTCACGTTATGAAGTTCCATGAACTTCGCATCGACCATAAGCTGGTCAATGCAGAAAGTCAACAAAACGTTGACTTTCGGACTCGAAAAGCGATAAAACAACGAAAGAATACTTACGGAGGGTCCCCGAATGCTAATCTAGATCAGAGAAACTCAGGTATGAAGCAATACTTCAACTTAGAGCTTTTAGATCTGATTCTTGTGATTTTTACACAAAAGGGGGGGGGGTATTTATAGGAAAAGTGGAACCGTTAGGATCGTTTATCGAATGTCGGCCGCGATCTCGTGCGTACACTTGTCGAAATGTTGTGGTAAGTCAGAAAATGCCCCTTGGCTCTTGATTGGGTGAAAAGGCATCGCCCCTTGATCGAACGAAAGGCCAACTGCATTAATTGCATACATTGAATCTGTCTGACAGTCTCACGCGGCCCGCCTCAACATTTAGGCAAAACTCACGCGGGCCGCCTGAAGCTTCTGATCTGCACATACTATCAAAAATGGCAGTTTTGGTCCCTGTTGCGTATTTAAGCCATTTCCGACACTTCTAAGGCCCGTAAAGCCAACTTTAAGGCCCTAAAATGATGCCTAAACATTGTGGACATGAAACATGCTCAAAAATGTTCCGGATGTTGGTTCGTTTGGCCGTACGATCCCGATATTTGCTTAATTACGACGGAATGCGCATAAGCGTGAAAGACGATCCAAATGACGCGACGAATGGATTTTTCTTATGCCAAACACTAAGGCATAATATTAGGATGATTACATAAATTTTTTGATGTCCGGATGTATTCAGAACGTAAGTTATGCGCGAAAGTGCAAACTTGTGCACTTTTTGACACTTTTAGTCCCTGAATGTTCCAAAAGTTTGTTTTAACATACCAAACTCCTCAAAGCCTATTGCTAAGCTATGTAAAGGATATTTATGGTATGTTTAACTTATGGACATGTTCCGGAATGTTTGTTACAGTTCAAATTGACATACTTTCGCCGTTTGTCAAGTTTAGTCCCTGTAAGCGAATTAACTTGTTTTTGCCATACCAAAGCCTTCAACACTTATTTCTAAGTTATGTAAAGGTTATTTAAGGTATGTTGAGTATATGTTGATGTTCCGGAGTATTTGTCGCATTAAACTGAGTACGTTTACGCACCAGTTTGCGTATAATTCTCTAGAAAGCGTTGTAGAGTTTGAAATTGAACAAGGATTGATATGTGCAAAAGATACACATATTTATACAAGATCCCAAGTATGAAATACAATATTTCATCGGCTTGGTATTTGTTTGATGGTCGCGGTGACACAGGTGTCACAGTCTCCCCTACTTTAGGAAATGTCGACCCGAAATTTATTCGTAGGAGTCAATTTGTGATTCTGCCAAATAACCATCAGCGATATGCAAGGTAATATCCTGTCATTTCCTTAACGGTCAAATCTTCAGAAACGAAAAATGAACAGACGGAGTCATCTTCAACGGTTGCTTCCTCAGAGTTGGAAATGAAAGATTACACAACAGATGTTCATTTCCTCAACGGATAAATCTTCAGAAACGAAAATGAACAGACAGAGTCATCTTCAACGGTTGCTTCCTCAGAGTTGGAAATGAAAGATTACACAACGGATGTTCATTTCCTCAACGGATAAATCTTCAGAAACGAAAATGAACAGACGGAGTCATCTTCAACGGTTACTTCCTCAGAGTTGGAAATGAAAGATTACACAACGGATGTTCATTTCCTCAACGGATAAATCTTTAGAAACGAAAATGAACGGACGGAGTCATTTTCAACGGTTGCTTCCTCAGAGTTGGAAATGAAGGGTTACACAACTGATATTCATTTCCCCAACGGATAAATCGTCAGAAACGAAAATGAACCAACGGAGTCATTTTCAACGGTTGCTTCATCAGAGTTGGAAATGAAGGATTACACAACGGATATTCATTTCCCCAACGGATAAATCGTCAGAAACGAAAATGAACTAACGGAGTCATTTTCAACGGTTGCTTCCTCAGAGTTGGAAATGAAAGATTACACAACGGATGTTCATTTCCTCAACGGATAAATCTTCAGAAACGAAAATGAACAGACGGAGTCATCTTCAACGGTTGCTTCCTCAGAGTTGGAAATGAAAGATTACACAACGGATGTTCATTTCCTCAACGGATAAATCTTCAGAAACGAAAATGAACAGACGGAGTCATCTTCAACGGTTGCTTCCTCAGAGTTGGAAATGAAAGATTACACAACGGATGTTCATTTCCTCAACGGATAAATCTTCAGAAACGAAAATGAACAGACGGAGTCATCTTCAACGGTTGCTTCCTCAGAGTTGGAAATGAAAGATTACACAACGGATGTTCATTTCCTCAACGGATAAATCTTTAGAAACGAAAATGAACGGACGGAGTCATTTTCAACGGTTGCTTCCTCAGAGTTGGAAATGAAGGGTTACACAACGGATATTCATTTCCCCAACGGATAAATCGTCAGAAACGAAAATGAACCAACGGATTCATTTTCAACGGTTGCTTCATCAGAGTTGGAAATGAAGGATTACACAATGGATATTCATTTCCCCAACGGATAAATCGTCAGAAACGAAAATGAACTAACGGAGTCATTTTCAACGGTTGCTTCATCAGAGTTGGAAATGAATAGGGTTAACTCTAGACACATGACAGAACTTGCTGTGATTTCTGTGCACAAAATTCCATAATTATGTATGCATCCATAATTACGTAATCCCTTGCACAGTCCGCACAGTTTGTTTTGTAATGTTTCGGGGAAGGATATCAAACTTGTGATGAGGGTGACTAGACTTCCATCGGTTCCTTTTTAATTAGATCGACAGGGGATCTTCTTAGTTAGGCCACCAAGGAGTCCTTTCAGCTATATCATCACATGATATCCCTAGCCAGATTTTTTTTGGATCAATCTGTTTATCTAGACCACTCAAGGGGTCTAATTATGAAGTAGTACTTTATAATCCAAAGGACTTAACTATAACATAGAAGTCCATTGAGGATTTTAAGTAATACCTTTGGGTATCCTACTATGAATCTCTTGTACAAGGATATGTAAGATTCTAGGAGGATTTGGATAACATAATTTGGATCTCACAACAACACATAAGGGAACACATAAGCACAAAGTCACATAATTGTTTAACTTGATTATAATTTGTTATTAACTTGTTATTGATTGAATACGGATATGGAAACCAATCGACGGGTCTCAATGTTCACTGGGATCTATCTGAGAAGATAGAAAGATCTCCCAAAATTCGATTTTTGATTACAAGGAATCACCACATTCGAATTAAGGTATATAACAATTAAAGACTTACGGGAAGTCCTTAGGTACCCTATTAAGGATTTATAGTGGTACTTTGGGTATTCGTCTTGTGTTGTAACTTGCGCTTTGTACTTCGTTTCCTTAGAATAAACGGGTACTTAGGAATTTTGTAGAAGACGCAAGCGATTATAGAATGGGAGAATTTTGGGGGTAGTTTGTTCTTTAAGGAATACGGTCCCTTGATTGTCGGTATTGTAAGGGATATGTCGTTTATACATGCAACCACAGAAATACATTGCAATGCAAATAAAAGATTTATTTATAAACAACGATAACAACGGTTTCTTGGACCTTGACAACAAAAGAAAATAATACATAAGACGTGATTATTTCTAAACGATGTTGTCTTCTAGTCAGTCAGATGCTTATCCCTGTGCTGGATTTGCATTAGCAAGCTTTGGGCAATTTCTTCGGAAATGACCCATCTCGCCACAGTTGAAACAAGAGCCTGGTAGAAAACGACCTTGAGCAGGATTGTTGCCAGCTTGGTTTGGCGCAGCTGCAGCTGGGCAGACTCTTGCTGTGTGGCCTATAAGTCCACAAGTTTGGCATTTGCGGCATTGTACATTGGCGTGATGATGGAGGCTACATTGGTTGCACAAGGGTGCAGTTCCATTGTATGGTTTTCTAGCAGGGGGTTGAGCTGGTTGGTTGGGGACGGCTTGACCATTGTGAGCGACCATGGCGAAGTTCTGAGAAGCCTTTCGCTTCTTTGACTCCTTAGGAGATTCAGTCTGTTCATCCATGGTCTTTGATTCCTCGATTGGTTTCTTGTCACCCTTTCGAAAAAGTTTATGCTTTCTGATCTGCGATTCAGTCAAGGTTGCAGATAGCTCAATGGCCTGACGGAGTGTGGTAGGGTTGCTACCAGTGACAATGTCTTGTACCGAGTCAGGCAGGCCGTCGATGTACCTTTCGATAGCCTTGTCGAGTGGGGCGACCATAGTCGGGCAAAGTAGACTCAACTCCTCAAACCTATCAGTATATGCCCTGTGTTCGCCACTATCTTGTTTCAAATCATCAAACTCCTTCTCCAACGCTCGTTGTTCATGACGAGGACAAAACTCTCTCATCATAAGAGCTCTCAGTTCAGCCCATGTTTGTGCTAGAGCAACATCTGCACCACGGTCTCTCATTACCCCGTTCCACCATGTAAGAGCCCTCTTCTGAAACACACTCGAAGAAAACTCAACCATGCGATTTTCCGGACACTGCACGTGGCGAAAGGTATTCTCGATGCTCTCGAACCATTGAAGAAGCCCAGTTGCTCCCTCAGAACCACTAAACTTGAGTGGTTTAGCCGAGTTAAAGTTCTTGAAATTGCATGTACCATTGTTGTTGTTGGCTTGGTTCCATTGAGCAAAGAGATTTGGGGATTGAGCAGCCATCTGCTGCGTAATAATTTCTGCCAGCTCGGCAGTTGCTATCTGGTGTTCGCGTCGAGGAGGCATTCTAAAAGAGGAAAACATGAAAGGAAACAAATAAAATGGTATTGGGTAAGAATAGGATGTTACAATCACCAACCATAATCACGGTTGATGGTCATTTATTTGAATCATGAAGCAAACAAACAACACCAAGGCTGAATCAAAGCAAATAGATCCTCATAGTGTATCACGAAGACATGCTCACCTATAAGTGGACACTCACCCCAAGAGTTCCCAGGTAAGAGTGACTGGTCCGATTATGTGGATTTGTACGAACACTCTAACCTTAGACAGAAAACCCAGGGTACAGGCATTCACTCTTCCAGTTCGCGCGTGTTCACACTATTTAGGACCCAAAACTTTTGACGAGAGTTTTGAAAATTCAAAGGGGTTCAAAACCTTATAACAAAGGGTTCAAAACCTTAAAATAGAGGGTTCAAAACCTAGTAATCAATCATCCTAGAACAGATGATTAGTTTTCAAGGCGGTTTTGAAATTTATATTCTTGTTGTGGTCGTCGCCTAAGGATAGGTGACGGTATTTTTTTATGACTAAACGCAAGTAAACTCGCGTTAGGGTCCTAGGAAGGTTATAGACTAGGTCAAAGCATTACTAATAACCTAATTCCCTATAACCATTGGCTCTGATACCATCTTTTCTGTCACACCCCGACCACGTAGAACATACAAAACGTGGCGGAAACGTCGGGGAGTGTTGTAACAGAATCAATTGTATCAAATCCATGGCAAATGAAGTTTCGTTTTATAAATCAAACATGAAAGTTTACATTGTCTAAACAAGAATCAAAGTGTACATAACATAAATTAACTAGTTCTTGTCTCGTTTTAAGTCACTAAGGCACAGGTCCGCCTAAGTATGTCTTGATAAGTCCTATGCATCATCTCCTGAAAACACATGTGAAAATAGGTACGTCAGCATAAAAATGCCTGTGAGATACATTGGTTTTGTGAAAACGGAATTCATGACTTATGTTTGAGAAAATGTTTAGTCATGAACCTTGTAATTTGCTTTGTCTTGTAAATGATTTGAAAAACGGTAAGATCAAATGATATGTATAAATAAGAGAACATTGTATGGTTAAACAGATAACCATGTAAAATGAGTTTGTATAAGATAAGTCGTTTGTAAAACAATGTCTCGTGAAAAGTGTGTTATTTGTATAAAATGTCATATGTCTCAAATTGAAATGATTCAAATAACGCTACGATATGTAATACCATACAAACACTTATATATAGGAAGTACCAGCGGCGTATCCACCATGCTTGTATCATATTACACACGCCTCGTTACTTAATCACTTACTCAAACCAAACCATCAGAATGAAATGATTTAACAACGGTAGAAATGTTTATGTATAGTCAAACGCCTATTGTCAAATGTAAATCATGTCAACGGATACAACTGGTTCACACGGTTCAATGGTTACAACCGGTTCATATAATCAAACGGGTTTAGACGGTTCACATAGTCAAATGGTCACAACAGTTCAAAATGTAGCATAATGTGTTCATATGCTGGATGAGCATATGCAACAGAGATGCAATGTAAAACAATGTACTAAGTACGCACACAATGGGCATACATAGCATGTAATGTAAAACAATGTACTAAGTACGCACACAATGGGCATACATAGCATGTAATGTAAGACGATGTACTAAGTACGCACACAATGGGCATACATAGCATGAAATGTAAAGCGATGTACTAAGTACGCACACAATGGGCATACATAGCATGTAATGTAAAACGATGTACTAAGTACGCACACAATGGGCATACATAGCATGAAATGTAAAGCGATGTACTAAGTACGCACACAATGGGCATACATAGCATAAACACAATGAAATCATGTACTATATATGTACTATCGAACATAGCAAGTATATGATGTGAAAACAGGAAAGCATGAAAGTAACAGATAGGCACATGTGTTTCACCCCAAAACAGTTTGGAAAACAGTAAAAGAGGGGTTCAATGTACTCACCTGAGATTGCTTTGGAGTTCTTGTATAATAACCAGATAATGCTAAAGATCACGGGATATCAAACGGCACCTTATAGGTAGCTATGTTAATATACCGGACCAAATCGGAAGGATCAGATAGTATGCGGGTTCGTAAACCAAACGAGTATGGAGACTCGTGTATTATGGTTTAACAAAGCCTACACACTAAAATGAAACCTAACCTAAGTGCTTACGGCCCATCACGACCCGTTTAGGTAGCTTATGCTACCCTAACGCGTCGTTCGCGTAGAACGCGTTCGGAACGCCTAACATCGCGACCACAAGGTATAACCTCGGAAGGTTATAGCTATGGTCACCTAATGTGTTTGGTCGGATCCTAATGATCGACCAAATGGGTCGGGTTCGAAAGTATAAGCGATGGTTTAGATCGCTTACCTTACGACCCTATATAAGCACTAAACTAAAAGTGACGAGCTAAGCATGTTAGAACATGCTTAACTAAGTTTAGAAAACAGGTTTGGCATCAAATCAAACGGCTTTGATGCTCACGAGTAGTTTGGTTACAAAATACGCAAGAATGCGCATTTTGGCCGAAACTACGACTCGTCACTGAGCCCAGATAACGTGGTGACCAGTAGGTATAGTCACTACGGACTATAACCATCGTGATCACGCTCACGTTATGAAGTTCCATGAACTTCGAATCGACCATAAGCTGGTCAATGCAGAAAGTCAACAAAACGTTGACTTTCGGACTCGAAAAGCGATAAAACAACGAAAGAATACTTACGGAGGGTCCCCGAATGCTAATCTAGATCAGAGAAACTCAGGTATGAAGCAATACTTCAACTTAGAGCTTTTAGATCTGATTCTTGTGATTTTTACACAAAAGGGGGGGGGTATTTATAGGAAAAGTGGAACCATTTGGATCGTTTATCGAATGTCGTGCCGCGATCTCGTGCGTACACTTGTCGAAATGTTGTGGTAAGTCAGAAAATGCCCCTTGGCTCTTGATTGGGTGAAAGGGCATCGCCCCTTGATCGAACGAAAGGCCAACTGCATTAATTGCATACATTGAATCTGTCTGACAGTCTCACGCGGCCCGCCTCAACATTTAGGCAAAACTTACGCGGGCCGCCTGAAGCTTTTGATCTGCACATACTTTCAAAAATGGCAGTTTTGGTCCCTGTTGCGTATTTAAGCCATTTCCGACACTTCTAAGGCCCGTAAAGCCAACTTTAAGGCCCTAAAATGATGCCTAAACATTGTGGACATGAAACATGCTCAAAAATGTTCCGGATGTTGGTTCGTTTGGCCGTACGATCCCGATATTCGCTTAATTACGACGGAATGCGCATAAGCGTGAAAGACGATCCAAATGACGCGACGAATGGATTTTTCTTATGCCAAACACTAAGGCATAATATTAGGATGATTACATAAATTTTTTGATGTCCGGATGTATTCAGAACGTAAGTTATGCGCGAAAGTGCAAACTTGTGCACTTTTTGACACTTTTAGTCCCTGAATGTTCCAAAAGTTTGTTTTAACATACCAAACCCCTCAAAGCCTATTCCTAAGCTATGTAAAGGATATTTATGGTATGTTTAACTTATGGACATGTTCCGGAATGTTTGTTACAGTTCAAATTGACATACTTTCGCCGTTTGTCAAGTTTAGTCCCTGTAAGCGAATTAACTTGTTTTTGCCATACCAAAGCCTTCAACACTTATTTCTAAGTTATGTAAAGGTTATTTAAGGTATGTTGAGTATATGTTGATGTTCCGGAGTATTTGTCGCATTAAACTGAGTACGTTTACGCACCAGTTTGCGTATAATTCTCTAGAAAGCGTTGTAGAGTTTGAAATTGAACAAGGATTGATATGTGCAAAAGATACACATATTTATACAAGATCCCAAGTATGAAATACAATATTTCACCGGCTTGGTATTTGTTTGATGGTCGCGGTGACACAGGTGTCACAGATCAAGTCTGGGTTAAAGATCAATAGACACACCACATTGCGTAAAACCGAGGCGGGTAAACCATCGGCTACGTCTTTTAATAGTATAGACATCATACCGGGTGTACGCCTACACCCGGGTGTCGAGGTCGTGGCCATTTCGTAAAATGATGCCAAGGATATCCGGGACATGGACATTAACCCCCCAAAGGCTTTTAAGTAACAAGACTGTTTAAATGAGCCGATCAAATTATTCAATTAACCACCTAAGCGATGGAAGATTTGATGCTCAATCAAGCGGTATTTTATATACCGTAACCCAAGCCCGTATAAGGGAAATTAAGCTAAAAGTATTTACCTTTGCAAGTATTGTCCTTAATCAGTTAAATCACAGATATCTTTTACTGGGGCTCCTATTCTGGAACGAAGGTTTTAAAATAACCTATTAGAATCCTAACGGGTCTTTATATTAGCCGTAGCCTAGACCGGTTAGTTCCGAGGGATAGATACGGTTTAACCGCGTGAAAGGCGAAAACCGAGAATGGAATGTGATTCTGACCCAACAAGTTCGGAGACTTGTTTTATACGGGTTTAATATTCACACTCTGAATCTTGGGGTCAAAATGATATGGTTTGACCCGTATCGGCTAGTTTATGTAGACTAGTTACATAAGCCGAACCGTGCGCGCAATAGGCGCAACGGGTAACCGTAGGAGTCCTACACTGTTTTCCTAAGTCAATATACTTTAAAGAGGTTGTGGTATCAGTAGGATACCTTCCATAATGCCCGTAACGAGTTTTAGTTCATTATACGCCCCGTAGGGGTTTTCCGGTCATTTTAAAGACTTTTAAAGGGATTTCTGAGTTCTACAGGAAACCTGAGTTTCCCGATCAGTTTAATAAGTCTAAAATATCTTATTTATTATTTAGAATCAGTAGCAACTGGAATCGGGTCAAAAGACCTTGTAGAACTCGAGTTTTGGCCGAAAAGGGCATATTCGGTAATTACCGAACCGTAGCCATAACCGCAGGTTATGAGCAGGTTAAAATTAATTAAAAATCTTTAAAAATCCCAAAATATTATTTTACTACAGTGGTAAAAGTTTTGGTGACGGAATCTTGGTTTAGGTAGGCGTTATGCTAATTGCGCCGTTTATTACAAAAGTTTCTTATAAATTGCGTCGTTTATTACAAAAGTTTCTTATAAATGCGCTATTTAGCATAACTCCCATTCTAGACCTCGGATTGGCGTGAAACTTTAGGGACATGCTTAGAATTTAGTAAGCAAGGTTATGGTCCCTTCACGTGTCTGAAATACTCGTTTTATTTTAAAAAGGGCGTTACGGTCAACTTTTAAGTAATTAACGGAAATGCGTAAAAGACTCGGACAAACAACGAACCGGTCACAGAGGGTGATACCATCACGTGACCTGGTCCTAAGAGAGTCCTAAGGCATATCTACATTGTATTAAAACGGGTGAGAACTGAAGTCAAAGCAAAAGTCAAACTTTTGCGACTTTCGGCTCTGAACCGGGTCAATATGGCAAATGACCGAATCAAACGAGCTTAGACAAGTTAATATACTTAATATCATGTTTTATGAGTGTTCAAACAGGTTTCATAGCATATACATTACAGATTATGTACAAAATCGCAAAACGGCTTTCTGTTGACTTTTTAAGCATACGTTTGACTCGATATTTGAACTAGTTAGAGTGGTGATCAGGGGGAACCCTTTCAGAGGTTTATTACCCTCATGAATACCAACACATAACTACTTTTGACTCGAGAATTCACTGGACCATTCGTGATTTATCGCAAAGTCAATCGTTAGTTACGACGGATTGACTTTTTGGCTAAACTAAGCAAAAACAAAGCCATAGAAGGTTTGGCATACTTACAGAGACTTGATGTAAGACTTAGAACTAGAGAAGAACACTTGGGAGCTTCAGAAATGATCAGAGAGTGTGTTTTGAGGTGTGTTCTAATAGTGAACTATGAATGCCTATTTATAGTACACAACTTGCCTCTAGATCATTACAACACACACTACAAATGAGTATGGATGAATGGCAGGTGTCCTAAGGTGCTATGGGTCGAGTAGGGGACGCCCATACCTCTGGGAAACCCATTCATAATTGTTTTACCGCTTTAAACAGCCAACAGCCAAGTTTCTGTCGCTGGGCATCGCTTACGGACCGTATGGCTTGGGCCTTGCGGTCCGTAAGCCTGTGGCGGAGACAAACTTAATCATTCACCCCTTTACGGTCCGTAAGGCAGGACCCTTGCGGTCCGTAAAGGCTGTTTTTAAATCTTTTTCAATCTTTTGAAATGATTAATAAAATCTTTGTAATTAGTAACGAAATCTTTGGTAATTAATAACCTGACCTTTCGGGTTTGAAGGGGTAACTTTGCGATTTGGCCCTTGATTATTTACAACTAAGGGCCTTGTGTTATTTACCCGTACTATCAAGTCCCCGGTTATCTTATTAACTATTCGAAAAGCCTTAACTTTCATTGTTGACGCTTTTAACCCTTCTCGTATGAATTTGATCATATCTTTCTCGTTTTAAAACGGAACTTCGCGGAATTTATACAGTACATTCCAGTGAGCGTATTTTACTGTTACAAAGCCTTGGGTACGTCAAAGGGTCACTCAGAGGTATAATTAAACATGTTGACACAGTTAACCCCCGCAGCTTGTAATCTCTCACTTTCTTCCACGTTTTGCTTCCGTACGATCCATGATTTATTCGTTTGAAGGTACGAGCATCGTCAGGGTTACTGTACAGCATATTTACCCTTGTTTGACATTTATAACCCTCGAATTTACATACTTTCAAGGTTTGTCAACATTAGTCCTTTATTAAATATGAAACGCCACGTGTAAACTTAAGACACGTGTCAATACATTATTGGACACAAAATTTCGAGGTGTTACAACTTTTTACTGGGGACTGCAGGAGCTGGTCAAGGGTCAGCTCATGGCCCAGTGGAGCACCGCTTGCAGCACGTTGAGACGAAAAGAGAGGGTATACTGTAAGATTTGGCCTTGCAGACAGATACGGGTTAGGATTTGGAGGATTACTGGGTCCTGCCTCATCCCTAGAAGTAAAAGGAGGAATAGGAGGTCCAGGAGACAACGTCGGCTCAGGTTCATCATTGTCTAGACGGATCCTCACTCCCTTGTCCCTTTCTCTACTCACATATTGATTGAGGGGAGACCTCAACTCAAGGAAATTGTTGGTGACCCCCTCCGGGGTAAGCTCGACATGTGACGGAGCACTAGTGACACCAACATTAGGGGAAGGAACCCCTGATCTGGACGGAGTAGGCGTACTGAAAGTTAGGAACTCAGGAGTACCTCCTGGTGTTGAGAAGGAAGCAGGTGTAGTCGCATGGGCTTGACTAGCACCTGGAGTGGAAATGTTAGGAACCTGATTCACTTCTTCGGGAGATCCACTTTTGGAATGACGATTTCAAGAGAATGGATCTACACTACTAGGTCTTTTGGAGAAAAATAGTGGTGTAGCCCCACGGTGAGCGCCAACTTGTTGATGCCAGAAATAATAGACCAAGGGTAGTAGCTGGGCTGGTTAGGCAAAAGGGTTGAAGGGTTCAACTTTGCCTAACGCAGGTCGTGGGGTCCCCCCACGTTTGCAAGACGTGGAAGGAGGTTCACTAGTTTTATTGTTGTTGTTTGCTATAGGTCCTCCTATGAAATGTGTTCAGATTCGGATGAAGGAGCAAACAGAATGTGTGTGTTGGATGTGAGAAGAAGTATCTTGCAAGATGCAAGTACTTGAAGTGAATGACCAGGGATATCAAGAATAAGGGCTGGTCAGGAATGTGTTTCTCAGTAAATGAAGTGTCAAATATATAGGAGAAGACACCTTCCCAAAGATGGATGCATTTGACTAGCGACCTTGCTTGCAGTGAGAGGCTTACCCTTTCGGGGGTTAAAGCCTTATGACCCATGGATAATAGAGTGTGTTCTGTGGACCTGCATTGCTTTTGCGGCTGGCGAGTTGGTGGAGATGTGACCATTTACTGTTCTCATATTGCTTTACTTCACCTCCTCAGCTTTTCAACCTTTGAACCGTTTAACCCTTTGGGCACTCATGTATTTTAGTCATTTTATTTTGTCTTGGGCTACCTCCGTCATCAGTAATATACGTCCGATCAATAAAATAAACAAATATATTTCCCATTCATTCTTCTCATATCTCTCTTTTTGTCAAGTTATAAGGAAAATAAAAACAAGAAGGTACCTAGCAAAATCTATGAATTGATATTTTCTTATTCTTTTCACTTGAATTCATTATGTATTGTTATATATCTAGAAAAATGAAAAGTAATCTAACATGACTAAAATTAAAATAAAACCATTTTGAATACGGAATACACTGTTTCTTTAGTTATCAATAAAAGCCCAATTACCCGGGCATACTAAATGACAAAGAGTCACTCACGCCTGTAAACGTAGACGGTCCACTGTGATTTCAGAGAAACCTCACCACTTGAAAACCCGATATGTATATGTAAAATATTTTTTTAATCGGGTACATCCATACAAACACCAACATAGTCCTCCTTACAAAACTATTTGTATGGTTTAGATTAGTTATTAACCCCTTTGGTATTAGGTTTAGACCTTTAATGAGCCAAATACCCAATTTCATTAAGGCCTTAGAGAGTTAGGGGCACATTTTTTCGAGCTCGAATAAGTTACACGAATTCTCAGGTCCTGTCATGTTGCTTTTAATAAGAAAATAATTAAACCTTTTAATAAGGATTTTGCAGAGTTTGAGTAGGGGAGATGGAGGGAAAGATAGGTGACCGCTCATGGACATGACCACCATGGTTCTGAAAAGCATTGACACCAATAACTGAAATTCAGGGCAGATCCATTTCATTAGGGGTGGGGTGGTCACTGTGCAGGGTTGACATGCATCCCATCTCCCGACCAATCTATATCACCAATCAGCTATCAACATGCCTCTCTTTATTACACCAATTGAGATGGTTATAAATTTTTTTAAAACCATTTATTAACGATCAAGGTCGGCCCTGAGACTGTTTGAGCTCCAAAAAATATGCCCCAATTGCCACTACATATTATCGTTTTTTTTTTTTTTTTTTTTTTTTTTTTTTTTTTTTTTTTTGTAAATCAAATGGGTATTGAGCTATATAAACGTAATAGGTTAACTTTTAAAACTTAAAAATTGTTTTGTAATAGAACTATTAATAACTTGGTCTTTGTATAGGTATACTAATTAAATATATATATATATATATATATATATATATATATAACACATATATATATATTGTTTTTTTTTTTAAATGTGCCCGTTAGAATCACGGCCCCTGGCCGGTAGTCCTCCCCGCCCACTCCAGGGCCGCCCATGTTAACAACGGCATATAAAATGATAAAAATATAGATGCATTTATTTTTACAAACATGTATAGCTTTATTTTTATTTTTTACATTAAGTACAATCATAAACACGTTTTATTTTTGTTTACTTGAAAAATAAGGTAATGGAAGTCTGGAACCATAATTTGACTTCATATGAATCCAAAACTTGATATTTATACATAGTGAAATGGGCAAAATGTAGCATAGCATCGTAGTTATTAAAAGAAGCAGAAACGTAACTGATAAGGCTCCACCTTTGTCCCTTGCACCAAAACAGCAAAACTCAGATGTTTTTCCGATATTTTATACATTTATAGTTACTATAGAGAAATAAATATATAGTAATGTTATATGTGAGCTCTTGACTATGTATCAACCTTCGTTTGTATCATCTTACATTAATCCCATAAAAATATATATGGTTATGTCCTTTGTGTTACATTTTCTGTTTATTGGTTTATAATTGTTTGTAGGGGTGTAAATGAGTCGGTTTGGGTCGGTTTTTAATAGTAAGCATTACCATAAGCGTTAGCTTCGGTTATGGAATTCCTTAACCATAACCATAACCGAACTTCGATTATGGTTAATCATTTATGAAGCCGGTTATCATTCGGGTTTGGTTAATTTTGGTTATTTAACCAATCAAGGTTTGAAATAAATAGGGGTGCGCATGGTTTAGACTTACCATGGGCCTTTTTTATACGATAACCACGACTGCATTTTTTGGTTAAAATACCGATTTATGATTCCTTTAAATAATGTAATTCGCAACAAAACAATATTACAACCATAACACCTCAACTTCTCATCAATATAAAAGGCATCTACATCAAGGTTATTTTATTACTAAAATACTTTTATCTTTAGTAGAAACTTCTATATGGTTAATCTTAAACATATATCCATTATATAAAATGGTAACACCATTCCCCTAGTGTGGGAGACAAGATGAAGGGGAAGGATGTCCCGTTCATCATATGTGAAATAAAGAAGAATGTGGGAAGGAGGAGGTTGAAGAACACCATGCCCCCTTGAAGGCCCCTGGGATGCAATCCCTCTCACCCTCTCTTGAAACCATAGACTTAAATATCATATTAATCATCAGCTTCCTAAGAATAGATCAGGTTTGTATTATTATTGCTTACAAAACCTACATATGAAGAGATGGGTTCCAAAGATACTTAGTAAATCATTTATTATGATCCTAAGTGCTTAGAAGGATTAGTATAGAATGCCAATGATCTCTAGATTAAGTGATGAAAGACTTGCATTGTTCTTGAGAGATGCAGGTTCAACTCTCACTTGGTGCAGAGTGAGGCACTGGTGGGCAATGATAGGAGACCCAGGGAAAACTGGGTTGGATCCTTGAGCCAAACGGGTTTTACTAGTAATTTCACCGTCGTGCCTACGGGCGGGTGGGATACCGGGTTTTCCCCGGAATTGGTGGTGGACTCGGGTTACTCTCAGAGTACTCCATTTGTCCAGTGGGTGCCCCAAGAATGCTCGGGATTGATTCTGTTGGCCGTTAAAAAAGTATAGAATGGTAGGTGTTGATGCAACAAATACAAGACCGATGATAGTAGCTAGGCTGGTTAGGCAAAAGGCTTGGAGGGTTCCGGTTTGCCTAACGCAGGTCGTGGGGTCCCCCCACGTTAGCAAGACGTGGAGAGAGGTTCACTGATTATGTTTGTTGATTGTTCAAGATCTTCTGCTGAAGTATGGTCAGCCTCGAAAACAAGAACAGTCAAGTTGTGTGTGTTGGATGTGAAGAAAGGAGACTTGTATGGAACAAGTACTCGAGAAGGAAGATCAGAGATCCCAAGGGAATCAGGGCTGATCGGAATGTTTGAAATGCACTAAATGAAGTGTCATTTATAGAAGAAGAGATTGCCCAAAGAGGAAACCTTGGACTAGTGAACCCTACTTGCAGTGGAGGACTTACCCTTTTAGGGGTTGAAGCGTTTGGACCTGTGGGTAAAAGACTACACTCTGTGCACTCGTTCTACTTTTGCGGCTGGGATAGTTGTTCAAGTAATCAGTGAAATGTCTGATTACTGTACACGTGCTGCCTTAGCTCAGTTCCCGGGCTTTAAACCTTTGAACCTTTGAACCCTTTAAGCTGTCATGTATTCTTGGTCATTTTGTTGAGGTTTAAGCTACCCCCGTCATCAGGCCCCCAAGTCAGAGGTTTTTGGGTGTAAGCACAAATACTTCTGACTTTTTGTACATGTGTTATACTTTGCTTGAAGGCTTCAAGGCTTCGAAGCTTGAAAGGTTGAAAGCAGTTGAGCTTTTTGATTTTTGAATTTTGACAAGACAGTTGATATGACTTCTGGCAGTTTTTTTTTTCAGGCAGCAGTTTTAATAACCTCTGTGTAATTAATTTACATTAATCCTTTTAGAAGAGAACAATCATTCACACATTTCCTCTCAAGTTTCCCATCCTTTTCTCCTTCCAGGTTAGTTCCGATTTCATATTTCTGGTTATTTTCTTATAACATGGGTGCTCATAAAGATCTAGCGAAATCATTTTCTCGATTAACTCAAGAGGAAATAGAAAATTTTTGTATGGAATGGGGGATTGGGATGAAGTTTAAACCGGTTGCACTGGCTTGTGATGTTTCGATCAATAAGTGTCCCCTGGTTCCGTTGCCCTCTATTGTCGCCATTTTGAATTTTCAAACCTCCGTCACCCCTTCTCAAACTTTGCTTTGAATGTCTTAGAGTATTATCGCGTATCATTTGGCCAGATTCACCCTCAAGGTCTTGCTAGGGTTTTGCACTTTGAAGTTTTGTGCCGGGCTTCTGGGTATGATCCCACCCTTTTATTGTTCCGTCGCTTTTTCCGGTTGGCCAAGAATGGTGACTGGTTTACATTCGAAACATCTCAAGTTGATACTTGTTTAATTTCATCTGTGGTTTCTAGTCTTGGTGTTTGGAAGGACCGGTTTTTCTGGGTTTCCGATGAAATTGTTCCTTTTATGCTTGTTTGGAGGCATCCGGATGCATTTTTAAATGAACATGAACCCTCTGCCTCTGAGATAAATACCCGTTTTCTTGAAACTCTTAGGGAGTGCCCTTCAAGGTTTCGTCCCTTTCCCGAGTACTTACTGGTGTTGTTGGGTCTCAGTAAGTTGTGGGACAAACGTGATCGAGATCCGGTGCTTATGAGAGATGGGCAGGGTATGCATTTGTTTTGTTGCGCTATTATGTTCTTACTTTTTGCTTGCTTATATATTTTATTTTTGTTTATTTTTTAGTTATGTCTGCACTTGATTTTATTAAGAGTGATGATACTTCGGATATTGCGTTTGGGGATGCAGTGGCTACTCCGGGTGAAGATGCAGTTGTTAGGGGATCCGAGCATAGGTTCGAGGGTTCTGGCTATGTGAATGTTCCCAATGTTAAGGGTTTCACGAAGGCTCCGGGTTCCAAGGTTTCTGTTTGTCGTTCAAACCGTCGCTTGAAAGGTGCTGATCAACCCTCTGGCTCAGAGGCCATTGATACTAGCGATGACATTGAGGTATCAGCGGAACAGGTTCTTGAGGTTGATGTGGCAAAGGGTAAGGAAAAAGAGCTAGTTGTTTCTAGGAAGAAGAAGTTGGTTAAGAAAGGTGCCACTCCTACCATCCAGGTTCATCGGGCAAAAGCGTTGAAAGCTTGGAGGGTCATGAAGCTGAAGAGGTTTATGTTCCCAACTGGGATGTGAAGGTTGGGGATAGTTTCAAGGATCCAACTGTTTATGCTAAGGTGTTAGCCCATTTTGCTCCCCCTGATGTTCGGAGTGCGATTTCTGAGATGGAAGCTGATCATTTTGTTTCAAGATTGATGCTAAGCACCTGCAACCTTTCGGCCGTTTTGGCTGAAGGTGTTACCCGTTTTACAAAGGGTATGCAGGAGTATGAGGATGCTAGCAAGAAGAAGGATAAAATAAAAGCTTCTATGGCTGCCATGAAGAAGGAGGTTGAGGGGTTTTCTAAGAAAGAGGAGGCTTGGGTGAAGAAGGTTGGAGAGTTGACAAGGAGACATGAGATTAAGATGAACGATCTCAAGAAAAGTTTTGAAGCTGATCGGTTGAAGCTGAAGGCTGATGGGGAAGCCTTGGATGTTCAGCAGAAGGCCTTTGACGAAGAGAAGGAAGGCTTGAAGGCTTCGGTTGCTCAAGCCACTAGTGATAACCAGTGGCTCATTGAGCAAGGCTTTCACCAAGTTGTTACCTACCTTCTTCACTCCAAGGAATTCAATTATGCTCTTGGAGAAGTCTACACCAAACTGCTAAACTTGGGTAAACATTAGGGCCTTATTGCTGGTTATAAACTTCATGAATCTGGTCAGCCCTTGGAGCCTTGTACCGTCCTAAAGCTTCTGAGGTTTTTAAAGAGTCCATTCAGCAGATGGAGAGGTCGACTTACCCATATGTAAGTCAGGTTGCAACTTGTTTTGGTAAACCTCTTTCTGTCTTACAGGAGCTGAAGCCGGATGGGCTTAATGAAAAGGTTTGTGCTGAAGTGCTTAACTCCCTTTCGAGGAAGCGTTCCCGTTCAGGGGATAGTGAGGAGACCCTTTCGGGAGAACCTGATGCTTCCAAGGATGCAATCCTCGAAGGTTCAGCAATTGGTGATGATGGTGGTTCGCAAGCCAAGAAGTCGAAGAAGGCCAAGAAGGCTAAAGGTAATGGTTCTGGGGCTTCTAAGCCTCCTTCTGATGTTTGAACAATATTCGTAGCTTTCTTAGCACCCTTAAACAATTTAATGGTTTGTATGTTACTTTAAACAATTTTAGGTTTTGCAGAAACCCTTAAGGTTTCTGTTGCTGGTTGTTAGCCTTGGTGGCTTATTTGAACAATTGTTATGTTTACAAACCGTTAAGGTTTGTTTTAACTTGTCTGAATATTTGGAAGCCTTTAAAGCTTCTTATGCTATTAACTTTTTACTACTTGCCTTGTGTTGTGGTTTTTTAGATGTAGTTGTACTTTTTGTAAAGTGGCTTTGTGGGATGTTTGTAGCTTGAAACCTTCGAGGCTTCCGGTTGCTACTTTATTTTTGTGACTTGATGTCTTAGTTTGTATTTCTGATTTTGGGTTGCATACAACCTTTTATTATTGTGTTGCTGTGTTGCCCATTCAATTATTCTTTATGTTTATGACATTGTCTTTGTTGAGTTTGTCTTGTCTTTATGTTTTTTATACCTTAAAGGGTTCAGTGCTGCAGTCACTTAGCCTTGGTATTTTTAACAAGAAGACATAACACCTATCCTATTTATTACTTTCCTTAGTTTAATCTTGGTTTGTAAGCCTGTTGATGATAATTTGTTTCTTATAGGTTTTCTAGAGCTTAAGGAACATTTGGTGAAGGCTGTTCAGACCCATCTATGAGACAAATTTGTTTTTTTGATAATTTTGTAAGTCTCATGGAGTAGTATTGATTTAGGAACTCACCCCTTATATAGGTTCATTTAACCCTTGAACCTATTGAGCGATGTGGCCTGGGAGCTCATCCCCTTACAAGGCCCTTGCCATGGAGTTTTTTGCTAGCTTCTCAACCTGATTTTAGGATAGAAAGACAAATTTGATAAAACATCATCATTCATTCAAGAAATATTGTTTTTTTTAACGCCCATATTTCACATTCGAACATAAAAATAACAACACAAATTTTAACAAAAATCGGGCATGACCCGTTTGTAACATAAGCGATTCCCTGCTTTAAAAAAAATCACCATCAAACTAAATTCTACATTTAGAACTAAATTCTACGACACGTTTCCAAAAGACATAAAAGTTGTAACCGTTACATCATAATAAAAACATCCACTAACCAAAAGACACTACCACCCTTTAAAGAACTTGACGAGCGGAAGCAATTAAATGGCGCGATGTGTGTTCGTTCCTCCGGTTCAAGATTTTGCTCCAAAGGACTATTTACCTACAACATTCTTAACAAGTCAACTAAATATGCAAAACAATAATCTAACATATTCAATCTTTTATTTCAACAATTATCATTCTCTTGTTTTTAATCATACATACTTTTCCATCTAACGGGTCTTTATGATCAAACCAAGTTCACAGACTAAGACTTGATCCAAGACCCGTCTAACTTTCTAACCTTCCCCATTAATTCGACCCGTTCACACGGTTCGACTACATGACTTTTCAACATACATTCCATTAGTATGACCCGTTAATAACAAGTCTTTACATAAACCATTACGACAACATACTTTCCAAACATTTTGACCCACTTGAAGCGGGTCATTACACATCCATTACTATTGCATTTCCGATCCATTTTCCAATATTCAACATATCACAATTCTACCATACAATCATACACGCTACACTAGGATTCATTTACTAAAACTAACATTCATAAATCTACATAAAGGGAGAATTAAGTTCATACGAACTTACCTTTGTTTTGCGTTGCTCGTGTACCGGTTTGACTTGCACCTTCTTCCTTCATGCCCTATACTTTAGTATGTTTGGATGAACAAGAATTCATGAACATGCAGGGATTTTAATCAGATCTTCATTGTCAATAGGCTGCATTTTGGGATTATACATCCATGGAGGATTTTCTCCTTTCTTCTCCTCCAGGTCGACACCCACTTCCCCACACATACTGCCTAATTGTTTTTGTTATAACAATTCATTCTCAAGTTACTCTTTCAACCCCTAATGTTTTTAAAACATGGCACTTTATTGCCCAACTATTGACTAGGTTACTTACCCTTATTTAACTTTCATACGGTAAAATTTGTATTTACCATTTTCATTTACTAATGCATCAAAATTAAAATATTATGTTATGGCTTATAAAATTTTGGGGTGTTACTATATTTACCATTTCTTTTTGTCAAAACATAGCGAATATAACATTATATTATGACATATGAAATTTGGGGTGTTACAAGTCTACGCCCCTTAAAGAAGGTTTCATCCCCGAAACCTAAATACGTATCGAATAATGACGGGTAGTGTTCTAGCATATCATCTCCCGTTTCCCATGTGAGATCCGATTCTTTTAGATGTCGCCATTGGACCAAAACTTGTCTAATGACTTTGTTGCTAAGTCGTTGTCACACCCTGACCCGCAGCGGAGATAGGTGATCGGGGCATGATTGGGTTGGTCCAAAGCTTATGACTTGCTACTACTTGTTTTAAATAATCATTAATTCATAACAAATGTTTCGTGAAATAAATAATTCAAATACATAATTACAAATACAAGATCATAACAAATAAACTACACTAATTCGTTTCTTGTTAACCTTGCCCATCCTATGTCCAATCTTCTCTTCGTACCTGTTCACCTGTATCATGTGTAAACATGGTTTTTGGGTCAACAAAAGTTGGCGAGTGAACCTTATTGTTATTGGAAAAATAATATGTTTAAGTTTGATTATTGTGAAAACGTGCGTTAACCAATGTAAGTAAATATGTTGTATGTCATATATCATAACTCATAATACAATCTCAAACAATAAACAAACCAACTGAAATGATTTAATAAATGCATGCATGTTGCACGGTATTATGGTGTGCCAATGAATGAATGTATGTTGCACGGTATTATGGTGTGCTGCAAGGTCTAAGCTCAATCAAACGGAGCTGACCTCGTATGGTTGGCAACGTCAAGTTCCGCTCATAGGTAATGGGGAATAGACCAGTGGCGAAGCTTGACCATGAAAACGGAATGGGTGGCAACGTCAAGTTCCGACCATAGGTAATGGGGACCGACGAGCCTATGATGATGTGATGTCCAAAATGAATGAAATGCGCCAACATGATAAACAATCAAACAACACATAACATAGATACTCCACATAATGGTAATTGCACGGAATTGAACTTGTAAAATGCGATAAAAACATTGCGACACATGACACACCCCAAAACGTATAAATAAAATGAAAATAGGGGAGTTGTAAGATTCACTCACCTTTGGGTGCAAGCAAACCAAACAACTACAAATGTGTAAAATGTTGGGAGAAATCTCAAATGCTGCCCTATTATGATAATTACATTATAAGGTTAAAATGGAATACTAAAATGAGGGTTTAAGGCATTAGGGAATTCTATGACTGATTTGGGAACAGTAGGGTTTAAAAAAAAAGATTTAAATTTACTTATTTATATGTTTTGGATCTTGAAAACAAGATATGAGATGCTAAAACGTGAAAAATGTTTAGACAAAATTTCAAGTGCTTAGTTGCTTGATTTTTAACAACTTCTAGGGATTTTAAAGATAATCAAATGAAAAACTAATTATCTAAGAGTTTTAAATAAAAAATACATATATTTTACTTCAGATTAATTAGGTGAAATCAAGTTTAATAAGTGATGTTTAGGAATTTATAAAGTTATCTAAAATTTTGAGTTAGATAGTTATACGTTACAATTTTAAAGAAAATTAAATTTAATAAATATTATAAATGAATTTCATTATTTCATGTTTAAAAGGAATGGAACAGTTTGTCTTCTTCATTTTACAACAAACAAACAGACGAACAAGCATGACAAGTACAAGCTTTTAAACCCAATTATAATTTGTATGCTTAGTGTTTTCAGAGGCTTAACGTTTTGCTGAAGTGTATGTGTTGATGCAACAAACACGAGACCAAAGATGGTAGCTGAGTTGGTTAGGCAAAGAGGTTGAAGGGTTCAACCTTGCCTAACGCAGGTCGCGGGGTCCCCCCACGTTTGCAAAACGTGGAAGGAGGTTCACTAGTATGTAATTGTTGTTTGCTGAGAGTTCTTTCTCCGAGACGTGCTCGAATCCAGAAGTGAAAGCAAACAGAATGTGTGTGGTGGATGTGATAAGGAGTAACTTGAGAGTGAGCAAGTACTCCACGAATGACCAGAAATGAGGAAATCTCAACTGATCTAAGAATGTCTTTTGGGGTGAATGAGCTGTCTTCTTATAGGGGAAGACATCTCCTCAAATAGTATGTACAAGACTAGTAAAACCTGTTTGCAGTGGAGGGTTTCCCCTTTTGGGGTTGAAGGCTTTTGTCCCTTGGATAATAGCATGTATTGTGCAGACCTGCTTTGCTTTTGCGAGCGTGGGTTGGTGAAGCGAGCTCGGATGTGATTGATTACTGTTCCCTCCTCGCTTTTCCCATTTCACAGCTTTTCAACCATTGAACCGTTTAACCCTTTAAGCACTTGCATGTTTAGTCACTTTATTTAGTCTTGGGCTACCCCCGTCATCAGCCCCCCAAGTCAGAGGCTTTTGGGTAGTATACTCAAAGACTTCTGACTTTTATGCATGTGTGTTATTGCTTGAAGGTTTCAATGGCTCGTTGCTTGATGGGTTGAAAGGCTGAAGTCAGTTAATATTTGAATTTGAATTTTAAATGATTGACAGTTGATTTGATTGATGTATGGCAGTAGATAGGGTGGCGGTTTTGCAGAAGACATTAATTACTTTTTTGCCCCTATATTAACTCGTATTATATTTTCCTTTACTGCCGTTTCATTTTGCATCAAGTGTTTTCTGCAAATCTCTCCCATTTCTTTCAAGGTTAGTGTTTGTTCATCCTTTGCTTTACTTTTGCTTCATAATTTTCTTTCAAAAATGGGTGCCCTTAAGGATTTAGCAAGATCCTTTTCCCGGTTAACCCAAGAGGAAGTAGAGTTGTTTTGTAAAGATTATGGCATTGGGACTGAATTTACACCTACTGCTCCTGCGTGTGATGCTTCGATTGATAAATGTCCGGCTGGTTCCATCGCCCTTTATTGCCGTCACTTTGAATTTTCAAACCTTCGCTATCCGTTTTCTCTGTTTGTTTTGAATTTGTTAGAGTATTATCGGGTTTCCTTTGGTCAGATTCATCCGAAGGGCATGGCTAGGGTTTTACACTTCGAGGTTTTGTGCCGTGCCCTCGGATATGATCCCTCTTTATTGTTATTCCGTCGTTTTTTCCGACTCGCCAAGAATGGTGATTGGTTTACTTTTGAAGCATCTAAGGTTGATTCTGGCCTTATTTCATCGATGGTTACCACGCTTGGAACTTGGAAGAATCGTTTTTTCTGGGTTTCAGACACTATTGTTCCGTTTAAAACTGTGTGGCGTCACCCGGATGCTGTTCTCAATGAACCGGAACCCCTTGAGTCTGATTTAAACGATGCTTTTCAGCAATGTATTCGTAAATGCCCTGCGAGGGTTCGTCCCTTTCCTAAGCATTTGCTGGTTCTATTAGTGGTTAGTAAGTTGTGGGAAAAAGCTGACCGGGATCCGGTTCTGATGAGAGATGGCACGGGTATGCATTTTTGTTTTCTTTTTTCTTTTATCTTTCAAATTTTTGTCTCATGTTTTGTCCGTTTGTTCTTTGCAGTTATGTCTGCCTTGGATTTCATCAAGAGTGATGACACTTCGGACGTTGTGTTTGAGGATGCTCCATCTGTTCCGGGTGAGAATGTTGTTGTTAGGACTGCTGAGCAAAGGTTTGAGGGTGGTGGGTATGTTAGTGTGTCGACTGTGATAGGTTTCTCTAAGCCTCTTGCTCCCAAGGCTTCAACTCGACGATCTACTCGTCGTTTGAAAGCTGCTCCTCAATCCACCTCTACTGAACCGGTGGATTTGAGTGATGATATTGAAGAGTCTGAGGACCAAGGTGTTGAGGTGGGTTCCGAAAGGGAAGGGAAGTTAGTTGTTCGTGACAAAAAAGATTCGGCCAGAAAGGTTGCTGCTACACCTGTTCAAGGTTCTTCGAGTATGGACGTTGAAGGGTTGAATCCTGATGTCGTTTATGTGCCAAGCTGGTCGGTGAAGGTTGATGATAGCTTTAAAGATGCTTCTGTCTGTGAAGAGGCCCTTAGTTATATTGCTCCTCCTTCGGTTCACAAGACTATCTCTGAGATGGACGATGATGTGATGCTATCCCGGATGATTCTTAGTACTTGCAACCTTGCAGCCATGCTTCCTCAGGGGGTTGCTCGTTTTCGCCAAAGGATGCGAGAGTATGAAGACTTTTCCAAAAAGAAAGATAAAATGAAGTCTTCAATGGCGTCAATGAGAAAGGAGATAAGCAGCTTTGCTGAGAAGGAGGAGGCTTGGTCTAAGAAGGCTGAAGGCTTATCCAGGCAGCATGAAATTGAAATGACTGATTTTAAGAAGAACTTCGAGGCTGATCGGTTGAAGCTAAAGGCGGACAGGGAGGCTTTGTCTGTTGCCCAGAAAGCCTTTGATGAGGAGAAAAAGAGTTTGAAGGCTTCAGTGTCTCGTGCCACTAGCGATAACCAGTGGTTGATTGAGCAGGGCTTTCAACAGGTTGTCACTTACCTACTTCACTCTACTGAGTTTAATTCTGCTCTTCGTGAAGTGTATACAAAATTGCTCAACTTGGGAAAACACCAAGGTCTTGTTGCTGGTTATAAACTGCATGAAGCTGGGCATGCTCTGGAAAAGTCTCCCTTATTTCGCCCGGATTCTTCTGATGTATTCAAGAGCTCAGTTGAACAAATGGAGAGGCTAACCTAACCCTATGTTCATCAGGTTTCCTCTTGCTTTGGTAAGCCTTTATCTGTTTTACAGGATATGAAACCCGAGGGTCTGAATGAAAAGGTGTGTGCTGAGGTTTTGGGCTCCCTTTCAAAGAAGAGATCTTATTCCGGAGATAGTGATGATACCCTTTCCAGTCTGCCTGATGCTTCAAAGGATGTTGGTTTAGAGGCCTCCGCGGTTGGTGGTGGTGATGGCGCTAAGGCCAAGAAGTCTAAGAAAGCCAAGAAGTCCAAAGCTGAAGGTTCCAAGCCTTCTGCCATCTGACATTTATTCGTAGCTTTCTTAGCAAAACACTTTATGTCTGTAATGTTTTAAACAATATTAGGTTTTCAGGAACCCTTAAGGTTCCTGTTGGTGGTTTGTTGGGCCTGTATGGCCATTTGAACAATAGTTTCTTTTGCAAGTTACTAGAACTTGCTTTAACTCTTTTCTGAAGGTCTCTTATGACCTTCCTAGTTATGGTATGATGGTTATTATGTTACTTGTGTTATGTTTGTTTACTTGCTTTGCTTGATTTGTTCAGTAGGCTCTTAACCCTTCAAGCCTTTTGGTTAGCTGCTTTTGGGTTGAAGCCTTCAACGTTTCGAGCTTATTATCTGGGTGGCCTGAAGCCTTGATAGCTTTTGGTTTGGTTTGCATGTTTTATTGATGGGCCTGCTTATTTTCCCTTTGTCAATTATCATTCTTTCTTAGCTTTGTCTTTTGTTGAGTTTACTTTGTCTTTTGTTTTTTACACTTTAAAGGGTTCAGTGCTGCAGACACTTAGCCTTAGTGTTTATGAACAAGAAGACGTAGTATCTATCCTTTTCATTATTTCTTTGTGATTTACTTGATTTCGTAAGCCTATTTGTTGATTGTATTTCTAAGACTTAAGGAACGATTGGTGTAGGCTGTTCAAACCTGTCTATGAGACATTGTTATTTTCGCTTAATAAGTCTCATGGAGTTGTATTGATTTAGGAACTCACCCCTTATATAGGTTCATTCAACCCTTGAACCTATTGAGCGATATGGCCTGGGAGCTCATCCCCTTACATGGCCCTTGCCATGGAGTTTTTTGCTAGGTTCTCAACCTGATATTAGGATAGAAAGACAAGTTTGATAAATCAACTTCATTCATTCAAGCAGTACCTGCTTTTTACAAAAGGTTTTCATTTTGATACAAACTAAACTTTCTGTCTACACATAGAATTTTCTCAGGGTTTTTCCGTTCCAATGCCTTGGAAGCCTTTTGGCTTCTGAGTCTGCTAGCTTGTAGGATCCGCCCTTGTGTGCTTCGAGGATGGTATATGGACCTTCCCATTTTGGGCCTAGCTTCCCTTGATTTTCCTTTTTGCTAGCTTCATTGTTTCTGAGGACTAGATCCCCTGGTTTGAATCGTTCATTCTTAACCCTCTTGTTGTAGTAGGCTTCCATCTTTTGTTTGTATTTGGCTTCTTTTATAAATGAAAATGTTTAACAAAAGTTAGTCATGAACCTTGTAAAATGTTTTCTTTTATAAATCATACAAAAAGTGATAAGAAATCAGATGATATAAAAGAAAGATGCATAGATAAATAAATAACCAAGTAAAATGAGTTTATATAAAATATGTTGTTTGAAGAACAATGTTTCATGAAGATATGATATATGTGTAAAATGTAATGTGTCTAACTTGAAATGGTTTAAGTAACGCTACGATATGAAATATCATAAAAGCACTTATATATAGGAAGTACCAGCAGTGTATCCACCATGCTTTTATCATATTACACACGCCTCATTACCTAAATCACTTACCCAAACAAACCACCAACAATGTGTTGTTTAAACCAATTGTCAAATGTTTATGTGTAAACCATGTCTATTGTCAAATGTAAATCATGTAATGTGTAAACAAATGTCATGTATGGCAAGTAAAAAGTGACTACTTAAGCCATATGTAAAAATGCACAAAACAAAGTATTTGAATAAATCAAAAGTTATGTTTTGTAAAATCCATGCTTTATTGATACAAACATCTATGCGGTAATGTTAAACGCCTACATTCAAGCCTTGCGACTGTGGCGACAAACCCTTAAATGAAATTAAAGGTTTATCTGAATTATGTATATTGGATTCAGTCATTCCTTCCACCCAAACAAACCTAGGATTTCAGGAACGGGAGTTGTCAATTCCTATGGTACCATTACCTACTATCAAGCGGCATGGCCAATGTTAATGAACGTATTTTTGTCCCATTTAAACAAACCAAATTTCATACCAAATGTAAGCATGTTATGTGAAAACAATGTACTAAGTATGCAATAAATGAACATACATAGCATGAATATGATGTAAAACAATGTGTACATATGCTGAAATGAACATATGAAACAAGTGTGTTTATAAAATCAATGTACTAGCATGTTAATAAAACATACATAGCAAAAACATGGATGAAATCATGTACTATACGTGTACTAATGAACATAGCAAGTATATGTTATGAAAGCATGAAAAGCATGAAAAGCACGAAAGTAACAAGTAGGCAAATGTGTTTCACCCCAAAAATGTTTGAAAACAGTAAAAGAGGGGACTATGTACTCACCTGAGAATGCTTAGAAGTCTTGAATAACAACCAAGCAAAGCTAGAGGGATCACAGAATCAAAACGGCACCTAATATAAGTAACTATGTTAATAAACCGGACCTAAATCGGAAGATCAGATAGAATGAGGTTTCGTAAACCAAATGAGTATAGGAACTCATGTAATATGGTTTAACAAAGCCTATATTCTAAATCGAAACCTATCCTAAGTGCTTACGACCCATTACGACCCGTTTAGGTAGCTTACGCTACTTTAACGTGTCGTTCACGTAAAACGCGTTCGGACCGCCTAACTAGTCCTATGACAAGTATTATATGCCTTAACATGTCTAATAATGTTACCTAATCAATTTAGATGTAAAAATTTAGGTTACATATGCTTAAAATGAATTTATGCATAAAAAGGGCATTTTTGTCATTTTCCTAAGGCATATAAATTACCTATCATACAACTAACTAAACGAAGTGACCATAAGGTATAACCTCGGAAGGTTATTCCTTATACAACTATGGTCACAAAACATGTTAGGTCGGATCCTAATGATCGACCAAACGGGTCGGGTTCGAAAGTCTAAGCGGTTGTTTAGACCGCTTATCTTTACGACCCTATATAAGCACTAAACTAAAAGTGACGAGTTAAACATGTTTAACGAAGTTAGAAAACAGGTTTGATATCAAAACAAAGGGTTTTGATACCCAAGAATAGTTTGGTTGCAAAATACGTATGAATACGCATTTTGACCGAAACTATGACTCGTCACTACACCTAATCAACGTGGTAATCAGTAGGTATAGCCACAAGGGACTATGACCATCGTGATTACACTCACATTGCGAAGTTCAAACGAACTTCGTGTTGACCATTGACCGGTCAAAGCATAAAGTCAAACACTGTTTGACTTTCACGCTTAAAAATGCATAAAAGAACGAAAGAAACTTACAAGAGGTCCAAGTGATGGAGATTTGACCTAAAAGTTCTCAGGTATGAAGTGTAGGAACTCCAACTTAGAGAAATAATCAGATCAAGTGTGAGGATTGGAATGAATGGAGGTGGGTATTTATAGAGTTCGGGCCACCGTCAGGATCATTCCTCGATAAACGTGCTTTAATCTTGGCCCTACAAGTAATACCCACTGTTTTGGTAATCTATGGTGCTCAAAACCAGCTCCATGTTTGCTAAAACCATGAAGAAAACCTAGAAACCAGTAGCTGAATTGAGAAAACTGATTTTCTGCAGATCTGGGGGCTCTCGCGCCCCGCGTATGAGTTAGGCCCGTTAACCTCATTTCAAGGCTCCAAAATGAAGTTAAAGTATAGGTAACATGAAACATGCTCAAAAACATCTCGGATGTCGGTTCGTTTGGCCGTACGATTGCGTTGTTCGGTTAATTACGACGAAACACGAACGAACGCGAAAAATGATCCAAATTACGCGACGAATGGAATTTTATCATGCCAATCAATAAAATAAAGTATTTTAATGATTACATAATTTTTTGGATGTCCGGATATATTTAGAACGTAAGATATGCGCGAAAATGCAAACTTATGCACTTTTTGACGCTTTTAGTCCCTGTTGATCAAATAAGTTTATTTTTGCGCACCAAACACCTCTAAGCCTATTTCTAAGCTATGTAAAGGACATTTAGGGCATGTTTAACTTATGATCATATTCAGGAATGTTCGTTACAGTACGAATCGGCATAGTTTCGCAGTTTGTCAAAATTAGTCCCTGTAAGCGAATAAACTTAATTTTGGCACACCAAACCCTCCAAAACTTATTTCTAAGTTATGTAAAGGTTATTTAAGGTAGGTTAAGCTCATGTCACTTTTCCATAGTGTTTGTCACGTTAAACTGATTACGTTTACGCATCAGTTCGCGTATAACTTTCCAGAAAGCGATTTAGAGCTCGAAATCGAACGAGAATTGATATGTGCAAATGATACACATATTTAAACAAATCTCAAGTTAGAAACATTATATTTCATTGATTCGGTATTTGTATGATGGCCATGGAGGCACAAATGTCACAGTCTCCCCTACTTCAGGAAATTTCGTCCCGAAATTTATTTAGAGGAAACTTGTGAGAGCTCGAAACATGAAGTCGAAAAGATAAAACAACACTGGTTAGGGTTCTGAACTTCTAGTAACTTTAAATAACATCATGCTTGCAATGTAAGAGGGACACTTATATACAAGTATATGAAGCGCCATTGGTGCGTCCACCGTACCTCCATTACATTGTTCACGTTTCGTTATTATTGCCACTATCGGTTCTTACACATGATAAATCTTACTGTGGTTTTCGTGCACTGAATTTCATAAGCATGTATGCATCCATAATTACGTAATTCCTTGCATAGTTCACACAGTGCATTTTATAATGTGTAGGGGAAGAAACAATGAACGAACCTGTGATGATTGTGACTAGACAATCCTAGGGTCGTTTTAATTAAATCAATAAATGATCTCTTTAGATAGACCACCAAGGAGTCTTTTCGACTATATCATCACATGCCATTCTTAACCAGATTCTGAATCAATCTTTTTAACTAGACCACTCAAGGGGTCTCTTTTGAATTATGGAATGGTACTATATAATCCAAGGGTCTTAACTATTACGTATAAGCCCATTAAGGATTTAAGGTAGTACCTTTGGATATCCTACTATGAATCCCTCATATGAATATATGGAAGATTCTACGAGGATTTGGATAACGAATATCCAGATTACACAAAAACACAAAACATAAAAGAAAACACATAAACATAATCACGAAATCGCATAATTGTTTAACTTGATCTTTAATTTGTTATCATTTTGTTAATTTGTTTGTTAACTTGAACACGAGTATTTAAAGCACACCAGGAATCCAATCCATCGATTTTATTTGGCACTTTAAACATTTTCAAGAATCTAACTATGAAGATAGAAAGATCTTAATAGGAATTCGGCTTTGTCCTTATTGAATCGTAATGTACGTATTAAAGCATACAAAGAATCCAATTAAAGACTCCGATTACAGCGATAACCATCCACAAGGATCTAATTGTGAAGATAAGAAGATCCTATATGGATTTTGGAATTTGAATAGCGGGAGATGTTTTGAAACCTTGCACTAGATGTGCTTAAGTCAAAACATGAGGTAAAATGTTCATGAAGTTGAGGCGCTAGATATGCCAAGGCGACATATGAAGCAGAATTTGAAGGTTAAGTCAATGTATGAGCAAAATGTTTTTGAAAAATATGCATGGGGTTCTTTTAGAAATGTGTTTAATGTTTTTGAAACCTTACATAATACTTTTGAAATCATAAGGTAGGTGTATTAGATAAGTATATTTATAAAATGTTTTAAAATCATGCGAGATGAATTTTTTGAAATTATGTATAAGGTTTTTGAAAACATGGATGATGCTTTTGAAATCATGCACTTGATATGTTAAGTAAATATACAATGTTAAAAATGTTTTCAAACTATATAAAATGTTTTTTTGAAATTATGAAGGTTGTTTTTTAAAAGCATATATTATGTATGTTGTTATGAAAACCAGAATGTAATGATATGGATATGAGATCGAAAATACCCTTAGTTATCTAACTAAGGATTTAAAGTGACATTTTGAGTAATCGTCTAAAGTTGTCAAGTGACACCTATGCCTCTGCGACCATCAAACAAATACCAAATCAATGAAATATTGTATTTCATACTTGGGATTTGCATAAATATGTGTATCGTTTGCACATATCAATTCTTGTTCGATTTCGAGCTTTAAATCGCTTTCTGGAAGGTTATACGCGAACTAATGCGTAATTATAACCAGTTTAATGCAACAAACACTCCGGAATAGTGACATAGGCTTAACATACCTTAAATAACCTTTACATAATTTAGAAATAAGTTTTGGAGGGTTTGGTATGCCGAAATCAAATTTATTCGATCACAGAGACTAATTTCGACAAACTGCGAAAGTATGTCGATTCGTACTATGACGAACCTTCCGGAATATGATCATAAGTTAAAAATGCCCTAAATATCCTTTACATAGCTTATAAATAGGCTTAGGGGTGTTTGGTGCGCAAAAATAAACTTTCTTGATCAATAGGGACTAAAAGCGTCAAAAATGCCCAAATGACCAGATTCATTTTATCTAGAACAATTTTGATGTTTTGATGGTTTTTAACCCCAAGTTTTGCATTCTATGGGCTAAAATTTGATGGTATTTCATGTCCCCTTGTATTGCAATACCATGTGCCCACATGGAGGGTCAAGATCAAGGCACGAAATGCGATAAACGATCCTAACGATTCTCCGAAATCTATAAATACCCAAGCTCTCATTCCATTTTCCTCACACCTTGATCTAATTTTATGCTCTAAGTTGAAGCTTTATGCTTCATACCTGAGTATTTAGATCAAGTTCTTCCTAGCTTGAACCCTTTGTAAGTTTCTTTCATGCTTTTATGCGTTTTTAAGCACGAAAGTCAAACTTTGACTTTCGGCTTTGACCAGGTTATGGTCAACACAAAGTTCGTTTGAACTTTGCAACGTGAGTGTAATCAAGATGGTTATAGTCCCTTGTGACTATACCTACTGATTATCACGTTGATTAGGTGTAGCGACGAGTCATATTTTCGGTCAAAATGCGTATTCATGCGTATTTTGCAACCAAACTATTCTTAGGTATAAAATTCTTTTGTTTTGATATCGAACTTGTTTTCTAACTTCGTTAAACATGTTTTAACATGTTTAACTCGTCACTTTTAGTTTAGTGCTTATATAGGGACGTAAGATAAGCGATCTAAACAACCGCTTAGACTTTCGAACCCGACCCGTTTGGTCGATCATTAGGACCCGACCAAGCATTTATTGTGACCATAGTTATATAGGGAATAACCTTCCGAGGTTATACCTTATGGTCACTTTGTTTAGTTAGTTGTATGATAGGTAGTTTATATGCCTTAGGAAAATGACCAAAATGCCCTTTTTACGCATAAATTCATTTTAAGCATATGTAACATAAATTTTGGCATCTAAACTGATTAGGCAACATTATTAAACATGTTAAGGCATACAATACTTGTCATAGGACTAGTTAGGTGGTCCAAACGCGTTTTACGCGAACGACGCGTTAAAGTGGCGTAAGCTACCTTAACAAGTCGTAATGGGTCGTAAGCACTTAGGTTAGGTTTCGTTTTAGAATGTAGGCTTTGTTAAACCATATTATCCGATCCTCCGATTTAGGTCCGTTTATTAACGTAGTTACCTATATTAGGTGCCGTTTGGTTTCCGTGATCCCTCTAGCTTTGCTTGGTTGTTAGTCAAGACTTCTAAGCATCCACAGGTGAGTACAAAGTTCCCCCCTTTTACTGTTTTTCAAACTGTTTTAGGGTGATACACATGTGCCTACTTGTTACTTTCGTGTTTTTCATGATTATATATCATATGCTTGTTATGTTCATTAGTACATATATAGTACATGATTTCATTATGTTTTGCTATTAATGTTCACGTAACATGCTAGCACATTGATTTTTGTATATTATATTTCGTTGCATATGTTCACTCAGCATATGGACACATTGTTTTCCATTTTGAACCGTTGGAACGGTTTGATTTATGTGAACCGTTAGTAACTGTTTGATTTATATGAACCGTTAGTAACTGTCTGATTTATATGAACCGTTTATAACTGTTTGATTATGTGAACCGTTTGTAACTGTTTGATTATGTGAACCGTTTGTAACTGTTTGATTATGTGAACCGTTTGGTATTGTTTGAACCGTTGGGTTTGGGAAGTGATTAGGTAACGGGGCAGGTGTAATATGTTAAAAGGATGGTGGATACGCCGCTGGTACTTCCTATATATAAGTGCTTTCAATACATTATATATCGTTGCGTTATCTAGATCACTTGGGCAAGTTTACCAAAACAATGTTATATTACAAGGTTTTTCTAATAATATAAACCATACGAGTTTTATTAACGAGTTTTTACGAGATGTTTTACAAATTTTAGTTTTCTTAAATAAATGTTTTGGAGTTAAGATTCATGGTATCGAGGTTTTATAAAACAAATCTGTTTTGACTTAGTTATTTCAATTTACATTACAAACATTTTACAAAACTTGGTTTTCTAATTATCAATTTACAAAGGTGTTTAAGTTATATTTTCAAAACATAAACGAGCAATGAATCTGACACTCTCATAAAATCCTATGTACTCGTTGGCATTTTATGCTGACGTATTTTCTACATGTGTTTCAGGTACCATAGTTGGTGATATTTGATGATGATATTGATGCATGCTCACATAGGAACGGATGAGGCCTTAGTGACTTAATAACAATGAAAGTCTATTTGTTCATGTTTTGTTTCTAAATTCAATGTAATGTAATACATTTAATTTAATAAAACAGAACTTCAATCCATGTGTTATGAAACAATGATTCTGTTACAACACTCCCCGACGTTTCTGCCACGATTTGTTGTTTTTCGTGGTCGGGGTGTGACAGAAAAGTTGGTATCAGAGCCCATGGTTATAGGGAATTTGGTTATTAGTAATGCTTTGACCTAGACTATAACCTTCCTAGGACCCTAACGCGAGTTTACTTGCGTTTAGTCATAAAACAATACTGTCGCCTATTTTAGGTGACAACCACAATGAAAACACAAATTTCGAATCCGTTTTGAAAACTCATCATCTGTTCTAGGATGATTTATTATAAGGTTTTGAACCTTCAAAGTTTTCAAAATCTCATCAAAGTTTGGGTCTAAATAATGTGAACACGTGCAAACTGGAAGGGTGGGTGCCTGTACCCTGAGTTTTCTGTCTAAGGCTAGAGTGTTCGTACAAACTCGCAGTATCAGACCAGTCACTCTTACTTGGGAACTCTTGGGGTGAGTATCCACATATAGGTGAGCATGTCTTCGCGATACATTGTGAGGACCTATTTACTTTGATTCAGCTTTTGTGTGTCGTTTGTTTGCTTCGTGGTTCGAACAAATGACCATCACCCATGCTTTTTGGTCGGTAATTGTAACATCCTTACCCAATGCCATTTCACTTGTTTTCTCTCTTGTTTCCCCTTTTAGAATGCCTCCACGATGCGACAATCAGGTACCTAATGAAGAGCTGGCATCTATCATTACGCAGAAAATGGCTACTGTAATCCCAAAACATCATTGCTCAATGTAACCTAGCCCCCAACAACAATAATGCTCCCTGCAACTTCAAGACATTCAACTCTACCCAGCCATCAAAATTTTCTGGGTCTCAAGGAGCGACTGCACTTCTTCAATGGTTCGAGAGTCTAGAGAGTACCTTCAGACATGTTCAGTGCCCAAACGAGCGAAAGGTAGAGTTCGAATCTAGTGTTTTTGAGAAATGAGCTTTAACATGGTGGAATGGTGTGATGAGAGAGATAGGGGTGCCGAGGTAGCACTGGCTCAAACCTGGGAAGAGCTTCGAGCTCTAATGATGAGGGAATTCTGTCCTCGTCATGAGATTAGAGCATTGGAAAGGGAATTCGACGATCTTAAGCAAGATAGCGGTGAGCATCGAGCCTACACGGACCGTTATGAGGAGCTAAGTCTGTTATGCCCGAACATGGTCACGCCTTTGGATAAGGCAATCGAAAAGTACATTGATGGCCTCCCTGACTCAGTACAAGACATTGTGACTGGTAGCAACCCCACAATAGTTAGACAGGCCATTGAGCTATCCGCTACCTTGACTGAATCTCAGATCAGGAAAAGTAATCTTTTTCGAAAGGGTGACAAGAAACTGATCGAGGAATCGAAACCAAAGGATGAATAGACTGGATCCCCCAAGAAGTCAAAGAAGCAAAAGGCTTCCCAGAACTTCGTCGTGGTCGCTCACAATGATCAAGCTGTCCCCAACTAACTAGCTCAACCCCCTGCTAGGAAGCCATACAACGAAACTGCACCCTTGTGCAACCAATGTAGCCTTCACCATCATGCCAATATAAAGTGCCGCAAATGCCAAACTTGTGGACTTATAGGCCATACAGCAAGAGTTTGCCCAACTATAGCTGCACCAAATCAAGTTGGCAACAATCCTGCTCAAGGTCGTTTTCTTCCAGGTTCTTGCTTCAACTGTGGTGAGATGGGCCATTTTCGAAGAGATTGCCCGAAGCTTTCAAATGCGAATCCAGCGCAGGGATGAGCATCTGACCGACTAGAAGACAACGTTGTTTAGAAATAATTAAGCTTTATGTATTATTTTCTTTTGTTGTCAAGGTCTATGAAACAGTTGTTGATGTTGTTTATAAATAAACCTTTTATTTACATTGCAATGTATTTATGTGGTTGCATGTATAAACAACGTATCCCCTACAATACCGACAATCAAGGGACCGTATTCCTTGAAGAACAGACTACCCCCAAAATTCTTCCATTTTATGATCTCTTGCGTTTTCCACGAAAATCCTAAGTACTCGTTTCTTCCAAGGAAACGAAGTACAAAGCACAAGTTACAACTCTGGACGAATACCAAAGTACCACTATTTAATAGGGTACCTAAGGGTATTTCCGTCAGTCCTTAATTGTTGTATAAATTAATTCGAATGTTATGATTCCTTGTAATCAAAAATCGAATTTTTGGAAGATCATCCTATCTTCATAGATAGATTCTTGAAAATGATTAAAGTGCTAAATGAAATACACAGATTGGATTCCTGGTGTGCTTTAAATATCCGTATCCAAAGATAACAAATTAATAACCAAGAAAACAATTATGTGATTATGTGCTTATGTATTCTCTTTCATGTTTTTGTGTGATCCGAATTTTTTTTCGTTATCCAAATCCTCGTAGTGTCACACCCCCAAAATCCACCCGCGGAGTATCATCGCTTGGGAGCGTGACTGACCAGCATCAAGCCACCAATCATATGGAACAATGTAAATAGTAAAAGTAAATGTAATATAACCAAACCAATCCATATGAAAGGTGTTCAAAACATAAGTATAAATTCACGTTTAGCGGAAGCATATGAGTAAAAGCCCAACATAAATAAAGTATGTAATGTCATAATGTTTAATCAAAGCATTCACGATCCTTGTCCACAACGACCACGCCTCCCAGTGCAAGCTCCATGTATACCTAACGACCTGCAAGGCATGTAACAGAGAGTCAACAACTAGTTGAGCGAGTTCACAGTAAGTAAGTTCGTAATAGTAAGTATGTTTCGTAACGTGTGGCTCTACTAGGCCGATAGTATGTTCTATTAGTGGGGGTTCCCATAGTTGCATATACACTAGACTATTTGTAACCATAAGTGTTCTTCTTAACCCGAGAACAGTAGTACGTACAAGGTTTAATAGGCTTTACGTAAGTGTCCTTCACAAACCGAGGACAGTGGTACGCAGGGGTTTACGTAGGTTTTACGTAAGTGCCTGTCACAACCCGAGGCAGTAGTGAGTATAAGTTTACATAGGTTTTACGTAAGTGTCCTGCGCAACCTGAGGACAGTGATGAGTACAAGTATACGTAGGTTTTACGTATGTATCCTTCGCATCCGAGGACGATGGTAGATAGTCTAGTAACAGTGTAAGTACAGGTATCTATTCAATCCCATTCCCAAACCCCGGGAATCCCATGCCTTGGTAAGAGTGTGAACTCACCTTGGTTTGCTCGGTATGCTAAACTATGTGCTCACAAGAAATCAGTCAACTCCTATAGTATGCACGTATATCCAATTAGTTCAGGTTCGTAAAGATTCATACGCAATTTGTGTCACAAGTGGGATTAGCAGTTAATATTGTGTACACACAGACAGTTGGCCATTCCATACCAAGTTCCAAGTTACATGCAAGTCCCTTACTAACTGTCACGCTTAACAGAGTTAATATGCTTGACTGAGTTAACCCACTTAACATACTTAACATACATGACAGAGTCAATCAGAACTAATAGGGTTATCGCACAGACTGAGCTTAACATACATAACAAGGTTAACATAACTCAGTTACATACTTTACATATCTGACATACATAACACAGTTAACACTTAACAGGGTTAATCACTTAACAGACAACAAAACTCGGACCCTATGCTCAATCAAAAGTTGGATTATTCTAGTATCCAAAAAGTCGGACCATGTAACTCCCCACAAAAGTCGGACCTCATGTATTCAATCAAAGAGTTCGGACCTTATATCATTCAAAAGTCGGACCTTATATTCATTCAAGAAGTTCGGACCTTACATTATATCACAAAGGTCGGACCTTATATTCAAAGCATAAACTCGGACCAAGAACCCTTATAAAATTCGGACCAATATCATCTCAAAGATTCGGACCTTCATTTGTGATAACCAAAACTCAGACTACACATATACAATAAAATTCGGACTTTATATATGCACTCAAAAGTCGGACCATGTTCATTTATATAATTCGGACCATGTGTTTAATCAAAACTCAGACTATGCATCTCATATAGAATTCGGACTTTGTGACTTCACAAAGTCCTGACACTTAACTCCGAGTTATCAACATGCGTGAATTCCAAACCATTTTACAGAATCAATGGAGCAGTTACATTTTTACGATCAAAACCCTAATCCTAGAACATTGCCAGTGTTGTAATCAAATCAACAATCAAACAATTCTACCATATCATGCATCTCATTGTCAAGCATTTGATTAAGCAACTATTCACAAACCATTTCACAATAACCAGGAAGATCAATAAACACAGAGCCATTATATGTAGAACTATGGTTTTGCATGAATCACATAATCAAGGACTAACAACAAATAATCATGAAACGTTTACCTTAGATTGATTCTAGATGAAGAGAGATCAAAAGTGATGAAGAGCTTATGCCACCAAGAATGATGAAGAAGATGATTGTAGAGAGAATGATTTGAAGTGCCGTATGATGAAAATTAGTGAGAATGATTACGGTTAAGGGGTTTTGTTTTATTTTCATTACTATCACTAAACACCCCTAAGTATCATCCTTTACACAAAACACATACACCATATATAATTTACAGTTTCATCACCAAGTTCATTTATTTGTCAAATCATTCGTAAAATAACACATAACCATGTAACAATCACAACACACTTTATCAAATCACAACGTATACAGTTACAAAGCAAACAAATTGTGTAAGTAAGCAACTAAACAAACAGTTAACGTGCAATAAATGCGAAAGTTGAATCTCGGAAACTTGAGTTGTCACATTATCCCCAACTTGAAAGAAATTTCATCCCGAAATTTAGCATGCTGTTACTGGGGAAGCTAGTTAAGTTGTATCATTTACTGGTTTCCCTGGGGTGTCACATCATCCCCCCGTTGATTTGGAATTTCGTCCCGAAATTCTGTAGTAGCTTCAGCCTCAGTAGTGGTTGCACGGTTTCGAATAACTGGGGATACTTGAGTTTCATTTGGTCTTCTCGTTCCCAGGTGAACTCTGGGCCACGACGGGAGTTCCAACGAACTCGTACAAGAGGTATTCTAGTGTGCTTGAGGACCTTAACATCCCAGTCCGTGATTTCTACTGGTTCCTCGACGAATCGCAACTGCTCGTCGATAGTGAGCTCCTTCAAAGGAACTATGAGTGTCTCATCTGACAGACACTTCTTCAGATTCGACACGTGGAAAACGTTGTGAACTGCACCGAGTTCAGCTGGTAGGTTCAGTTTGTAGGCCACTTTGCCTATTCTTTCAATGATCTCGAACGGTCCAACGTACCGCGGATTGAGCTTGCCCCATTTACCAAAACGAACTACACCCTTCCAGGGTGAGACTTTGAGTAGCACTCGATCCCCAACTTGAAACTCGAGCGGTTTCCTGCGCTTATCCGCGTAACTTTTCTGATGGTCACGAGCTGCCGCCATGCGTTGTCGTATCTGTGCAATCCGTTCAGTAGCATCAACTACCATTTCTGGACCTGTGATCTGACTATCCCCTACCTCTGCCCAACAGAGAGGTGACCGGCATTTACGTCCGCACAATGCCTCGAATGGAGCGGACTGAATGCTGGTGTGGTAACTGTTATTGTACGAAAACTCCACTAACGGGAGATGTTTTTCCCAGCTGCAGCCAAAATCGATAACACATGCCCGAAGCATGTCTTCAAGAGTCTGGATAGTGCGCTCAGACTGCCCATCCGTCTGAGGGTGATAAGCTGTGCTCATGTCTAATCGAGAGCCAAAAGATTTGTGCATTGCTTGCCATAGTTCTGAAGTGAATCGTGCATCACGATCAGAAATAATGGAGGTTGGCACTCCATGCCTTGAAACAACTTCCTTCAAGTAGACGTCTGCTAAGGTAGAGAACTTATCCGTTTCTTTGATAGCCAAGAAATGAGCAAACTTTGTGAGTCGATCTACGATCACCCAAATAGTATCATTCCCACGCTGAGATCTAGGCAGGCAGTAACAAAATCCATGGAAGTTTCTTTCCATTTCCTCTGTGATATCTTGGGTTACTGAAGTAGGCCTGAGGGTTTCTGGTACTCCGTCTTGACCCTCGCACAGGTCAAACACTTGCCGACGTAAGTTGCTATGTGGGCCTTCATGCTAGGCCACCAGTACGTAGTTCTAAGATCGTGATACATTTTATCCGAACCTGGATGTACCGAGTAGCGAGACTTGTGAGCTTCATCCATTACCAGCTCGCGTAAATTGCCATAATGTGGAACCCAAATGCGTCCTGTTACATAGTAGGCGTCGTCTTCCCTTTGTTCTAATCGTTGCCTTGATCCACGTAGGGCTTCAGCCCTGACGTTTTCTGGTTTCAATGCTTCTACCTGAGCATCTCGTATCTGTGCAGGAAGACTAGACTGAATAGTAAGCTGCAGTGCTTGCACGCGCCTAGGTAAAGTATCTTTTCGACTGAGAGCGTCAGCCACAACATTGGCTTTGCCTGTATGGTACTTGATGATGCACTCGTAATCGTTCAGTAGTTCAACCCATCGACGTTGCCGCATGTTCAATTCCTTCTGCTTGAAGATATGCTCGAGACTCCTGTGATCGGGGAAGATAGTGCACTTGGTACCGTACAGGTAGTGTCGCCATATCTTAAGCACGAAAACAACAGCTCCCAGCTCTAAATCGTGTGTAGTGTAGTTCCGTTCATGAACTTTAAGTTGCCGCGAAGCGTAGGCAATGACTTTATTCCTTTGCATCAATACGCAACCAAGACCCTGAATCGACGCGTCGCAATAGACCACAAAATCATCCGTGCCCTCTGGCAATGAGAGAATAGGTGCGCTGCATAGCCTATCCTTTAGGTACTGAAAAGCCGTTTCTTGTGTATTACCCTAACGATAGGTAACACCTTTCTGTGTCAGTAGGGTAAGCGCCTGAGCAATCTTTGAGAAATCCTTGATAAATCGTCTGTAGTAACCCGCCAAACCCAAGAATTGGCGTATTTCCGTTGGTGTACGCGGTGCAGGCCAGTTCCTGATCGAATCTACCTTGGATGGATCAACATGAATCCCATCCTCGTTTACCACATGGCCTAGAAAGTGGACTTCACGAAGCCAGAAGTCGCATTTTGAAAACTTGGCGTACAGTTGTTCCTTTCCAAGAAATTCCAAGATGAGTCGTAAGTGCTGCTCGTGTTCCCCCTGACTCTTGGAGTAGATCAGAATGTCGTCGATAAAAACAATTACAAACTTGTCTAGATAAGGCTTGCACACTCTGTTCGTAAGATCCATGAAAACTGCAGGCGCATTCGTTAGCCCGAATGGCATGACTAGAAACTCGTAGTGGCCGTAGCGAGTTCTGAATACTGTCTTAGAGACGTCCTCATCCCGGACTCTCAACTGATGGTAACCTGACCTTAGATCAATCTTGGAGTAGTAGCTCGACCCTTGCAACTGGTCGAATAAGTCGTCAATACGTGGAAGAGGATAGCGGTTCTTCACGGTGACCTTGTTCAGTTCGCGGTAATCTATGCACATCCTGAAAGTTCCATCTTTCTTCTTCACAAACAGTACTGGAGCTCCCCAAGGCGAAGAGTTAGGACGAATAAAGCCCTTATCCAAGAGCTCTTGTAGTTGCTTTGACAGTTCTTCCAGTTCAGTTGGAGCTAAACGATATGGTGCACGGGCTATGGGTGCTGCTCCAGGGGCTAGTTCAATCTGGAATTCGACCTGGCGATGAGGCGGTAGCCTAGGTAAATCTTCCGGAAACACTTGAGGAAAATCGCGTACAACTGGGATATCCTCTATTCTTTTCTCTTTCGTTGATGCATCAGTAACAAGTGCCAAAATGGTAGTATGACCCTTTCGTAAACACTTTTGGGCCTTCAGGAAGGAGATGATGCCAACCATAGCACCACTCTTGTCGCCTTGAACTTCGAGAGGTTCTTTACCAGAACGGGGAATACGAATGATCTTCTCTTTACATAGGATCTCTGCTTGCTGCTTGGATAACCAATCCATACCAATGACGATGTCAAAACTACCCAGAACTATAGGAATGAGGTCGATAGAGAAAGTCTGACCAGCGAGGATAAGATTACAACCCTAAACTATGTGTGTGGCCTTTAGACTTTTACCATTAGCTAACTTTACGACATGTTTGGTGTTTAAGGGAGTTGGTGCACGTTTTAACATTTGGCTAACTTTCAAGGACATATAACTGGTATCCGCACCCGAATCAAACAATACAGTAACATAAAAGTCGTCAAGAAGGAACTTACCCATAACTACGTTGGGATCATTCCTGGCATCACCCTGCCCCAGCACAAATGCACGTCCCCTAGCTTCGTTGCCGTTGTTATTCCCACCGTTGTTGTTTCCGTTGCCTTGGTTATTGTTGTTGTTGTTGTTGTTCTGGTTTCGGTTTAACTGAGGGCAGTGTCTTTTGAAGTGACCTTCAGCGCCACAATTAAAACATCCCTTGTTGCCCTGTTGCTGATTCTGCGGTGTTTGCTGCTGCTGCTGATTCTGATTCGCAGGCCGCGGGCTCGTACAATCCTTGGCCTCATGACCCATCTTGAGACACCTCTGGCAACGACCCTTGTTGCACTGGCCACTGTGGTGTCTGTTACAATTGTTACACCTTGGGAGGTTCCCTCGATATCCACCCCGCCTGTGACTGCCGGAAGATTGCTGACTAGGGCTCTGATAGTTGCCAGTCTTTCGCTGCTGCACCTGAGACTGAACTGAAGCTGAACCTTTGCTGGAATCCCCCTCCCATTTTCTCTTGTTGACACTGGGGGGAGCAAGAGTAGCAGAAGTGGTAACAGTAGTAGCAGCGCTGATACGTTTAGGCAGCCTGTCCTGTTCCACTGTCTGATCCGTGAGCCGATGTCACATGGCCCTGAATTTCGGGTGCTAACCCCTTGAGGTACAACTCAATGCGCTTGACTGGAGGGTCAACCATAGTTGGGCACAAGATGGCCAGCTCGTTTGACCGTTTCGTATAAGCTTCAATTTCCGACCCTGTCATTTTCAGATGGTAGAGCTCCACTTCCAACTTGTGGATGTCATCCCGTGTGCAGTATTCTCGTTTGATGAGTTCCTTGAAATCATTCCAAGGAGTGGCGTTAGCAGCTGCCAATCCTAAAAGTTGGACTTGCGCATTCCACCAAGTCAGCGCGATTCCTTCCAGTGTGCCAGTGGCGTACTTCACCCTGCGAGCCTCAGGGCATTCACACATTTCAAACACAGACTCGAGCTTTTCAAACCAATGGAGGAGTCCAACCGCTCCTTCAATGCCACTAAACGTGCTAGGACAACAATCCATGAAGTTCTTGAAAGTGCAAACAGGTTGCGGAGCGTGTTGACCTATTGTGTATAAGAATAGGACAAGGTTAAACACAAGAGTTGGTTTAGGAATGTAGGATCTAAAGATCCTAGTATGAATTACGACTGTAGGGTATACCTCCTGCGTGTGCAGCTGCAAGTGCCGCAGCAACTTGTTCGTTGATAAGAGCCGTCAACTGGGCTTGAGTCAAGTTAATACGTCCAGCCATGATCTTCATAGCAAGGGTAACATACGTGAGAGAGTGTTCGCAAATAGTGCGATGACAGAAGAGAGTAAGCACACAAGTGTTCTCAAGCAATAACGAATAGTAAGCAATGTAATCTAAGCATACCACGAGCAAAGTTCTATGCAATTCTAGCATGTAGGCAATAAACATAAACCATATTACCTAGAATGTTGAGTCTCGCACGTGGAGCAAGGCGTCGTTGTGGATCGTTGAGCACTGTACTGGTTATAGTCTGGTTTTAATAAAAAACGTTTTCTCCATATTAAAACCAAGTTCTCTATAACCAATGGCTCTGATACCAATCTTTCACACCCCCAAAATCCACCCGCGGAGTATCACCGCTTGGGAGCGTGACTGACCAGCATCAAGCCACCAATCATATGGAACAATGTAAATAGTAAAAGTAAATGTAATATAACCAAACCAATCCATATGAAAGGTGTTCAAAACATAAGTATAAATTCAACGTTTAGTGGAAGCATATGAGTAAAAGCCCAACATAAATAAAGTATGTAATGTCATAATGTTTAATCAAAGCATTCACGATCCTTGTCCACAACGACCGCGCCTCCCAGTGCAAGCTCCATGTATACCTAACGACCTGCAAGGCATGTAACAGAGAGTCAACAACTAGTTGAGCGAGTTCACAGTAAGTAAGTTCGTAATAGTAAGTATGTTTCGTAACGTGTGGCTCTAATAGGCCGATAGTATGTTCTATTAGTGGGGGCTTCCCATAGTTGCATATACACTAGACTATTTGTAACCATAAGTGTTCTTCTTAACCCGAGAACAGTAGTACGTACAAGGTTTACGTAGGCTTTACGTAAGTGTCCTTCACAAACCGAGGACAGTGGTACGCAGGGGTTTACGTAGGTTTTACGTAAGTGCCTGTCACAACCCGAGGCAATAGTGAGTATAAGTTTACGTAGGTTTTACGTAAGTGTCCTGCGCAACCTGAGGACAGTGATGAGTACAAGTATACGTAGGTTTTACGTATGTATCCTTCGCATCCGAGGACGATGGTAGATAGTCTAGTAACAGTGTAAGTACAGGTATCTATTCAATCTCATTCCTTCAATCCCATTCCCAAACCCCGGGAATCCCATGCATTGGTAAGAGTGTGAACTCACCTTGGTTTGCTCGGTATGCTAAACTATGTGTTCACAAGAAATCAGTCAACTCCTATAGTATGCACGTATATCCAATCAGTTCAGGTTCGTAAAGATTCATACACAATTTGTGTCACAAGTGGGATTAGCAGTTAACATTGTGTACACACAGACAGTTGGCCATTCCATACCAAGTTCCAAGTTACATGCAAGTCCCTTACTAATTGTCACGCTTAACAGGCGCTCAATCAAAAGTCAGATTATTCTAGTATCCAAAAAGTCGGACCATGTAACTCCCCACAAAAGTCGGACCTCATGTATTCAATCAAAGAGTTCGGACCTTATATCATTCAAAAGTCGGACCTTATATTCATTCAAGAAGTTCAGACCTTACATTATATCACAAAGGTCGGACCTTATATTCAAAGCATAAACTCGGACCAAGAACCCTTATAAAATTCAGACCAATATCATCTCAAAGATTCGGACCTTCATGTGTGATAACCAAAATTCGGACTACACATATACAATAAAATTCGGACTTTATATATGCACTCAAAAGTCGGACAATGTTCATTTATATAATTCGGACCATGTGTTTAATCAAAACTCAGACTGTGCATCTCATATAAAATTCGGACTTTGTGACTTCACAAAGTCCTGACACTTAACTCCGAGTTATCAACATGCGTGAATTCCAAACCATTTTACAGAATCAATGGAGCAGTTACATTTTTACGATCAAAACCCTAATCTCAGAACATTGCCAGTGTTGTAATCAAATCAACAATCAAACAATTCTACCATATCATGCATCTCATTGTCAAGCATTTGATTAAGCAACTATTCACAAACCATTTCACAATAACCAGGAAGATCAATAAACACAGAGCCATTATATGTCGAACTAGGGTTTTGCATGAATCACATAATCAAGGATTAACAACAAATAATCATGAAACGTTTACCTTAGATTGATTCTAGATGAAGAGAGATCAAAAGTGATGAAGAGCTTGTGCCACCAAGAATGATGAAGAAGATGATTGTAGAGAGAATGATTTGAAGTGCCGTATGATGAAAATTAGTGAGAATGATTAGGGTTAAGGGGTTTTGGTTTATTTTCATTACTATCACTAAACACCCCTAAGTATCATCCTTTACACAAAACACACACACCACATATAATTTACAGTTTCATCACCACGTTCATGTATTTGTCAAATCATTCGTAAAATAACACATAACCATGCAACAATCACAACACACTTTATCAAATCACAACGTATACAGTTACAAAGCAAACAAATTGTGTAAGTAAGCAACTAAGCAAACAGTGAACGTGCAATAAATGCGAAAGTGGAATATCGGAAACTCGAGTTGTCACACGTAGAATCTTCCATATCTTCGTATAAGGGATTCATAGTAGGATATCCAAAGGTACTACCTTAAATCCTTAATAGGCTTCTATGTAATAGTTAAGACCCTTGGATTATAAAGTACTATTCCATAATTAGACCCCTTGAGTGGTCTAGTTAAAAAGATTGATCCAAAAATCTGGTTAGGAATGTCATGTGATGGTATAGCTGAAAAGACTTCTTGGTGGTCTATTTAAAGAGATCATTTGTCGATCTAATTAAAAGGACCCTATGGTAGTCTAGTCACACTCATCACAGGTTTGATTTTTTCTTCCCCTACACATTATGAAATACACTATACGGACTGTGCAAGGAATTACGTAATTATGGATGCATACATAATTATGGAATTCAGTGCACAGAACCACAACAAGTTTTGTCATGTGTCTAGAATTAACTCTATTCATTTCCATTTCTGATGAAGCACCCGTTGAAAATGACTCCATCCGTTCATTTTCGTTTCTGAAGAAAGTCCGTTGTGGGAAATGAATATCCTCTTCCTTCATTTCCATTTCTGATGAAGTACTCGTTGAAAATGACTCCCTCCGTTCATTTTCGTTTTTGAAGAGAGTCCGGTTTGGAAAATGAATATCCTGTTCCTTCATTTCCATTTCTAATGAAGCACCTGTTGAAAATGACTCTGTCTGTTCATTTTCGTTTCTGAAGAAAGTCCGTTGTGGGAAATGAATATCCTGTTCCTTCATTTCCATTTCTAATGAAGAACCCGTTGAAAATGACTCCGTCCGTTCATTTTCGTTTCTGAAGAAAGTCTGCTGTGGGAAATGAATATCCTTTTCCTTCATTTCCATTTCTGAAGAATACCCGTTGTTAAATGACTTCGTCCGTTCATTTTCATTGCTGAAGAATGTCCGTTAAGGAAATGAATATCCTTTTGTTTATTCCTTCATTTCCATTTCTGAAGAATACCCATTGAAAATGACTCCGTCCGTTCATTTTCATTTCTGAAGAATGTCCGATGAGGAAATGACAGGATTATGCCTTGCATATCTTTGGTCGTTATTTAACACAAAGTCACAGACAGGCTCCTACAAATAAATTTCGGGACGAAATTTCCTAAAGTATGGGAGACTGTGACACCTGTGCCTCTGCGACCATCAAACAAATACCAAATCAATGAAATATTGTATTTCATACTTGGGATTTGCATAAATATGTGTATCATTTGCACATATCAATTCTTGTTTGATTTCGAGCTTTAAATCGCTTTCTAGAAGGTTATACGCGAACTAATGCGTAAATATAACCAGTTTAATGCAACAAACACTCCAGAATAGTGACATAGGCTTAACATACCTTAAATAACCTTTACATAAATTAGAAATAAGTTTTGGAGGGTTTGGTATGTCGAAATCAAGTTTATTCGATCATAGAGACTAATTTCGACAAATTGCGAAAGTATGCCGATTCGTACTATGACGAACCTTCGGGAATATGATCATAAGTTAAACATACCCTAAATATCCTTTACATAGCTTAGAAATAGGCTTTGAGGTGTTTGGTGCGCAAAAATAAACTTTCTTCATCAATAGGGATTAAAAGCGTCAAAAAATGCCCAAATGACCAGATTCATTGTATCTAGACCAATTTTGATGTTTTGATGGTTTTTAACCCCAAGTTTTGCATTATATGGGCTAAAATTTGATGGTATTTCATGTCCCCTTGTATTGCAATACCATGTGCCCACATGGAGGGTCAAGATCAAGGCACGAAATGCGATAAACGATCCTAACGGTTCTCCGAAATCTATAAATACCCAAGGTCTCATTCCATTTTCCTCACACCTTGATCTGATTTTGTGCTCTAAGTTGATGCTTTATGCTTCATACCTGAGTATTTAGATCAAGTTCTTCCTAGCTTGGACCCTTTGTAAGTTTCTTTCATGCTTTTATGCGTTTTTAAGCACGAAAGTCAAACTGTGTTTGACTTTCTGCTTTGACCAGGTTATGGTCAACACAAAGTTCGTTTGAACTTTGCAATGTGAGTGTAATCACGATGGTTATAGTCCCTTGTGACCATACCTACTGATTACCACGTTGATTAGGTGTAGTGACGAGTCATAGTTTTGGTCAAAATGCGTATTCATGCGTATTTTGCAACCAAACTATTCTTAGGTACCAAAACCTTTTGTTTTTATATCAAACTTGTTTTCTAACTTTGTTAAACATGTTTTAACATGTTTAACTCGTCACTTTTAGTTTAGTGCTTATATAGGGACGTAAGATAAGCGGTTTTAAACAACCGCTTAGACTTTCGAACCCGACCCGTTTGGTCGATCATTAGAATCCGACCAAGCATTTATTGTGACCATAGTTATATAGGGAATAACTTTCCAAGGTTATACCTTATGGTCACTTCGTTTAGTTAGTTGTATGATAGGTAGTTTATATGCCTTAGGAAAATGACCAAAATGCCCTTTTTATGCATAAATTCATTTTAAGCATATGTAACATAAATTTTCGCATCTAAACTGATTAGGAAACATTAGTAAACACGTTAAGGCATATAATACTTGTCATAGGACTAGTTAGGCGGTCCGAACGGGTTTTACAAGAACGACGCGTTAAAGTGGCGTAAGCTACCTTAACAAGTCGTAATGGGTCGTAAGCACTTAGGTTCGGTTTCGTTTTAGAATGTAGGCTTTGTTAAACCATATTACATGAGTCCCTACACTCATTTGGTTTACGAAACCTCATTTTATCTGATCCTCCGATTTAGGTCCGTTTATTAACGTAGTTACCTATATTAGGTGCCGTTTGATTTCCGTGATCCCTCTAGCTTTGCATGGTTGTTAGTCAAGACTTCTAATCATCCTCAGGTGAGTACATAGTCCCCTCTTTTACTGTTTTTCAAACTGTTTTGGGGTGATACACATGTGCCTACTTGTTACTTTCGTGTTTTTCATGATTATATATCATATGCTTGTTATGTTCATTAGTACAGTACATGATTTCATTATGTTTTGCAATATATGTTCACTTAACATGCTAGCACATTGATTTTTGTATATTATATTTTGTTGCATATGTTCACTCAGCATATGGACATATTGTTTTACATTTTGAACCGTTGGAACTGTTTGATTTATGTGAACCGTTGGTAACTGTCTGATTTATTTGAACCGTTAGTAACTGTCTGAATTATATGAACCGTTTGTAACTGTTTGATTATGTGAACCGTTTGTGACTGTTTGATTATGTGAACCGTTTGTAACTGTTTGATTATGTGAACCGTTTGGTATTGTTTGAACCATTGGGTTAGGGAAGTGATTAGGTAACGGGGCGGGTGTAATATGTTAAAAGCATGGTGGATACGCCGCTGGTACTTCCTATATATAAGTGCTTTCAATACATTATATATCGTTGCGTTATCTGGATCACTTGGGCAAGTTTATCAAAACAAAGTTATATTACAAGGTTTTTCTAATAATATAAACCATACGAGTTTTATTAACGAGTTTTTACGAGGTGTTTTACAAATTTTGGTTTTCTTAAACAAATGTTTTGGAGTTAAGATTCATGGTATCGAGGTTTTATAAAACAAATCTGTTTTGACTTAGTTATTTCAATTTACATTACAAACATTTTACAAAACTTGGTTTCCTAATTATCAATTTACATTACAAACATTTTACAAAACTTGGTTTATAAAACAAGGTGTTTAAGTTATATTTTCAAAACATAAACGAGCCATGAATCTGACACTCTCATAAAATCCTATGTATTCGCTGGCATTTTATGCTGACGTATTTTCACATGTGTTTCAGGTACCATAGTTGGTGATATTTGATGATGATATTGATGCATGCTCACATAGGAACGGACGAGGCCTTAGTGACTTGATAACAATGAAAGTCTAGTTGTTCATGTTTTGTTTCTAAATTCAATGTAATGTAATACATTTAATTTAATAAAACAGAACTTCAATCCATGTGTTATGAAACTATGATTCTGTTACAACACTCCCCGACGTTTCCACCACGATTTGTTGTTTTTCGTGGTCGGGGTGTGACATGTCACTTATATTCTGTACTTTGTTTCTTAGAATGAAACGAGTACTTAAAATTTTTGAGGAAATCATGAGCGATCACTTGAAAGGGAGAAATCACAAGAGTAGTTTGTTTAAAGAACATAGTTCTTTGGTGTAGGTATCATAGGGGTATGCCATACACACATGTAATTACACTTGTATATCAGAATTGCGAACAATGATTTATTTATAAACTAAACACATTGTTTCAGAGGTCAACAAAAGAAACAAAACATAAGATTCAAATTATTCAAAGCAGCAGCTTCTTCTAATCAGCCAAATGCTCATCCGTGGGTCAAATTTGCATTGAAAATCTTTGGGCTTTTGTTCCTGAGATAACCCGTCTCGCCGTAGATGTAGCAAGTACCAGACGGTAAACGAGCTTGAGCAGGCTTTACTTGGGGTTGGTTTGGACACCCTTGGATTGGGTTGAATTGACAAGCATTTGCCAGGTGACCGAGTCGTCCACATGATGCACACAGACGACACTGCAGGTAAGCTCAGTGAGGTGCACTACACACGTTGCACATTGGTGCAGTACCGACATAAGGTTTCCTGGCAGGAGGTTGAGCAGCAGCAAGATTTGCAACAACTTTGTTTTGGATAGCAAAGCGGCACACGTCAACCAAATGTCCCCATCGTCCACAGTAGGTACATTTGAAACAGGGTATGTGATTCAGATGATGACTGTTGCATTAATTGCACCAAGGAGCAGTTCCCAAGTACGGCTTCTTGGCTGGTGGTGCTGTCACCTGGCTAGGTCCTACTTGATTTGGTGCAACGGCTGGAGGATTCTTTGAAGCTTTACGCTTCTTTGATTTTGGTGAAGGCTTGGCTTCTGCTTCCTTTGGTGTCTCTTGGGCGGCTTCATCCTTGAGGCGAGACATGGCAACGGCTAATTCAGCAGTCTTTTGGATTACTACGCCTATTCGTTGGGCAATTTTGGTAGCTTGCTCGTACATCTGAGTGTTGCTGCGATGAGGAGACATCCTAAAGGAAATGGAAGACATAGGAGGGAACAAGTGAAATGTTATTGGATAATCAAAACAGAATGACAATGCATAAAAATTGTGATCATTTGTTTGTTACCTAAGGCAAACAAATGAGACGGTGACTAATCAAAGTAAGCGAGTCATATTAATGTATCGCGAAGACATGCTTTAGCCTATAAGTGGACACTCACCCCAAAAATTCCCAGGAAAGAGTGACTGGTCCGATTATGTGGATTTGTACGAACACTCTAGCCTTAGACAGAAAACTCAGAGTACAGGCATCCACCCTTCCAGATTGCACGTGTTCACATTATAAGACTCAACTTTGACGAGATTTTGAAAACTTTGAAGGTTCAAAACCTTATAATAAATCATCCTTGAACAGATGATTGGTTTTCAAAGTGGATTTGAAATTTGTGTTCTTGTTGTGGTTGTCACCTAAGGATAAGTGACGGTATTGTTTTAAGATCTAAACACAAGAATCTTGTGTTAGGGTCCTAGGAAGGTTACAGACTAGGTCAAAACATTACTAATAACCTAATTCCCTATAACCATGAGCTCTGATACCAACTCTTCAGTCACACCCCGACCGCGCAAAACAACAAATCGCGGAGGAATCGTCGGGGAGTGTTGTAACAGAATCATTGTTTCATAACACATGGAAATTGAAATTTTGTTTTATTGAGTAAAAGAAGTTACAATGTCTTAAAAACAAAGAAACATAACATAATTAACTAGTCTTGCATCTTTTATTGTCACTAAAGCCCAAGTCCGCCTAAGTATATCTTGATCAATCCTATGCATCAACTCCTGAAAACACATGTGAAAATAGGTACGTCAGCATAAAAATGCCTGTGAGATAGTGATGTGCGTAGTGCGTGATAGGTTTTTTTATGTATATTTTTAGCCCTTTTTAGACTTTAGTCCAGTTTTAAATTTATAAAACATTATATTTTACTAACACTAAACACACATATGGCCAAGTGCACCCATCGTGAGTGTAGTATAGCGTTGGTAAGATACCGAGGTCGTCCAAGGACATAAGAGCTTTTAGTACCGGTTTATCCTCAACGTCTAATCAAATCAAAATTCTAGAAAAAGGTTTTAAACTAGAAAATAAAAACTAAAAATGCTGAAAATAAAAATAAAAGTAAAAACAGATAGACAAGATGAATCACTTGGATCCGACTCGCCTTTAGTGTAAGCTTTGATTATTTCCGCACTTTTACACTTTTTAAGAGATTATCTTAGTTATAGTAGTTGGCCCCTCTTTTGAAGGTGACGTTACCCTCAACCCAGTAGTTTGAGTCAGCAAGGATACAGTCCTAAAAGGGTTGGATTATTGAAAGATAATTAATTAAGTTATTAATGCGTAATATGGTAGGCCCCTCTTTTGAAGGTGACGTTACCCTCGGCTATGTAGTTTGAGTCAGCAGGGGTACAATCCTAAGTAGCCGGGTTAATGTTTTAATAGTAGTTTACATATGAGGGGATCAAGAAATTTGGACCCCCGCCATCCAATACCAGTGGGTATTGAAGGATGTCCTACTAAGCTTGACCCAGGTCCTTGCAGGATCTATACACTGAACAAGGCAAGACTCTTACCAAACCATTCCCTTAACCCCCAACCATGTAGCCAACATATCTCCATATAGACCGTGGAGATATAAATGGTGTAAATCTTTTATTTGATATAGACAGTAAAATAACGCCAAGACACCATGGACAAATGATAAAGAAGATTCACCTTCAACATAAGGAACTAGTTATCAAAGTCATTAATACATAACCAAATAAAAAGTGCGAAAAGATTAAAAATAAAAAGTATTACACTAAATGCTTGTCTTCACCAAGTGATGTAAGAGACTTAGGCAAACATGGCCTTTGATTGTCAAGAACTCTTACTATCAATCTTGGATCCCGAGACTACTACACACACTCTATGATGGATGATGGTGGTGGATGTGGGTTGTGATGGTGGTGGTGGGTGGGTGAAATGTGAGAGAGGTGGTTTAACAAGGGATGAGTTGCAAGTGAGCCAAGCACCCCTATTTATAGCCTGCACAGAAGCCCGAACACGGCCTCGTGTCCATTGGGCACGGCCCCGTGTCCACCCATCTTCTCTTTCTTCATTAAATGCAGTTTGTCTGCATTAGTTGACCACGCCCCCGTGTCTGCTAGGCACGACCCCGTGTGTAGAACCGTATCTGTACTATCAAGATTTTCTTGGATTCTGCGAATCTTTGTGTTGACCACGGCCCCGTGTCCGCTGGACACGCCCCCGTGTTGGGTGATAGAAGCTTCTACAACTTTGTCTTTTCTGCAGACACTTGGGCACGCCCCCGTGCTCAATAAGCACGGGGCGTGTTCAACCTTCTGTTATCTTGTTTTTGCTTGGGGAGATGCTGTCGAGGGGTCGGGCATGCCACGTTTATTCCTTTTCTTGTATTATTGTTAGTTTTGGCTGCATTTTTGCTTCTTTTGATCATTTAAGCTCTTTTATCCCTGAAAATACAAAAGAAAGACAAAAGCACACTTTTTCCGACATTAGTACTAAAAAAGGGTTAGTTTTATGCCTCATTTGATGTAATTCATATGTTGCATTTTACACACATCAAATACCCCCACACTTGAATCTTTGCTTGTCCTCAAGCCAAACTCTTTATAATGTGGCTTACCCTTCCCAAATGGAATGGGTAGAAGAGAAGGTTTTTGGGCTTGTCTTGAGTGTCGGGAATCCAAGATTTTTATTAGATTTTATTTTTATGTTATTTACAATCCTATTCGTCATGATTTATTTAGAACATTACATAAGATAAATTACTTATTTGGGCATAACATGCCTTTTTAAAATTCCATTTATATACAAGTTCACATACCTCACGGGAGATCACTCAACACTCGACCGAAGATGTATTTTTGTGAAGCACTCGAGACCGGCATGGAACTTACTTCTACCATATGTTTGCCAAGCAATCATTCCTCCTCCATTTTAACTATAAACCTTTGTAAATATCAAGAGGACTTTTGGGGGAAGGGTTAGGCTTGGGTTAGGGTAGGTGGTTGGGTTAGTGGTTAGTAGAAAAAGGGCGAAAGGCGTAAAAAGCATCGGTTTTCGTAAGATTTTTTTATTTTTTTTCATAACTTTTTATTTTAATGAAGCAATTCTTCAAACAAAGTTCTTTTTGATGAACTTGTTTCTTTCTTGGCTTCATCATTTTTTTTTTGATAAGGAATGTCACCTGAAAAACCGAGCTTTTTACTAAAATAAAGGGTTTAAAATGAAAAAAGGGTTTTAGTGGTAAAGGGTGTTTGTTTTGTGGGTTAAGAAATGAAAAGGCTTAGGCTCAAAGGGGTTAACTAGGGGGATTTTGGGTAGGTGGTAAAAAAAAAAAGAAAAAAATAATGGTGTTGAAAGAAAAAAGGTTAGTCCTAATGCCTCCATCATTTACTTACTTGGGTTTAAGTTGGTAAGGGACCGGGAATGTATCGTCATGTCAAGTTCTAGAGTCGTAAGAAACCAAGCGACTATTCACACAAGAAACGAAAAATGAGCATTTAGTTTAAAGATGTGTATTTGTATGCTCAATAAAGGCTCAAAACTCACTTTTTGTGGGAATGAGTTTTTATGTGATCAAGTATATATAATCAAATTTTAACTAGATTTGTCATGCCATTTCATAATTTTCTTATGTTGGTTCTTTTTATCACGACGCTATTGGTTGTAAATTTGTAAAAATATAACCTTTTTAGAACTTGTAATTCCCAAATTAAACCAAGACAAGAAAGAAAAATGAAAAGCTTTTGAAAAAATTTGGGGTGTTTAGCGGTTCCAATAGAGTTTTGTGTAAGGCTTGTAATTAGGACTTGCAAAATTCAAGGTTTTAGCATCCCCCCCACACTTAAATTACACATTGTCCTCAATGTGTCCCAAAAATAAGTTTTTAGATTGATTGAATGTGTAAAAGGTGTGTTAAAAGCAAAATTTATTGTTACTGGGCATCTGGACACGGCCCCGTGTCGGATGAACACGGCCCCGTGGTCAGATTGCCAGTAATGAGAACTTACAGAAGGTGGACACAGGGGCGTGTCGGCTGGGCACGACCCCGTGTCTGGCAAAAATCTGCATAATTTAGACAAAAAGCACGTCTGGGGAATGGGCACGGGGGCGTGTCGGCTGAGCACGATCCCCGTGTGGGCAAACTGCACAAGTGTAAAACAGGTTTCTAGCTTCGGTTTTGCTGTCCCGGCTTTAGTAGCACTAATGTTTAGTGCTCTAAGCCTCGTATGTACCTGTTCAACTAATGAATACCACACCAACAATAACAAACAACCTAATTTACCAACGTTCCATCATCCATGTCACAAGTTAATAAGAAAAAGAAATGCAAGAAATAAAAAGTGTTATAGGAAGTAAATTGTTCAACACGTGGCACGCAGGCCAGAAATTGTTCATGAGATAAAGGGGTTAACCTGTAAGACCTCCAATCTTAGGATGCTACCTCCACTCCTCCCTCTCAATCCATGTCCTCGTCTTCATCATCATCACCTCCTCCGTGGCCCGCCATATACTCCCGGATGTTTCCAATGTCATCCTGCATGTCAGAGATGTTTCTTTCTATTGCTCCGACCCGGGCGTATGTGTTGCTGGCCATGTTGTAGGTGTTCTTGGTGCACATAAGGTTTTCCTGCAATAAATCATGTAAGCTTTGAAAGTTAGGAAAACCGCCTCCTTGAGAGGAGGATTGACCCAGATCACCCTGGTGCTGGTAGTGGTACTAAGGAGGAGGACGGATGTGTGGAGCGTGTAAGACGAGTGCTTCTTGCGGGTTCCATGCATGCACTTGAACTCTTTGAAAACTGACCGTCCCGTCATCCGTTTCATAAATCAAGTTCATGGAGCAGCAAATGACCATGTCTACTATCCCCGACCATGGGATTTTTTGGAAAGACCTCGACATCCTATCAACAAAGTGTTTGAAAAGGCGGTAAATCCACCCTCCAAAGAAGATAGGAGTCGGGGAAGTAGCAAGCTGGTTCAGGTGCATGTTTCGGAGTAGCAGGTATGGAACATCAAGGATGGTACGGGTATGAATGCAATGGAGGACTAGCAGATCTCGTAACCCTACAACGCCGCTGCTATCGTGCCTCTGGCTAAGAGAGTAGGTGAGGACCCTGTGGATATAGCGGTAAAGAGGGTCTCTCAACTATGTGCTCTTAGTTCGGCTAGGGTAATAGTGGCCATCTCCGATTTGAGCCCAAGCCGCCTGGCGTTGGTCTTCTCGAATCTCACGTAGACCGCCGGTTTTCTCTTCATCCCCAGCATCTTCCTCCGCATACAACCCAACTATTGCCCCGAATTGTGCGATCGAGATCGAGTACCTAGTCCCTCCACAATGGAACTCCACCCCATCAATGTCAAACGGATCGGATCTTATTTTGAAAGCGAACGTGCTGTAGAATTCCGTGTTGTATTCATGCACGGAGCGAAGCCGAGTGCAAAGGGCGGCTCGTAGTGGGCCGGTGACAATGTTGTTGAAACGGTCTAACTGGTTCACTGTTTCTAGAAGATCCGTGCATACTTGTCGTAGATACTCCTCGGGCCTAGTTCTTAGCACATCATATCTTGCATGAGCATCCAACTCATTTGCATTGAATCAGGTGAACTTCTTGGCCATCTGAAAGAAAACACCAAACAATTAGCAAGAAACAGTGAAAATTTCGGAGAAAAATGAAAATAGTCGACTGAACACGCCCCATGTTTGAGTGAAATTGGCTGGACACACCCCCGTGCTCGGCGAGCACGACCCCGTGTCCAGATGTCTGTTTCCCAAAAATCCCATTTTTTGACCCGGTCCCGAAAACTTTAAAATTTTTGGTCCAGTAGGGGTGGTTTTCCCCGAAAATGAAACCCCAAGTGTCGTTTTTCTCAAAACAAACCGTTTACCCTTCAATTTTATCTTTTTCGATTCAAAACAAGGGTTTGGGGTTTTTGTGAGAAATCGGGCGAATCTACAAACAATACAAGTTGATTTACTTCCTATAACATGAATCTAAACTATTGCTAACAGATTTATGCAAAAATTTGAGGTTCGATCTGGTTCAAGTTGAAGAACCCTAGATTTTTCCCCAAATCTTGATGTTAAACTACATGCAAGTGCTTAATCTAACTACTATTGATGATAGAATCATACCTTGATGTTGTTAGAAGTAGGGGAGACGTCGAAATCTTGCAGAAAAATCACCGGAACTAGAGAGTTTTTAGGGAAACGGGGCGTGTGGAATGAAGAAACTGATTGAAAGAAAGGGTTTTATCACGACAATTGCGTGAATACGGCCCCGTGCTCACTGAGCACGGCCCCGTGGGCGGGCAATTTTAATTTTTTAAGTGCTCGTGTGAGTGCCCTGTTTCCCGAAACTTTGGTTTCTAAAATCTTAACGATTTAGATGTTTTCCCGTTTGTTCGTAACTTACCATGTATGATGGTGATGCTTGAACCTTTGTTTTATTCTTCAACCATTTGAAGCGAGATTTCTTCCTCTTCATCCTCAATGAACCCTTGATAGAGCTTCAGCCGCTGGCCATTGACTTTGAATGGAATTCCATTCCGAGATTTAATTTCGACTGCACCGTGTGGGAAAATATGGGTGATGGAAAAAGGTCCTGACCACCTAGACTTTAATTTACCAGGAAACAATCGAAGTCCTGAATTAAACAATAGAACTTGATCACCTACCCGAAATGTATTAGGTTTAATGTGTTTATCATGCAAATTTTTCATTCTTTCCTTATAAATTTCGGAGTTAGAGTATGCGTAATTCCTTAGTTCGTTTAATTCATTTAATTGGAAAAATCGATTTTTACCGGCAAATTCTAAATCCAAGTTTACATTTTTAATTGCCCAGTAGGCCTTGTATGCTATTTCTACTGGCAAATGACAACTTTTTCCGTAGACTAGCTTATATGGGGTTGTACCTATTGTTGTTTTATAAGCAGTTCGAAAAGCCCATAAAGCATCATCTAACTTATCGACCCATTCCTTTTTATTTAACCCTACAGTTTTTTTCGAGTATTCGTTTTAAACCTCTACTAGTCACTTCGGCTTGTCCATTTGTTTGAGGGTAATATGCCGTTGAGACCCGGTGATAGACCCCATATCTTGTTAAAATGTTTTCAAGTTGATGGTTACAAAAATGGGTATCTCTATCACTAATTAATGCTTTTGGTGTTCCAAAATGAGAGAATAATTTTTTCAGAAATCTTACCACGACTCTTTCATCATTTGTTGGAAGTGCCTCGACCTCGGTGCATTTAGACAAGTAATCTACCGCCACAAGTATATATTTGTTTCCTTTTGACGGTGGGAAAGGTCCCATAAAGTCGAGTCCCCACACATCAAAAATTTCACAAACAAGAATGCCATTTTGTGGCATTTCGTTTTTGGAAGAAATATTACCTGATCTTTGGCAAGCGTCACATGTCTTGACAAGACTTTGGGCGTCTTTGTAAATGGTTGGTCAATAAAATCCTGAATCAAATACCTTTCGTGCGGTACTAGCAGCACCATGATGTCCTCCGTATGGACCTTCATGACAATGGCGGAGAATTCTTCTTGCTTCATTACCATGCATGCATCGTCGGATGAGTTGATCGGTACAAATTTTGAAAAGAAAAGGATCTTCCCAAAAATAATGCTTTACATTGGCAAAGAATTTCTTTCTTTGATGATGTGGCCATCCTTTCGCGACTATACCGCTAGCAAGGTAGTTAGCATAGTCGGCGTACCATGGCTCTTCTCGGTATTCCACCATTTCCAGGGATTGCGTTGGAAATTTTTCATTGATTTGCTCGTCCTTGGTTGCCTCCAAAGCTGGGTCTTCCAAGCGCGAAAGATGATCAGCTGCGGTGTTTTCTGCTCCTCTTTAGTCCTTGATTTCAATGTCGAATTCTTGGAGGAGTAGAATCCACCGAATCAAACGCGGTTTAGCATCCTGTTTCTTGAAGATATATCGAATGGTTGCATGATCTGTATAGACTATTGTTTTAGAAAGAACAAGATAAGAACGAAATTTATCAAAAGCAAATACCACGGCTAGTAACTCTTTTTCTGTTGTTGTGTAATTTTCTTGTGCATCGTTAAGTGTTTTACTAGCATAATAAATTTGGTGAAAATGCTTATCTTTTCTTTGTCCCAAGACGGCTCCAACTGCAAAGTCACTTGCATCACACATGATTTGGAAAGGTAATTTCCAATCAGGCGCTATCATGATAGGTGCATTGACTAGCATTTCCTTTAGGGTTAGAAATGCTTGATTGCAATCCTTGTCAAAGATGAAAGGGGCATCTTTTTCAAGTAATTTTGTTAGAGGCCTTGAGATTTTAGAAAAGTCCTTGATAAATCGTCTATAAAATCCGGCATGCCCTAGGAAACTTCTGACAGCTCTAACGGAGGATGGGGGTGGTAATCGAGAAATAGTGTCTATTTTGGCTCGATCAACCTCCCTTCCCTCGCTTGAGATTTTGTGACCGAGTACTATTCCCTCCGTTACCATGAAATGGCATTTTTCCCAATTAAGGGCGAGGTTAGTTTCCTCACATCGGGATAGCATTCGTTCAAGGTTATCGAGGCATTGGTCGTATGAATCTCCAAAGATAGAAAAGTCGTCCATGAAGACTTCCATTGTCTTTTCTATCATATCATGGAATATGGCCACCATGCAACGTTGGAAGGTTGCAGGGGCATTACATAGACCAAATGGCATGCGTCGATAAGCAAAAGTTCCATAGGGACATGTAAATGTTGTCTTTCCTTGGTCTTCGGGTGCTATCGGGATTTGAAAGTAACCTGAAAAACCATCCAAGAAACAATAAAATTTATGACCGGATAATCTTTCTAACATTTTAGCAATAAAAGGCAAAGGAAAGTGATCTTTCCTTGTTGCCTCATTTAATCGACGATAATCTATACATAGCCTCCATCCTGTGACCGTTCTTGTTGGTATTAATTCATTTTTCTCGTTAGTTATTACCGTCATACCTCCTTTCTTTGAAACTACTTGGACGGGACTTACCCAAGGACTATCGGAAATTGGGTAAATAAGTCCGGCGTCAAGTAATTTGATGACCTTTTAACCACTTCTTGGACATTTGGATTTACTCTACGTTGTGGTTGTATTACCGATTTATAGTCATCATTCATTAAAATTTTGTGCGTACACATGGAAGGACTTATTTCTTTGATATCTACAAGCTTTCAAGCGATCGCATTTTTGTGTTTTTTCAAGAGTGTAATTATTTTTTCTTTTTCTAAACTACTTAATTTTGATGAAATAATTACCGGTGATTTACCATCTTTGTCTAGAAAAGCATATTCCAAACCTTTTGGGAGTTCTTTGAGCTCAAGAGGGAGGTTTTTAGGAGACTCCTTATTTGGTTGCTCATTTTTGTCAAGAATCACAAAGGTTTGTTCTATGGCGACCTCTTCTTCAAAAGGGTGGTCAATTTCTTCTCTTGTATTGGGTGGTTCATCTTCAATTAGGGGGTCATTATTGCCGAATGGATATTTCATTAAACGCTCAAGATCGACACTCTTTTTAAATGCCCCTAATTGAATAGATAGATTGTTATACTTCCAGTTTTTCAAAGTTTCGTGAGTTTTTACAAAAGGTCGTCCCAACACTAGAGGAGTGTCATCAAGGATGACAAAGTCGGTTGGGATTACCATTTGATTTGATTTGTTTGGACCAAGACATCCTCAACTACCCCTATTGATTTTATTATTTTCCGATTGGATAGAAAAATGGGTATTTGAAGTGGAGAAAAATCACTAATACTTAATTTTTCGGAAATGTAGTTTGGCATTATATTAACACAAAGATCTTTATCAATTGTGACATTACTAATAAAGGAGTTTTGAAAAAAACATAGAACCGGTGTAATGTTAATTTCAAATGGGTCTTCTTTTATTAGCGAAGTTTGATCATTTGTTAACTTAATGCTTACCGTTTCGTCAATTTTAGTGCTAGTGTTTAACTCTTTTAAAAACTTAGCATGAGTGGGTACTAAACAATGATTTTCGAAAGAAGGTGACTGTCACACCCCCAAAATCCACCTGCGGAGTATCACCGCTTGGGAGCGTGACTGACCAGGATCAAGCCACCAATCATATAGAACAATATATATAGTAAAAGTAATTGCCATTAAACCAAACCAAATCCATATGAAAGGTGTTCCAAAACATAAGTATGTTATCACAGTTTAGCGGAAGCGTATAAATAAAACCCATCATAATAATGTATCAAATGTCATAAGTGTTTAACAAGACAATCACGATCCAAGCCCACAACGACCAGCTCCTCCCTGTGCAAGCTCCAAGTATCTAACGACCTGCAAGGCATGTAACAGAGGATCAACAACTAGTTGAGCGAGTTCACAGAAAGTATATGTGTAATAGTAAGTTTGTTTGTAACATGTGGCTCTACTGGGCCGATAGTATGTTCTATTGGTGGGGGCTTCCCATGTTGTATAACCACTAGACTATTCGTAACCATAAGTGTTCTTCACAACCGAGAACAGTAGTACGTACAAGCTTTACGTAGGTTTACGTAAGTATCCTTCACAACCGAGGATAGTAGTAAGTATAAATACACGTAGGTTTTACGTGAGTATCCTTCACAACCGAGGATAGTAGTAAGTATAAGTATACGTAGATTTTACGTAGGGGTCCTGCACAACCGAGGACAGTAAGAAGCATATGCATATGTGGGCTTTACGCATGTGTCCTGCACAACCGAGGACAGTAAGTAGTATAAGCATACGTAGGTTTACGTATGTGTCCTGCACAACCGAGGACGCTGGTATGGTAGTCTAGTGGTAGTGTCCGTATGAATCTATTCAACCTTATTCCTTCAATCCCATTCCCAACCCTGGGAATCCCATGCCTTAGTAAGGGTGTGAACTCACCTTGGTTTGCTCGGTATGTTATTGCTTCTAGGGTTAATTAATGTTTAGGTCCGTTACTCACGACCTAAGGTACATTGCACATAAATCCAAGATAAGTGATTTCATTCAATTAGGGTTTTTCGTATCTTTAACATCAGTTGTAATCCGTGTGATGGTGGTGTACATAATAATATGACGAGATTGTTCACACATACAAGATCATGCAATTCCATTCAATAGCATACAGTCATATACAGTACATGCTCAACATATGGAATTCAGTCTATGCATCTCAATTGAAAGTCTTGTATCATCAAAAGTCGATCATATAACATATTGTGAAATTAGAACTTTCAGTCATACTATCAGGGTAACCCTAGGTTTTAAATCACAAAGTCAGACGTAACAGTACATATAAAAAGGTCGGGCAACCTTCTAGGGCAAGGAGTTCGAACCAGGGGTATTCCCTTACTTAAAACTCGGACAAGGGAGCCAAAGGTTCACAAGGTCGGATAGGGGTAAACACCCCCCAAAAACTCGGACTCCTTTCCTTTGAATAAAGATCGGACTAAGGGGGTGGGGTTAAAACTCGGACATCATCACCCCATACAAAACTCGGACAACATATCAAGAAGTTCGGACCCTCTCCTATGTATTTATAAAAGTCGGACAGCCCTGGAACCTTATAAAAGTCGGACCTATCTTCTATACAAAAGTCGGACTAAGGCTTTAAGCACAAAACTCGGACCTAGGGGTGTTTCCCACTTAAAACTCGGACCCTTGATACTTAATACATAAATTCGGACCTAGCAAGTTATTCAAAACTCAGACAAGTGCTCCTTGGTTTAAAATTCGGACTATAACAACACTTAAAGCTCTGACAACAAGTAAAATCAATCATCGAGCAGAACATCAGTTTCATGAACATCAGTTACATTCATACAATCCAAAACCCTAATTTTCTTATGCATCTGTATAGCGGTAAATCCAATTTCTTAATCAATCATTCTACAAATCAAGTATCTTAATCATCAAGCAATGATTACACAATGATCAACATCCTTTCATAATAAATCAGACTCAATCAAAACCACAGAAGTATCAAACGAGAGCTAGGGTTTTCATGAACACATAATCAAGAATTGATGCGATCAACCAATCAATTAGGGTTTACAAGTATCACAATAACCATTAAACAATTACCTTGAATGATTCTAGAGAGAATGTGGAAACAAAAGTGATGAATGTCTTGCCAATGATGATGGTGATGATTGCCAGAGAATGTGAAGTACGTGCTTTGGATTTTTGTGAGAATGATTAGTGAAAAAGGGATTAGGGTTAAGTATCTCTAGGATTTCACTAATTACCCTCTACCTCCCTAAGTACCATATTTTACACATGCACACCATCTCATAACAATTTCATAGTTTCACCACCAAGTTCATATATTTACCAAGTCTTTCACAATTAACAAACAACCATGCACAATCACACAATACGATTCATTGCATCAAAACGTATACAATTCCAAAGCGATCAATTGTGCAAGTAAACAACTAAATAATAATTGAACGTGCAATAAATGCGAAATAGAAATCTTGGAAATTCGAGTTGTCACATTATCCCCAACTTAAAAGAAATTTTGTCCCGAAATTTGGTACGCACTCACTGAGGAAGCTAGGTAAGCTGTATTGTTCACTGGTTTTCCTGGGGTGTCACAGTGACAAGAGAATAATTTCTTGAAAATTAGACTCTTCTTGAAGTTTAACGTTATCGGACTCACCTTTTTCGTTGTTTAACTCATGCGTCGGTTTTTCACTTATTTGTTCTTCCACTTTTACATTTTCAACTATCTCTTCTTTATTACAAGTTAATTCTTCTCTTGCGCGGGACTCCTCTTCTCTTGCGCGAGATTCTTTTATGCATCATTCGATAATTTTAATGTGTTCTATTATCCTATCGGCTATGTCGGTGATAGAGTAAGGATCAGGATCGTCAAAGCTTGAATCCGGATGTTCGATCCTTTGTTCCTCATAATACTCATATGAAGTAGATGGTTCAAACCATTGTTCTTCATTGTAAGCATATGATAGATAAGGGTCGTAATTTTGTTCTTCATAATACTCATATGAGGTGGGTTGTTCATGCCATGGTTCCTCATAATAAGCATACGAAGGTGGAGGCTCATATCTTGGTTCCTCAAAGTATGAGTATGAAGGCTCATACCTTGGTTCATCAAAATATGAGTATGAGGGAGAAGATTCATACATTGGGTATTCATAGGATGTGTATGAAGTTGATGGCTCGTACCTGGGCTCCTCATAGTAGGTGTATGAAGTGTATGGTTGAAATAAGTCACAATATTGAACCGAGTGAGGGTCACCACAAATGGTACAATAGTCTTCCATATAATCATCCTCCTCATAGGTGTAGTTGTAATCTCCTGAGTATTGATCCATAAGAATCACTAAGTAGACTACAACAGATTCACGAGACCAGAAAATAAAAATAAAATGGAAAGAGAGGCTGGACACGGCCCCGTGTTCAGTGAGCACGGCCCGTGTTCAGTGAGCACGGCCCGTGTTCAGGTTCTGTATCTGGGCGTTTTTAATAAAAGTGACTGGTTTTGTGCAGCACGGGGGCGTGTTCAGACTCTGTATCTGGGTGTTTTGAAAAAAAATATGCAGCACGACCCCGTGTTCAGTGAACACGGCCCCGTGTTCAGGCTACTGTAAATGCAAAAACTAACTAAAATGCTGAAAAATGTGTGCGTGTTTTAAAAAGGTTTTGAAAAACTGATTAGGCCGTCGATTTTAAGCTTTCTTAAAATCCTTGTGTCCCGGCAGCGGCGCCAAAAACTTGATGTGCGTTGTGCGTGATAGGTTTTTTATGTATATTTTTAGCCCTTTTTACACTTTAGTCAAGTTTTAAATTTATAAAACACGATATTTTACTAACACTAAACACACATATGGGCAAGTGCACCCATCGTGAGCGTAGTATAGCGTTGGTAAGATACCGAGGTCGTCCAAGGACACAAGAGCTTTTAGTACCGCTTTATCCTCAACGTCTAATCAAATCAAAATTTTAGAAAAAGGTTTTAAACTAGAAAATAAAAACTAAAAATGCTGAAAATAAAAATAAAAATAAAAATAGATAGACAAGATGAATCACTTGGATCCGACTCGCCTTTAGTGTAACCTTTGATTATTTCCGCACTTTTGCACTTTTAAGAGATTATCTTAGTTATAGTCATAGGCCCCTCTTTTGAAGGTGACGTTACCCTCAACCCAGTAGTTTGAGTCAGCAAGGATACAATCCTAAAGGATTGGATTATTGAAGGATAATTAATTAGGTTATTAATGCGTAATGTGGTAGGCCCCTCTTTGAAGGTGACGTTACCCTCGGCTAAGTAGTTTGAGTCAGCAGGGATACAATCCTAAGTAGCCGGGTTAATGTTTTAATAGTAGTTTACATATGAGGGGATCAAGAAATTCGGACCCCCGCCATCCATTACCAGTGGGTATTGAAGGAGGTCCTACTAAGCTTGACCCAGGTCCTTGCAGTATCTATACACTGAACAAGGCAAGACTCTTACCAAACCAGTCCCTTAACCCCCGACCAGGTAACCAACATATCTCCATATAGACTGTGGAGATATGAATGGTGTAAATCTTTTATTTTATACAGACAATAAAATAACGCCAAGACACCACGGACAAATGATAAGGAAGATTCACCTTCAACATAAGGAACTAGTTATCAAAGTCATTAATACATAACCAAATAAAAAGTGCGAAAAGATTAAAAATAAAAAGTATTACACTATATGTTTGTCTTCACCAAGTGATGTAAGAGACTTAGGCAAACATGGCCTTTGATTGTCAAGAACTCTTACTATCAATCTTGGATCCCGAGACTACTACACACACTCTATGATGGATGATGGTGGTGGATGTGGGTTGTGATGGTGGTGGTGGGTGGGTGAAGTGTGAGAGAGGTGGTTTGCCAAGGGATGAGTTGCAAGTGAGCCAAGCACCCCTATTTATAGCCTGCACAGAAGCCCGGACATGGCCCCATGTCTAGCCATATTCTCTTTCTTCATTAAATGCAGTTTATCTGCATTAGTTGACCATGCCCCCGTGTCCGCTGGGAACGACCCCGTGTGCAGAAGCGTATCTGTACTATCAAGATTTGCTTGGATTCTGCGAATCTTTGATTTGACCACGGCCCCGTGTCCGCTGGACACGCCCCCGTGTTGGGTGATAGAAGCTTCTACAACTTTGTCTTTTCTGCAGACACTTAGGCACGCCCCCGTGCTCAATGAGCACGGGGCGTGTTCAGCCTCCTGTTCTCTTGTTTTTGCTTGGGGAGATGCTGTCGAGGGGTCGGGCATGCCACGTTTATTCCTATTCTTTTATTGTTGTTAGATTTGGCTAAATTTTTGCTTCTTTTGTTCATTTAAGCTCTTTTATCCCTGAAAATACAAAAGAAAGACAAAAGCACACTTTTTCCAACATTAGTGCTAAAAAAGGGTTAGTTTTATGCCTCATTTGATGTAATTTATATGTTGCATTTTACACACATCAGATACATAGGTTCTATTAAAATAGGATTCATGACTTGTAAGTTTAATGAAAATGTTTAACAAAAGTTAGTCATGAACCTTGTAAAATGTTTTCTTTTATAAATCATACAAAAAGTTATAAGAAATCAGATGATATAAAAGAAAGATGCATAGATAAATAAATAACCAAGTAAAATGAGTTTGTATAAAATATGTTGTTTGAAAAACAATGTTTCATGAAGATATGAAATATGTGTAAAATGTAATATGTAATGTGTCTAACTTGAAATGATTTAAATAACGCTACGATATGAAATATCATAAAAGCACTTATATATAGGAAGTACCAGCGTATCCACCATGCTTTTCTCATATTACACACGCCTCGTTACTTAAATCACTTACCCAAACAAACCACCAACAATGTCTTGTTTAAACCAATTGTCAAATGTTTATGTGTAAACCATGTCTATTGTCAAATGTAAATCATGTAATGTGTAAACAAATGTCATGTATGGCAAGTAAAAAGTGACTACTTAAACCATATGTAAAAATGCACAAAACAAAGTATTTGAATAAATCAAAAGTTATGTTTTGTAAAATCCATGCTTTATTGATACAAACATCTATGCGGTAATGTTAAACGCCTACATTCAAGCCTTGCGACTGTGGCGACAAACCCTTAAATGAAATTAAAGGTTTATCTGAATTATGTATATTGGATTCAGTCATTCCTTCTACCCAAACAAACCTAGGATTTCAGGAACGGGAGTTGTCAATTCCTATGGTACCATTACTTACTACCAAACGGCATGGCCAATGTTAATGAACGTATTTTTGTCCCATTTAAACAAACCAAATGTCATACCAAATGTAAGCATGTTATGTGAAAACAATGTACTAAGTATGCAATAAATGAACATACATAGCATGAATATGATGTAAAACAATGTGTACATATGCTGAAATGAACATATGAAACAAGTGTGTTTATAAAATCAATGTACTAGCATGTTAATAAAACATACATAGCAAAAACACGGATGAAATCATGTACTATACGTGTACTAATGAACATAGCAAGTATATGTTATGAAAGCATGAAAAGCACGAAAGTAACAAGTAGGCACATGTGTTTCACCCCAAAATGTTTGAAAAACAGTAAAAGAGGGGATTATGTACTCAACTGAGAATGCTTAGAAGTCTTGAATAACAACCAAGCAAAGCTAGAGGGATCACGGAATCAAAACGGCATCTAATATAAGTAACTATGTTAATAAACTGGACCTAAATCGGAAGATCTGATAGAATGAGGTTTCGAAAACCAAATGAGTATAGGAACTCATGTAATATGGTTTAACAAAGCCTATATTCTAAATCGAAACCTATCCTAAGTGCTTACGACCCGTTTAGTTAGCTTACACTACTTTAACGTGTCGTTCACGTAAAACGCGTTCGGACCGCCTAACTAGTCCTATGACAAGTATAATATGCCTTAACATGTCTAATAATGTTACCTAATCAATTTAGATGTAAAAATTTAGGTTACATATGCTTAAAATGAATTTATGCATAAAAAGGGCATTTTGGTCATTTTCCTAAGGCATATAAATTACCTATCATACAACTAACTAAACGAAGTGACCATAAGGTATAACCTCGGAAGGTTATTCCCTATACAACTATGGTCACAAAACATGTTTGGTCGGATCCTAATGATCGACCAAACGGATCGGATTCGAAAGTCTAAGCGGTTGTTTAGACCGCTTATCTTTACGACCTTATATAAGCACTAAACTAAAAGTGACGAGTTAAACATGTTAAAACATGTTTAACGAAGTTAGAAAACAGGTTTGATATCAAAACAAAGGGTTTTGATACCCAAGAATAGTTTGGTTGCAAAATACGCATGAATACGCATTTTGACCGAAACTATGACTCGTCACTACACCTAATCAACGTGGTAATCAGTAGGTATAGCCACAAGGGACTATGACCATCGTGATTACGCTCACGTTGCAAAGGTCAAACGAACTTCGTGTTGACCATTGACCGGTCAAAGCAGAAAGTCAAACACTGTTTGACTTTCACGCTTAAAAATGCATAAAAGAACCAAAGTAACTTACAAGAGGTCCAAGCGAAGGAGATTTAATCTAAAAATTCTCAGGTATGAAGTGTAGGAACTCCAACTTAGAGAAATAATCAGATCAAGTATGAGGATTTTTATAGATTTCGGGCCACCGTTAAGATCATTCCTCGATAAACGAAATTTAATCATGGCCCTACAAGTAATACCCACTGTTTTGGTAATCTATGGGTGCTCAAAACCAGCTCCATGTTTTTTTTGGGTAAAGGGTTACCCCGGTGATTTTATATATCCACAAATAAAAACAAGTAGTGAAGAAAAGCCTTCACTAGTTCAAACATGAGACATGCCCCATGAAAGTACACCAAGAAACCAAGCAAACAAAACACCACTAGACTAACACCAAGAAACCAGCTCCATGTTTGCTAAAACCATGAAGAAAACCCAGAAACCAGCAGCTGAATTGAGAAAACTGATTTTCTGCAGATCTAGGATGTCGGTTCATTTGGCCGCACGATTGCGTTGTTCGGTTAATTACGACGAAACACGAACGAACGCGAAAAACGATCCAAAAGACGAATGGAATTTATCATGCCAATCACTAAAATAAAATATTTTAATGATCACATAAATTTTTGGATTTCCGGATATATTCAGAACGTAAGATATGCGCGAAAATGCAAACTTTTGCACTTTTTGACGCTTTTAGTCCCTGTTGATCAAATAAGTTTATTTTTGCGCACCAAACACCTCTAAGCCTATTTTTAAGCTATGTAAAGGATATTTAGGGCATGTTTAACTTATGATCATATTCCAGAATGTACGTTACAGTACGAATCAGCATACTTTCGCAGTTTGTCGAAATTTGTCCCTGTAAGCGAATAAACTTGATTTCGACACACCAAACCCTCCAAAAGTTATTTCTAAGTTACGTAAATATTATTTAAGGTATGTTAAGCCCATGTCACTGTTCCAGAGTGTTTGTCGCGTTAAACTGATTAAGTTTACGCATCAGTTCGCGTATAACTTTCCAGAAAGCGATTTAGAGCTCGAAATCCAACGAGAATTGATATGTGCAAATGATACACATATTTGTACAAATACCAAGTAAGAAACACAATATTTCATTGATTTGGTATTTTTATGATGGCCGTGGAGGCACAGATGTCACATGTATGTGAGTACATCATCATATAGTTGAGCCTTTTATTTGTATATGTAAACCGTATTTATACATGTGGTATACAATATTTATACGTGTGGTATACCGTATTTATACGTGTAGGTATACTGTATTATATGTGTAGGTACACCGTATTTATACGCGTGGTATACCGTATTTATAATGTATTCTTTTACAATACATATTTATATATGTATTTTTCCCATTTGGGCCTAGCCCACACTTTAGTGTCATTGGGCTTAATCCAAGTATTTTGTCATTGGGCCTAGCCCATACTATTGTTGTATTTGGGCCTAGCCCATGTTATATGTTTTAATTGGGCTTTTGTATTTGTATATTGAAATGGGCCTTTGCCCATGTATTTAGGATGTTGGGCCTAGCCCAATATTTCATGTTTTAGCCCAATATTTATAAGTTGGTCCAATTTTTAATGTTCTTGAATTTTGCAATATTTCACTAAGCATTAAGTAACATACTAGTAAAATTTTTATAATCACACTTAGTGTTATTTTTGTTATTGCACTTTCCGGTCTTTCATTGTCGTTGATATATATGAAGTGTCTAAATTATTTTATTTTTAGACTGGTCGTAATGACCGGTTAATACATATAGTTTTTGTGTGTCGAAGTTGTCGAGCGTCGTAGTAACCTTTCGAGGTGTCGACACGTCCGTTTCGTCGATAATGCATAAGGTGTCGTCCGATGTCCGTCATTCGTCGTCCGACGTTAGCGCCTTGAGTTATAGTATTACACAAGTGTGTTTCGAGTGCTCACGAAGGTTGGCGACTATCGTCATGCTTGCGGATGTTTGTGAGGTTTTGCTTATTTGTAAGTGTATATTGTTCACGTGTATTATATTTAACATTTTTGTATGTATTCCTAAAGCTAATACATACACATAATATACACACTTAATACATCAAATAAGGTATTTGAAGTATATACACATAATTTTCTCCAAAAATTATATTGATTGTTATTCTTATAAATTTTACCCCTTTTATTATAAAAATAACTTGTAGTGTTCTAAATAAATTCTTGGATGGTTAAGACTTAACCATTGTCATTAGGGTTTGTCTAATCATGATTAGGGTTGCTAATCACAATTAAGATCACTAATCGCGGTTAACCATGCTAATCACCCCGTTAATCTCTTTTTAATTGCGATTAGATTTTTAGAAAATTTCGCCATAGTTTCCCCTAAACTATGGTGTTTTCCCACGTTTCAAAACGCCTTTAAAACCATTTTCAATTTACCAACATCATCAACTTATTAATCTCATCAAAATACACTTTTCAAGTAACAAATACTATAATTTATTTCCATACTTCATGAGCTTTTATACATTAAATTTTCTAAAAGTTTCAAGGCTTTTATGTCTTAAAAAGTTATGGGTTTTTAAGTGTAATTTTTATAACCATTTATTAAATCACTTGTTTTATTTAAAAACCAAGCTTATTAGTTCTTAAACACCAAGTTTAGTCCATTAAAGTGTGACAACCGACAAAAATATGGCAATTCCGTATAGCTTAAACACTTAATTTCACTTGTTACGATTTAATTATTGCATGATTAGGTCGTACAGAGTATAGCAATCATAGGACATGGTTATATATGTCAAAAAATAATGATACAATCTCCATGTCGCGAGAAAACTACAAACTATGTCCTAATATGTTGGCAAAATGCTGAAAACACTATTCACCTGAACACACTATTCATGCGAGCTGGTTCAGAAAACTGTCGGAACGGGCAACGAAGGGCACGAACGCATTCTATAGATGAAATACAAATAAAAATCCCTAATTAGGGACACTAAACACAAATACACATTAACTTTCCGGTAAATGCACATAATTACACTTTGTCCGTTCCGCGCCAAGTTATAACGGAAATAAAATGTCCATGACAGTAGAATCTAGCATTTTAGTGTCCGTAGGACTTGAAACTAACAAAATACACCCTAAATAGGCTTGTGGACGCCAATGGAAATCCGAAAAACAAGTTTCCGGTACTACGTCGAAACGATCACAACTTCCTCGTTTTTACACCGACGAACTAGTTAGCGATATTTTCGCCACCCAAACAACTAAACGAACATCCTAGTGAACTAGCTAAGCACATTTTAGTGTCAAAAATATTGCCGAAACGTTTACGGTGCAAGAACCCATCAAATCCCCTAAACCCCTAAACCTTTATATAAATTACAACTACATTATGCTAACTTTTATAAAAAAAATTATATAACCTAATACCCCCCCCCCCCCAATTTCGGCCAAAGTGGGCCCTACAAGGCCATACTACAAGTTGAAAAATGAGATGAATGGGCATGGCCTTTGAAGATTTTGTTGAGACTTTGAAAGATATTAACCTTGCAACACCATACATATTATCATCACTTTATTCCAATCATTTATCACTCTAAAAAAATTTCACAAACCTCCTTCTTCACTCCCTTCATTCACGACAGCGTTATACCCCCCCTAACATCACCATTTTCATTTCAAAAACAACACATTTTTACCTTAATCTAACCCTTTCAAGACCATCTAAGCAAGGTTAAGGCATGGGGCTACATTAGGGACTTGGTTGGAGCTTAATCTTCTTCTAAATCATCTTATAAGCTTGTGCAAAGTTGTAAGCCCATCACTTACCATTTTTAAGCTTGTTATATGTCTAGATTATAAAAGTACTTGTTGATCATCTTGAAGATTAAGGAAAATCTAACTTAGAAACCCTAAACTAAAACTTAACAACTTACTAAATGTGAAGTATTATGTGATTATTATGTGTATTAGTGTTGAATGAGTTGTATGAGCATGTTGATTCTTGTTAAAGTAGGTTGATTAGTCATGAGATTTATGATGATCATGTTGTATGATTAGTGTAGTAAACTAGATTAGTGATGATCTTGTGACATTAGTCTTAAAAATGTGATTTAAATAAACCCTTAAAGGTTTAAATCAAGAAAGATCATCACTCTTAAATTCATGAGCTTCATATATATAAGTTTTTAAACTTAAAAGATTAAGGGTGAATGGACTAAACATGGTGATTAAGAACTAATAAATGTACTTTTTTTTTTTAAATAAAACAAGTGATTTAATAAATGGTTATGAAAACCCCACTTAAAAATTCTTGGATTTCAAGACATAAAAGTCTTGGATTTTTTTCTAAGAAAATTTATATATATAAGTGCTCATGATTTAAGGATATAAGTGGTAGAATTTGTTTACTTAATGTTGTAAATTGTGAGATTAGTAAATTGATGTTGTTGGAAAATTGAAAATGATTTTTAAACGCGTTTTAAAACGTGGGAAAACGCCATAGTTTAGGGGAAACTATGGCGATTTTTTTCTAAAATACTAATCACCATTAAAAAGAGATTAACGGGGTGATTAGAATGGTTAATCGTGATTAGACGAACCCTAATGACAAGGGTTAAGTATTAACTATCCAAGAGTTTATTTTTATTAAATGAACATGGGGAAAATTATAAGCATACCAATAAATATAATGTTTGGAGAAAATTATATATACGATTTAAATACCTTAGTTGGTGTATAATACGTGTGTATTATGTGTATGTACTAGTGATAGGAAATACAAACCAAGCGCATAAATACCTTTCACAAAAGCAATATACGAATACTTGAAAATACACCAAATCCATATACATGAACCACACAAATATCACAACCACGAACGAACAACCGGACAAAGAATAAGCGGGCGAACGGACATTGGACGACTTAACTTATAACCATATGTACTAACATGACAATATATATACACATATTCGGACCGACACAAAATATATAATAAATGTTCTATCAAATGAAGCGCGTCGTCATCGGCAACGATCACCCTAGTGTCTCGACACGGAGCGTGCACACACCACGGACGACATTTTATCACTTCCAACACGAAAACACAACATATTTTAGACGCTTGAAATATATGTTAACGAAAACGAAAGATCGGAAAGTTGGACTAAACTATATAACTTTGGGCCTTTAAAATTGATTTTGGGGTTAGAATAACATAAATGTTGGGCTAAGCCCAATACCATAAATACATGAGCAAAGGCCCATTTCCTAAAATACTTATAAAAGCCCACTTGCAATAACTTATAGAGCTAGGGCTAGGCCCAAATGTCATAAGACATGGTTTAAGCCCAAACCACTAAATTGTGGGCTAAGCCCAAAGTAAAATACATGTACATTTTTATAAATATATATTGTGCAAGTACATTATAATACGGTATACCTACACATATAAACACGGTATACCTCCGTGCATAAATACGGTATACAAACACGTATAAAGCACAAAAATACAAGTATACATACGGTATATGTATATGTATAAAGGACTCTAGTACATGATGATATACTCACATACACTTGTTGAAGTGTACTCTCTCACTAATGTCGTACACATACGACAACGTATTTCGACGTTAAAAATAAAAAGTTTCAACACTTTGATCAAGTAAAGATATACACTTATATTTGTGTAACAAATATAAAGTCTTGAATCAAAATATACCAGAAACCAATGCCAACATATTATTACATTACACAAGTGTTCCAAAATGAAATGAAAATAATAAACGTTCAAGATAAACAACGAGTACAAGGTCTAGGAAGGACCGATGTGTCTAATGAGTTAGAACCCTTGTAGGTTGACTCGCGTTTATGGAACACGTTGATTGAATATCTCTCTCTCAGGAACGCAAAGCAGTGAGTTCATGTCCCCCTTTTCTCTTAACTGTATTCGGATTTATAACTCTCGGGGGTGAAATACATGTTACAAATGTTTCAAGTGGTATGATTTGGTTATGAAATGAGCTATTAGATCATGTGAGCATAGACTGAAACTGAAATGCCATTAACTCTTATAAGAATCATGGACAAAGGTTAGATATAACGGGTACGGCTGAGCCCCACTTACGGCCCTTATGTGACCACTTAGAGTGCTTTTGTGTCCCAGTCGAGGTGATTCGGCAACGGTCAAGGTGATTTGACACAGTCAAGGGGATTTGACACAGTCAAGGTGATTTGACACAGTCGATGGGATTCGACACAGCCGATGGGATTCGACACAGTCGAGGGGATTCGACACTAATAATAGTCTACTCGGGTTGAGTACTCCCTATGTCTTCGCATACATTAATGTCCTTGCAAAACATTAATTGATCTGTTCATAGACGCTTTACATACCTGTTTTCAAAGGAATCTCTCAAATGTTTACAAGTTTATTGGAACTCATACAAAACGCATGAACTCGCTCAACTTTTGTTGATCTTTTCAAAATTACATGTATTTCAAGAAACAAGATGGATCTTGGGCGCGGGTGTTGTTTTCAAGATGTAAATTTCAAGTTTAGATGTCATCCACTTTTGTTGGTTTGTAACTTAACCGGAGGTCATGTTGATTGAAACGTAAATGACTTGTGTTTGTAATGTTTTAAACTTTTGAATGGATGAACATCATTTTAACCATATAGTTGTTTGTTATAATCGAATGCAATGAAAATTGATCAAGTCACACGCACACGCTTCCGCAAAAGTCAGGGTGTGACCGGTTGGTATTAGAGCTTCGATTGTAGTGAACTAGGATTCCTTCTCGAGTCTAGTCTACAATCACTAGGATTCTCTCACGTAAACATTTTTACAACAAACAAAAAGTGTTTCATTGCATTTACGAAAGCACCAAGATCCATGAATCAAACATTTTCAAAGGAAAGACAAAAGCAAGGACATTAGTAGGGAGGAGAATACCCCAACTACAGTGCCACGTGAGGTATAGTCTACGTGAGATAGACTTACCAAAGACGAAACAAGACCCGAAACAACAAACGAGAGTTATATGTGATATGTTGCATTTATTTGCTTGTATATACTAAGTAACATTATTATTCATTGATATCTATGCATATACGTGTACGGAATATTTATTAATGGGAACGAGATCCCTTCGACTTCGAATCCTATTATTATTCTTGACTAGCACAATGAGACTATCGACCTCGCGTTTATTGCAGAGCTTATGGCTGAAGTAGTTACCAAACGAGACCCTGAGCTTGATTCCATAGAAGATGGTTGTTCTTCCCTCTCGAATGCGAAGTGCCTGACTACGGCAGTGACGACGAGGCGGAGGAGGTAACCTTGGACAACAACCTTATCAGTGAGATGAGGTCCCTATGGCTTTTACGAAACATAATTGACGACACTCTTGTCCAGACAAGGAAGATGAGGTACTCATCTTGAAGGTGCCCCTCCAACTACTATTGTTAAGAACTCTCTTTATTCCTACTTCGTCTAAGCATTGTGCCATTTCGCGTGTAACGACAACGGACATTGGCGCGCGGACCAGTATAAAGGTCCTTTCCATGTTGAAGGTACGAAGACAGTAGTGTCCCTTCTCTGACTGATCGGCTGCTTTGAATGAGAGAAAAAAATTAGGGTGACCATGCAAGACAATTTATTATTACGGGGGCCCACGTAATAACAACTTGTAGTGCATGGAAATCCTGGTTGGCTCTGCGGGTCAAGCAAATGATCACTATCTATTTGAAATTCCTAAGTTGTTCCAAATCTCCATCTAGTAGAACACTAACCGAAATAGTTACTATAACACTCTATAAAGTAGGAAGTCTGTCTTTGCCTACTTCATGCCTAACACTCCTACCCGTAATACGAGTCGTTTGGGACCCGGTATCTAAGTAGGTGAAACTGGCTAACACTCAGAAAAGATTCTCCTCATCCTTTACCTCACATGCACCCTATCACCCACTACCTATATCGCCACCACCAACACCCCTACCAGTAACTCTACACTCTCTATCCCGTAGCACCCCATCGTTTGAGTAGTGCATTCGCGCCTTGTAAAACCGCTCTAAGGTTGCTATAAGGCACAATTCGGTTCCGAGGAAGAAGTCACGTACCCTCATGACCTTATCTCTGCATTTACACTATCACCCCTATACGTGGTAGTAATACACAAACCCCCCACCTTTTGGGAAGTATGCCCATTTTGTAAAAACTAAAGACCTAAGAGGACGAATGTAGAAGGAAAATAACTACTACTTTCGTATATTGGAACTTCTATGACCGATGTGATGTAACCTCGAGTCCATTTTGTTTTTCATCTGTTAAAAACAATGTATCAAGCTGTCGAACATATATGGAAGCTAGGTGGTTGTTTTCTTATTTATACCTTTTGATTATATATGCAGGTGATGTTAGGTGATTACATGTTTGCTTGAGGTGATGATTGTCTATATACATATATACCCCATAGACAATTATTTGGTGAATGTTGTCTAACCTACCCGAAACTTCTTGCTAAAAGAAAATGCCACCCAGACGTGACAGAGACACTAACACGTTACCAAGGACAGAAGCCGAGCTTCAGGAACGCATATCACAGGCAATTGCACAACACGAGGCCAACCGCTCAGAACGCAGCGGTGGCACTTCCAGAAATAACCCTCCAACTGGTAATGTTAAATCACCTAAGACACATTACAAATCTTTTGGATATTTCCAATTGTGCTCTGCCAATGCTCGCTCGTGGATTGCGTTACATGTGTTACAGGCTGTACTTATAAGCAATTTCTGGATTGCAAACCCCTAAACTTTGATGGCACGGGAGGTGCCGTCGCTTTTGTTGCTAGGTTGAAAAGACTGATTCTGTGCTAAGAATAAGCAAATGTGCACCTGAACAGAGAGTCACTTATATTTCTGGGTTGTTTTTGGATGGTGCACTCTCCTGGTGGAACCTCCAAGTTCAAACTCTTGGCGAAACTGCTGCATATGAGCTCAGTTGGGATGAGCTTAAGGAATTAATGCGCAAGAAATACTGTTCAAGAGCTAAAATCCAGAAACTGGAAACTGAGTTCTGGAATCTGAAGATGGATGGACCAAAGGTTGCCGAGTATATTCAGCATTTTCATAATTTATCAAGGGTCATTCCTTATCTTGTCGAGCCGGAATTCAAGAAAATCGAAAGGTTTATTTGGGGACTTGCGCCTCAAATACTGAGCATGGTTACTGCCTCAAAGCCTCTAACCATCGCAGAGGCTATCGATTAGAGCGTTACACTTACTGAAGAAGCTCTTCGCATGGGAAAGTTTTCGAAATCTGAGACAAACAAGAAAGAGACTCACGTGGAGTCTTCGGGCGATAACAAAAGATTGTTTTCAAATCTGAAGAAAGGCACTCAAGTAATTCATGACCACTCAAATGCAAACAAAAGAAGGGAAGCAAACCCGCCGCGTGGCATGAAAGCTTATGGAGCCACTAATAAGGCCAGTGGAAAGGTTTATCTGCGGACTAAGCCGAGATGTGACGAATGCAAGTTTCACCATGAAGGTCGATGCCTGATACCTAAGTGTGACAGATGTGGAAAAGAGGGACACAGCAGAGATGCCTGTTGGGCAAGATACCCCAACCGAGGAGGAACCGATAGCTACAACCAAGGCGGAAACAACAATTGTAGAGTTCCAGGTTGCTTCAATTGTGGTGACGTGGGGCACTTTAGAAAAGATTGCCCCAAGAAGAACCAAGCGAGGAAGAGACTTCACGATCAGAGCTTGTGAAGCACGCCAGGATCCCAATGTGGTTACGGGTACGTTCCCTATTAACCAACACTCTACATCCATTCTGTTTAATAGAATTTAAGAGTACACTTGGCCTAGTTTCAAGTAAGCTAGACGTCCCGTATTCTATAGAATTGGCAAATGGAAAGTTAGTTAAAGCAAATGAGGTGATTAAGGGTCGTACTTTGGAACTTAGAGAGCGGGAATTTTCTATTACCTGTTGACTTGGGAAGTCATGATGTTGTAGTCAGCATGGGTTGGCTACCCAAGAATATAGCCGAAGTTGCTTGTCATGAGAAAATCATTCGCATCCCTCTTGCAAATGATGAAACACTATGGTACGCGACCTTCATGCAGTTGATGCAAGGACGCTGGGCCCCAGAAGGCAGTGGATTGCGACATCCCACATTGGTCATAAAGGCGCAGAAGTGCCTCCCAAACGGGTGCATAGCCATCCTTGCTCATATTGTCGATAAGGAGACCCAGGAGCCGAAGCCAGAAGACATCCCCGATGTGAAGGAATTTCCAGAAGTCTTTCCCGAAGACTTGCTTGGGTTACCTCCACAGCAACGAATGGAGTTTCGGACAGACCTAGTTCCAGGAGTGGCACCAGTGGTGAAGGCACCTTATCGATTAGCTCCGTCCGAGATGCAAGAACTATCGAATCAACTGAAAGAGTTGCTAGAGAAGAGAATTTATCGAGCCGAGCTTCTCACCCTAGAGAGCTCCAATGTTGTTTGTCGAGAAGAAGGATAGCAGTTTTCGTATGTGCTTAGACTACAGGGAGTTAAACAAGCTAACCAATCAAGAATCGGTACCCCTTACCGAGAATTGATGACTTGTTCGACCAATTTCAAAGTTCTAGCTACTACTCCAAGATCGACTTGAGGTCGGGATATCATCAACTGCGAATACAAGAAGAAAGTATCCCTATAACGTCCTTTAGGATTTATTATGGACATTACGAGTTCCTTGTTATGCCGTTTGGCTTAACAAACGCATCGGCCGTATTCATGGACCTCATGAATCGGGTGTGCAAGCCATACCTGGATGAGTTCATGATTGTGTTCATTGATGACATTCTTATTTACTCGAAGACCAAGGAAGAACATGAGCTACATCTGCGAGCTATCCTGGAGTTTTTGAAGAACAAACAGTTGTATGCTAAGCTATCAAAGTGCGAATTCTGGATTCGCGATGTGCAATTCTTGGGTCATATGGTGAACGAGAATGGAATTCTTGTCGACCCTGCCAAGATCGAGGTAACCAAGAATTGGGAAGCCCCAAAGACACCAACTGAGATACGACAATTTCTGGGGTTAGCAGGCAGTTACAGACAATTCATAGAGAATTTTTCAAGTATTGCCCATCCGTTAACGTTCCTAACCCATAAAGATAGGAAATTCGATTGGCGAAAGAAACAAGAAACAACTTTACCGACATTGAAGATACACTCTGCGACGCACCTATCTTATCTTTGCCTTACAGTACCGATGGATTTGTGGTATATTGTGATGCTTCTCGACAAGGTCTTGCTTGCGTGGTGATGCAACGAAACAAAGGAGTCGCGTACGCGTCACGTCAATTGAAGGTGCATGAGAAGAACTATACCACACACGACCTTGAACTAGGTGCAGTGAATTTCGCGATGAAAATTTGGCGTCATTACTTGTATAGAAAACGTTGCATGATCTTTACTAATCACAAGAGTTTGCAGCATATCTTTGATCAGAAGGATTTGTATGAGACAACGAAGAAGGGTTGAACTGTTGAATTATTACGACTGTGAGATTAAGTATCACCTGGACAAGGCGAGCGTTGTAGCAGACGCCTTGAGCCGCAAGGAATGTGCAAAACCTCTAAGGGTGCGAGCCTTAGAGATGACCATACAAACTGATCTCACCTCTCGGATTCACGATGCTCAACAAGAAGCGCTTAAACCAGAAAATATAAGAGCCGAATCCTTACGGGGATTGGAGGCATAATTGGTGCCAAAGGAGGATGGACCATTGTATTTTATGGGACGAATTTGGGTACCATTCTTTGGCGACCTACGAGCAATTATCTTGGACGAAGCTCATAAGACAAGGTACTCTATACATCCAGGATCGGATAAGATGTACCAAGACTTGAAAGAATTTTATTGGTGGCCTAAGCTTAAAAGCGACATTGCTACTTATGTTGGGAAATGCCTTACCTGCGCCAAAGTTAAGGCGGAATACCAGAAGCCTTCGGGATTACTCCAACAACCTAAAATTCCCGTATGGAAATGGGAATAAATCTCAATGGACTTCATTACTAAGTTGCCTTGAACCTCGAGAGGCCATGATATGATTTGGGTAATCGTTGATCGACTTACGAAGTCCGCACTTTTTTTTACCGACCTGTGAGAAGGATAGCACTTGGAAGCTGGCCGAAATACATCTTAAGGAAATTGTGGCACGACACGGTGTGCCTGTTTCTATTATATCAGACCGAGAAGGTCGGTTCATGTCAAGGATTTGGCAATCATTCCAAAAGGCCTTTGGATCACAACTGAATCTTAGTATGGCCCTTCACCCTCAAACGAACGGCCAAAGTGAACGAATGATAAAGACTTTGGAGGACATGTTACGCGCTTGTGTGATGGATTTGGGTGGAAATTGGGATACCCACTTGCCCTTAATGGAGTTCTCATACAATAATAGTTATCACATTAGCATTCAGACCACCCCGTTTGAAGCTCTTTATGTACGAAAGTGTCGGTCCCCGCTATGTTGGCCAGAGACAGGGGATAAACAACTCATCGGTCCTAAATTAGTTCAGGAGACTACAGATAAGATCATTCAAATACGAGACCGTATCAAGACGGATCGTGATAGACAAAAGAGCAACGCCGACAAACGACGTAAACCAATAGATTTCGAGGTCAGGGACATGGTATTGATGAAAGTCTCACCTTGGAAGGGCGTAGTAAGATTTGGTAAACGTGGAAAGATGAACCCACGTTACATTGGACCTTCAAAATCCGGGAAAAGGTCAGAACCGTTGCTTGTAAAGTTAAAACTACCAGAAAAGCTTAGTAGTGTACACGACATGTTTTAGGTGTCTAATTTCAAGAAAAGACATACTCAAGAAACGGTTGTCACCCCAGCAGGCGGGATACATATTAAGGACAAACTCTAGTTTACTGAAGAGCCTGTTGAGGTTACGGACTGGAAGGCCCACATCACATGGAAGAGTCGTATAAGACTAGTCAAAGTTCGTTGGAACTCACGACACGATTCCGAGTGTACGTGGGAACGTGAAGATCAAATCAAGTCCAAGTACCCTCATTTGTTTTAAGGTTCCCCTGCAACCAGTAACATGACTTGAATTTCGGGACGAAATTCTTTTAACGGGGGGAGAATGTGACAACCGACAAAAATAATGGCAATTCCGTACAACTTAAACACTTAATTAAACAGTTAATTTCACTTGTTACGATTTAATTATTGCATGATTAGGTCATACAAAGTATAGAAATCATAGGACATGGTTATATATGTCAAAAAATAATGATACAATCTCCATGTCGCGAGAAAACTGCAAACTATGTCCTAATATCTTGGCAAAATGTTGAAAACACTATTCACCTGAACACATTATTCATGCCAGCTGGTTCAGAAAACTGTCGGAACGAGAAACGAAGGGTACGGACGCACTCAATAGATGAAATACGAATAAAAATCCCTAATTAGGGACACTAAACACAAAAACACATTAACTTTCCTGTAAATGCACATAATTACACTTTGTCCGTTCCGCGCCAAGTTATAACCAAAATAAAATGTCCGTGACACTAGAATCTAGCATTTTAGTGTCCGTAGGACTTGCAATCAACAAAATACACCCTAAATAGGCTTGTGGACGCCAATGGGATATCCGAAAAACATGTTTCCGGTACTACGTTGCAACGATCACAACTTCATCGTTTTTGCACCGACGAACTAGTTAGCGATATTTTCGCCACCCAAACAACTAATTGAACATCCTAGTGAACTAGTTAAGCACATTTTAGTGTCAAAAATATTGCCGAAATGTTTATGGTGCAAGAACCCATCAAATCCCCTAAACCCCTAAACCTTTATTTAAATTACAACTACATTTTGCTAACTTTTATTAAAAAAAATTATATAACCTTATACCCCCCCCCCCAATTTCTGCCAAAGTGGGCCCTACAAGGCCATACTACAAGTTGAATAATGAGATGAATGGGCATGGCCTTTGAAGATTTTGTTGAGACTTTGAAAGATATTAACCTTGCAACACCATACATATTATCATCACTTTATTCCAATCGTTTATCACTCTCAAAAAAAAAAAAATCTCAAACCTCCTTCTTAACTCCCTTCATTCACGGCAGCCTTATACCCCCCTAACATCACCATTTTAATTTCAAAAACAACACATTTTTACCGTAATCTAACCCTTTCAAGACAATCTAAGCAAGGTTAAGGCATGGGGCTACATTAGGGACTTGGTTGGAGCTTAATCTTCTTCTAAATCATCTTATAAGCTTGTGCAAAGTTGTAAGCCCATCACTTACATTTTTAAGCAAGTTATTATGTCTAGATTATAAAAGTACTTGTTGATCATCTTGAAGATTAAGGAAAATCTAACTTAAAAACCCTAAACCAAAACTTAACAACTTACTAAATGTGAAGTATTATGTGATTATTATGTGTAGTAGTGTTTAATGAGTTGTATGAGCATGTTGATTCTTGTTAAAGTAGGTTGATTAGTCATGAGATTTATGATGATCATGTTGTATGATTAGTGTAGTAAACTACATTAGTGATGATCTTGTGATATTAGTCTTAAAAATGTGATTTAAACCCTTAAAGGTTTAAATCAAGAAAGATCATCACTCTTAAATTCATGAGCTTCATATATATATATATATATATATAAGTTTTTACACTTAAAAGATTAAGTGTCAATGGACTAAACATGGTGATTAAGAACTAATAAATGTGATTTTTTTTTAAAATAAAACAAGTGATTTAATAAATGGTTATGAAAACCCCACTTAAAAAGTCTTGGATTTCAAGACATAAAAGTCTTGGATTTTTTCTAAGAAAATTTATATATATAAGTGCTCATGATTTAAGGAAATAAGTGGTAGAATTTGTTTACTTAATGTTGTAAATTGTTGAGATTAGTAAATTGATGTTGTTGGAAAATTGAAAATGAATTTTAAACGCGTTTTAAAACGTGGGAAAACGCCATAGTTTAGGGGAAACTATGGCGATTAAAAAGAGAGTAACAGGGTGATTAGCATGTTAATCGTTATTAGTAACCTTAATTGCGGTTAACGACCTTAATCGTGATTAGACGAACCCTAATGACAAGGGTTAAGTATTAACTATCCAAGAGTTTATTTAAACACTAAAAGGTATTTTTATTAAATGAACATGGGGAAAATTATAAGCATACCAATAAATATAATGTTTGGAGAACATTATATATACGATTTAAATACCTTAGTTGGTGTATAATACATGCGTATTATGTGTATGTACTGGTGATAGAAATACAAACCAAACGCATAAATACCTTTCACAAAAGTAATATACAAACAACCACACATATATCACAACCACGAACGAACAACCGGATAAAGAATAAGCGGGCGAACAGACATCGGACAACTTAACTTGTAACCATATGTACTAACATGACAATATATATACATATATTTGGACCGACACAAAATATATAATAAACATTCTATCGAATGAAGCGCGTCGTCATCGACAAGGATCACCCTAGTGTCTCGACACGGAGCGTGCACACACCACGGACGACATATTGTCACTTCCGACACGAAAACACAACATATTTTAGACACTTGAAATATATGTTAACGAAAACGAAAGATCGGAAAGTTAGACTAAATTATATAACTTTGGGCCTTTAAATTTGATTTTGGGCTTAGAATAACATAAATGTTGGGCTAAGCCCAATACCATAAATACATGAGCAAAGGCCCATTTCCTAAAATACTTATAAAAGCCCACTTGCAATAACTTATAGAGCTAGGGCTAGGCCCAAATGCCATAAGACATGGTTTAAGCCCAAACCACTAAATTATGGGCTAAGCCCAAAGTAAAATACATGTACATTTTTATAAATATATATTGTACAAGTACATGATAATACGGTATACCTGCACGTATAAATACGGTATACCTCCGCGTATAAATACGCTATACAAACACGTATAAAGCGCAAAAATACAAGTATACATACGGTATATGTATATGTATAAAGGACTAGTACATGATGATATACTCACATACACTTGTTGAAGTGTACTCTCTCACTAATGTCGTACACATACGACAACGTATTTCGACGTTAAAAATAAAAAGTTTCAACACTTTGATCAAGTAAAGATATACACTTATATTTGTGTAACAAATATAAAGTCTCGAATCAAAATATACCAGAAACAGATGCCAACATATTATTACATTACACAAGTGTTCCAAAAACAAAATGAAAATAATAAGCGTTCAAGATGAATAACGAGTACAAGGTCTAGGAAGGACCGATGTGTCTAATGTGTTAGAACCCTTGTAGGTTGACTCGCGTTTACGGAACACGTTGATTGAATATATCTCTCTCAGGAACGCAAAGCAGTGAGTTCATGTCCCCCTTTTCTCTTAACTGTTTTCGGATTTATAACTCTTTGGGGTGAAATACATGTTACAAATGTTTCAAGGGGTATGATTTGTCTATGAAATGAACAATTAGATCATGTGAGCATAGACTGAAATTGAAATGCCATTAACTCTTATAAGAATCATGGACAAAGGTTAGATCTAACGGGTACGACCGAGCCCCACTCATGGTCCTTATGTGACCACTTAGAGTGCTTTTGTGTCCCAGTCGAGGTGATTCGGCAACAGTCAAGGTGATTTAACACAATCAAGGTGATTTGATACAGTCAAGGGGATTTGACACAGTCAAGGTGATTTGACACAGTCAAGGGGATTCGACACAGTCGAGGGGATTTGACACTAATAATATTCTACTCGGGTTGAGTACTGTCGCAACCCCCGTCCCCTAACAAAACCCAGGAACGGGCGGCCGCAACCAGTTTTGGTGGTTTCTTGTGTTTATCCATTTTGGCAGCGGAATTAACATCAGGACCGTAGTTAGGAAATATTTTATCAGAGTAAAATACCACGCTTTTAATATATTAAACAAATGGGAAAAATCCCAAGTTTAAATACACACGTTTCCATAGGGATAAACCCTATTTTATTTAATAAAACATCTATTTATTTTAGGTAACTTTATTGCCACTTTTCCAAGCCTTCAGTGCTGTCCAGCTGGCTTCTATTTAACTTTCACATATTGTTACTTGAAACGAGTTTAAAAACATTTTATCAGTGGGAAATACCGGAGAGTGAATCCAAGTTTAATCAAGTTTAAATAAAAACCATTGTACAGTATTGAGGGCGGTCGCGCAATTACATTTGTTTCCAACTCAAACTAATTACCACCCACGGTACTGTTAACCTGACTTGTGGAAATGTTACTCCTCGCAAGGAAGTAACAAATTTTTTATACAAAACCCCAACATACTGACGATAATTGTATCCTTACAAATACTCAACAACTGTTTAATATATATAATTAATCTGTTGGTGCATATGTCTGTCGACTTCATCTTGTATCGAGTCTTGTATTAGATTAGAAAGATCAGGGCACGTAGTACGAGAAATATGTGAATGTGACCATCTCGCACGAAATGGAATAGACTATTTCGCACGAAATGGAAAGTCCATTTCGTAAGAAATGGAGATTGTCATTTCGTGTGAACTGTTTCATGCGGAATGGTTGTCCTATAAATACGAGCCTTGGTGATTTCATTTGTAAGGTTTCGATTCCGGTAGCGAAGCTCTGCCGAAGTGTCTCCAGCATTGTAAAATGATCTGATATCAATACAAGAGACAGTTTAAGTGATTTTATGTGCAAATCAGCTGAAATAACTCCGATACGTCTGTTTCCGCCTTTTGTATTGGACGAGATCTCTTCTGAACGACTCGTTTGGTCGTGCAAACGATCCTACATGTGGTATCAGAGCTTAGGAGGAAGAGTTCTTACCATTTCAGCTGAAAATTTCTGATTTCTACTCACTTTCTTCACATTTTAAAAAATTAAACAAGATTTCATGGTTAAAATGGCTTGTTTTTCACATATAACGTGCGAAACACTGTTTTATCAAATCCTTGAAAAAATTAGACCTTAAATCGAAGTAAAACTTGATCAATTTGTTGAAAAACTGTCTGAAAGTGTGACGTCATCTCCATTTCGCACGAATTGGATATCAGATTGTTTGACTTTGCTTCCATTTCGCATGAAACGGGCCTTCATTTCGCACCAAAAGGTCATTTCATTTGAAACAGCTTTCCTTTTCGCACGAAGTGGGTAAAACGGGGTCCATTCCGCTTGAAAAGTTTCATTTCGCATGAAAAGTTTCATTTCGCTTGAAAAGTTCATTTCGCTTGAAAGATCCATTTCGCTTGAAAAGTCCATTCCGCTTGAAAAGTTCATTTCGTTTGAAAAACCAAGTTTGTGAAATTTTCAAAAACTGAATCATGGAAAACGAGTTCTACAATGCCTTTGCTACTCCGATGACTGTGACTCATAGTACGATGCTAGAAAATGAAACGGGGATAACGCAAAAACCGCCTAAACTTATGAGTATTGAGGAGTATAGTGGATGGGCAGAACGTTTTGAAAACTGGGTTCAAGCATATTACCTAGATGCATGGGTGTAGGATCGTGTATCGACCCGAACGAGTCGTTCAGAGGAGTTTTGATCAGACACAGGTGCGGAAAACAAGTATCTGACTTAGAAACAGCTAGCAAATCACTTTTAACACCTTTCTGTATTGATATCTGACAGATTACATCCAAATCTCACACCGGCAGCACTTTCGTATGAGTTGCAAGGGAATGTTACATGGTTTCGCTCATGTGTCCCTATATATAGGGCTTGAGGTTTCGCTCCAATGTACATGTCACATGAGCGAAACCTCCAACTGACATATAAGCGAAACTATCAATGGTCACATAAGCGAAACCCCCTATGTCCCTATAAGCGAAACCCTCAACTAAAACACATACATTCTCCTATTTTCTCGTAAAACGTGCCCTGATCTAACAATCTAAGACAAAGACTCGATACAAGACGAAGTCGACAGATGTAGTGCACCAACAAACTCCCCCTCAGATGTTGACGAGTCGTTCATCGAGTCTTTGACAATGCTGTGTCTTCACTTCTTCAGTCTTGATCAGTGTCTGGGCTTCTCTCTCTCTATCTTTATCTCTTTCTCTTTTATCTCCAACAAAGTTCTTCTCTTAGATGTTGACATCTTTAAATTTATCATCATCAACATGCACTCCCCCTCAAATGCTGACTCTTCCTGCATAACAATCTACCGCAAACATAAGTTTTATGATAAACATTTAAGCATATAGACACCATTTGAAACTCTCTCAAGCAAATATATCAAATCATTTCTGATGAACCATTTGCAACTATATCGTTTTTCTTATCAAAACAACACACTCTCCCAAACCATCTGTTCATCATGTTTAGCACTTGGAATTTTGAAAATCAGCTTTTCAATATCAATTGTCGAAAATCTTTTTAAATTTTTCAAAATTTATGCTAAAACACACACAAAATCTTTTTGGATTTTCTGAAAGAAAATAAATGACACCACTTGTAAAGACAAAGACTAACACTAAGTGTAGAAACAACAAGATGCAGAAATGAAAATATTTACAAACAATATTTTTGTGAGTTCGTGTAAGAGGATCATATCAGCTAATGAGACATGTCACTAACACCGTTAAGCTTCATTTCATTTTAAGTTCTAAACAATTCACCTAGATTGTCAGTATACTGATCCACTTAAATTTTCACACAAAGTTCAACTGATCCGAGATACGGTTTTAATGTTTTAGATACTAACTTATCCGTGTGTCCCACTCATGGTTGCAAAAGTAGCTAGGCGCTCCCTAGTCGGTTGACCGGGGAGTTGAGAGTACTTGGTCTAGGCGGAGAGTACTCGGGGAGTACTCGGACATGTTAAATCATAAAGAAATTACTTTTTGGAGATTAAATATATGTCAAATAACATAAATTTACTAATATTTATAACAAAATACATGAAAATGATATTCATTCTTTAATATGATAGGCATAGAAATTATGTTTTATTATTATTTAAGTCAAACTAGGCCCGAGTTGACCTACTAGGTCCAATTCTGGCCGATGTTGACCGCGTTTGACCGACTCCGAGTAATTAGGCGGACTCAAAGAAAGTCGCCACGGCAGCCTACCTTGTAGCGACTACTCGGGGAGTACTCGGCCTTGGAAACCTTGTTTTACAACCATGGTCCCACTACTTAAATATACTCCCGTATCCAGATCCCAATATTCAGTCTTACAGGTGAGTATACCACAGATGATATCTGTATAGGGGTTAAATACGAGGGCCGTGAGAGCTCAGGTCGATACTTCCGTATACGCAAAGAGATGACGGCTTCGACTTTTGGTGTGTCCCCTTTAGAGGATATTTTGTTTACAACAGCAGCGACTATCAATTTTATTGTTTCATCAGCTTGCTGAGGGCGATGCTATGTTTCAAGCATTTGCGGAAAGCGTTATCCGGGGACTAGGTCAGTACTTCCATACAGCAGAAGTCCCAGGATAATACCCCATATATCACTGAGCATAAAGACCTAGTATCTCAGAATAAGGGACCTTTCAAACAAGATTTCAGGGGTTACCTATATATCCAAGCAGTTTTGTTAACCCACAGAATAAGCAAGTTTGATTTTTAGGTTTATATCTCGTCACAATTTACTAAATGTATAAAACCTACTGACACATCCACAGTAAGATTGTTTATCACATATTATCTTTACAATTCTTTAGCATGCTGTGACAGACCACTGATGTACTATCATTTCCTCTTTTTACAACAAAACTCATTTTTGATTTTATCATGTTTTTGGCTTTTTCCAATTTTCTATTTTTTTTGGATTTTCTGAAATTTTTCTACTCCCCCTAAAATGCAAACACATTAAAGAAAAATTTGAAAACTATCTAACCTCTTAACCCACTTGACACATGAAATGTAAAACAAACTGTACAAAACTTGACAACCGATATCAAATCACATCAATTCGCCATTCACTTGGCATAAACAATTAGAACTCCCCCTATCAACAAACTATTTTCCCATTTAGATTTCAAAACACTTAAGTTTGTTTTAATCAAAATGGTTTTTCCGGAAAATAAGTTTGACTGATTTTACCACTTGTAGGTTTATCAATAATAAGTTTGGGGATGTGGTTCATCATCTTGTCTTTCAACCACTTGTAGGAAAATACAAGTACAAATTAATGTCCTTGATTTACCATATGCAAGTATGCATAATCAAATCTCCTAACCACTTGTAAAACAAACACAAACAAACCTCTTTACCGTATGTATGATTGACATTACCGTAACCAATTCCTCAAGAAAAATGCCGATACCTGCTCCTCGCTTACCAACCTGGGAACTCCGGCAAGTCAGGTTTTTAGTTGAAGAAAATATCCACCCAAGCCTGACCAACCTTGGGTGTCACCGAGTCACCATCACTTGGTTTTTTACCTTTCCTCTTCTTCTCATAAATTCTATAACCCCTTTGACTTTTCGATCAATCATCTTTCCAAAGATATGTTTAACTTTAGGGTTAAAGACCTTCTCAGCATCAAATTCCTGTTTGTCATTATAAAATTGGTTATAAATTTCAACTTTACCAATTTTCTTTTTATAATTTTCAGCCCGAAGCGATGGAAAATCCTCATCATTCACAATCGGAACTGAGTTTTCATCTTTTGAAATATCTTCATTTTTTGAAACAATTTGTGGCTCATCTGACTTTGTGGAGTCAGATTCATCGCCAGAAGATAGCTCGTCTGATTTTGACCTATCAGAATCATCGCTAGAGCTTTCAGCAGCTTTCTTAACAACCCATTTCTGGTTGTTAGATTTAGCTCTCTTCTTGTAAAACTTGTTTGAACATTCACCAATTTCAAAAGTAGAATTTTAAAACAGTTTAATTCTATCAGTTGGTGGTTTAAACTCAACCACTTGCTCTTTGAGTTTACGAGATACACCCTGTTTTTATTGTATTGCCTTAAAACAATCTCTGGCAATATGTCCAACAGTGTTGCACTGGAAACAGATTCTCGTATCTTTCTTCTACTCAGCCAACTTCTTCAATTCATCTTGCTTCTTCGCAAGGAACTCATTGTTTGACTGCCTCCAGAACTCTTTCTTTTCTTCTTCATCTGCTGACGTTCCTGAAACAAATGTCATTTTGGATTTAAAATCATGAACATATTTTTCATTTTTCTGTTTTTCTGTTAGGGTAAAACCATACCCTTTCTTTTTGAAATTACCGTTATGATTTGATTTCTTTTGGAAACCAGAACCAGAACTGTAACCCTTTTTCTTGTTTAATCTTTGTTGTATTCTTGAGGTGTAAGGTCTTGGTTTTCGTGTAAGATTTTCATCTTAGTTTGAAAACCTTGTTTATCAGTTCAGTTTTGACACCTCTTATTGGAAATTCCTCATCACAATATAATTTGTGAGAATCATTCAAAGTGTAAGAAACTTTAAACGGTTCATCATCCGAATTAGATTTTGATAACAGGAATTCTCTATCATACACTATTTTGTCATGTTTTTCTGTTTGATCCGGAGAATTTGACTCAGACTTTGACTCTGACATTGACTCCGACTTTGACTCCATTGTTTCATCGTTATCTAACACGACTTTCTTCATCAATTGAGACTGTTGATCAGTGTCAAACGATGTATAAACGACATCAATACTTTCTGGTAGATTGACTGACGACTCTGACTCCCATTGCAAATTTATAGTCTTTTTGACTCTTTCATCATTTGGATTTTTAGGCAAATATCCATTTTCCAGCGGGGGTGGACACTTGTTGTAACTGACACCTTGTTTCTTACCAGAATTCTTCTTGTCAGTCTTTTTCTTTGTGTCACTCTTCTTTTCAACTTTCTTCTCAGGAGTCTTGTTTTCAGCATCTTTTCCAGCATCTTTTTCTTCAGTTACTTCATCTTCTTCCCATGCCTTCATACCTTCAACAATAGGATATATCCTGTCAATGACATAAGAAGTACATGAATAACTTTTCAATAAACGATTAACTCTTTCAGTTTCGATTCTTTGAAGCTCTAGTTTTTGTTCAAGAGCAGTACATCTCTCTATATAGTTATTCACAACTTTTTGCTTAGTCATGAATGCTCCTTGAAGCGTCTTCATTGCAATTGCTTGCTCTTCACTTGTATCATTGTACATGTTCATTGCTTTGTTGAGCACATCATAAGATTCCTTCAAGCTGTTCATGTTGTTGATCAATTCACTGTTTTTCTTTTTCATTATCTCACAAGTTTCACAGTTCACAGGAATCTCTTTTGCAATAACTTCTTCATTGATCTTGAACTTTGGAATTTCTCTCACTTTTTGTCGGACCACCGGTACTGATTCATCATCACTACTCACCAGCGTTTTTACTTTCTTCTTTTTCTTCTTTGCCTTCTCATCTTTGCTGTCGCTTTCTGCCATCATCTTCTGATGTTCTGCCATTCTTCGTGCATAATACTTAGTTCCATCATCATCACTATCTTCTTCAACTCTGGCAACAAAAGTTGTGTAAGTTGTAGCTTGATCAGGAATATAGTTATCCCAAGAGAAATTCTCCCAGCTAAAACCCTCGTGTAGCTTTTCATCATCTTGATCAATCAAACAAGCTTTTCCATCAGCTGAGACATATTTATCCCAGTTGAATGACTTCTTTTCTTCCTGATTAACCACACAAGCTCTCTTTCCAGAATCTTCAATTCTGGGTCTTCCATGTGCAGTTTGTGCTTGATGTTGATGCTGTTGAGATGGTTTTTGAGCAACTTGATGGTAGATGGCTTTACGGTAGTAATCGTTGTTGTTGTTGAAAGGATTTTGAGCTCCACTTGCTTTTTGATTGGTGCACTCCCTCTTGAAGTGACCTTTCTCCCTGCACCGAAAACAAGTTACTTTAGATTTGTCAAATCCTAAAGTAGAAGCATTAGCCTCACGAAGATCATCTCTCCCCATGATCTGCTTGAATTTCTCAGCTCTCCTTAACACGCTTGCCAAACACCATTTTATATCAATAAGTTCCATCTCTTCAGCATCTATCTGGTCGTAATCTTCCTTGGTTAGCATTGGATTCCCGATACGACCTTCAACAAAACAACTATAAGATTCTAAAACCATTCCTAATAAAGACATGTGATTTTTAGCAACTTCCTCAGAATAATCTTGATCATTTTCAAGATTTAAAACAATGTTGCACTGAAGTTTTCTCCCACTTTTTGTTGCTGAAATATTTGGATCAAAAGACGGAAATGATGTGAAACATGCTTTGCTGTTTGATCCTGATGATGAACTTCCAGGAGAATTCTTTGCATTGTAAGCAGTTTCTATTTTTGGAGATAGATTTGTAGACTTTTCATTCACCCCTGCTTTGTAGTACAACCCAATATCCTGTTCACCATCGAAATCTTTCATCCGAATTATCTTTCGTTGCTCCATTTCTTGAGCTTCCAGCTTCAAAATGAATTTGCTCAATGTGAGCGTGTTGAATCCTTTCTTGTTTCTAAGCATCATCAGATATGTTCCCCAAGTCTCGTGCGGTAACGCATCTGCAAGTTTTTCAATCAATTCTTCATTATCTTTTTCAATGCTTAATCTTCTCATGTTAGCTAACAGATTGCAATATCTTTCTATAATTTGCTTAGCGCTTTCATTTTTTAACCCTCTAAACAAATCAAACTCTTTCTTTAGAAGTGACTTCATGTTCTTGACCATCTCCTGACTACCAACAAACTTCGATCGCAACGCTTTCCATATTGAATAAGAACTCCCATTGTGTTGCAATAAGACCATAATGTCTTCCTTTACAGCTTGTTGTAGCAGATTCAGCATCATCTTCTCATCTTTATATTTCTTTCTGTGATCAACACTCAGATCTTTAAGAGGAATAATCTCCTCCTCATCATTTGTCGGTCTCACATACTTAGTTTCCACACATTCCCAAGCGTCTAGATAATTTGCTTGTACCCAGTTCTCGAAATGACTTTCCCAACCCTTATATTCTTCAATGTTCATGAGTTTGGGTGGTTTTTGCATTGTTTCCGTTTCGTTTTCGAGCATTGTGTTCTGTGCAATAGTGATCGGGGTAACCGGAGTAGCGAATGCGTTGTAAAATTCCTCGTCCATTTTTCAGACTTTAACAATTTACACAACTGTCCTTAAAAGCGAAATATCAACTATCCTTAAAAGCGAAATCAAAACTTCTTGGATGTCCTTAAGAGCGAAACCAGACAGATGATGACCTTAAGAGTGAAATCACTATGTTCAAATAAGCGAAAACTGTGATATAGTGACACAAGAGCGAAATCCAATGTTCAAATTAGCGAAATCAGATGAACTTTTGGATCGAAATAGCAATATTCAAATGAGTGAAACCCCTGATTTGTGACTCAAGAGCGAAATATGATGGTCCTTTAGAGCGAAATAGCAATTTAAGTGTCGCTATGAGCGAAACCAGGGTGTTCAAATAAGCGAAATTATAGAATGTACGAATAAGCGAAACCTAATTGGAACCAATTTTAGTCCATTTTTAATTCGTATTTCAATGCCAAACTCTCAGGGATTTGTCTATGTCCAATTACGCACAATCTGTGAAATTTTGAGCTGATTTTGACCGGTAAAACTTTCTGAACTGAAGAAAGAAGGTGTAGAAGTAAGAAATTATTATGAAAACCAGCAAATCTCTGCAGAACTCCTCCTCCTGAAGCTCTGATACCACTTGTAGGATCGTGTATTGACCCGAACGAGTCGTTCAGAGGAGTTTTGATCAGACACAGGTGCGAAAACAAGTATCTGACTTAGAAACAACTAGCAAATCACTTTTAACACATTTCTGTATTGATATCTGACAGATCACATCCAAATCTCACACCGGCAGCACTTCGGTATGAGTTACAAGGGAATGTTACATGGTTTCGCTCATGTGTCCCTATATATAGGGCTTGAGGTTTCGCTCCAATGTACATGTCACATGAGCGAAACCTCCAACTGACATATAAGCGACACTATCAATGGTCACATAAGCGAAACCCCCTATGTCCCTATAAGCGAAACCCTCAACTAAAACACATACATTCTCCTATTTTCTCGTAAAACGTGCCTTGATCTAACAATCTAAGACAAAGACTCGAAACAAGATGAAGTCGACATATGTAGTGCACCAACAATGGGAATATACTGAATTTCGATATATTAGACCGGTTAAGGACAACGGACAGAAAGTTGACATTAGAGATCTAGATGTTGATGAGAAAAAGAAATATAAAATGAAAAGTTGATGGTTAGTCTCTTGTAGCAAGCTATTAAGGAAGAAATCTTGATTTTACTTCAACACAACGGAAGTGCTCATTCGATATTTAAAGAATTAAAATAAAAGTTTGTTGGAAGTAAAGAAATAATCAAGAACAAAATGTCGCTTTTAAAGAAAGAATTTGATTTATTCCGTGGACTAAAAACTGAAAATACCAAGCAAATTATAGAAAGATATTGCAATTTGGTGAAGAATATGAAAAGATTGAACATCAATAAAGATAAAGAAGAATTGATTGAAAAGTTGGCTGATGCATTGCCACATGATGTTTGGGGCACGTATCTTATGATGTTGAAAAATAAACCTGAATTTGACAATCTAACGCTGACCGATTTTATTGAACAACTCGAAGCTCAAGAGATAGAACAACGAAAAATAGCGAGAATGAAGAACTATGATGGTGAACAAGAAATTGGTCTGTATTATAAAGGAGGTGTTAGTGATAAGACTAACATTGCACCAAAGATTGAAACTGAAACTGCTTTCAATGCCAAAAGTTCTTCTAGAGGTTCATCTCAGGGATCAAGTAGCAAAATTGGATTTTCCTCTTATCCATCGTTCGATCCAAATTTTTCTGCAACCAAGAGTGGTAAAGTACTACAATGCAACATTACGTTAAATCTTGAGAATGATCAAAATTATTCTGAAGAAGTAGCAAAAAGTCATATGTCTTTGTTGGTGACTGTGTTAGAGTCTTATGGGAGTTTAGTTGCAGGAAGGATTGGAAATCTGATGTTGACAAAAGAGGATTACGATCAGGTTGATGCTGAGGAGATGGAACTTATGGATATAAAGTGGTGTTTGGCTAGTGTGTTGAGAAGAGCTGAAAAGTTTAAACAAATTACGGGATGAGATGATTTTCGTGATGCAAGTGTTTCTACTTTAGGATTTAATAAATCTAAAGTTACTGTTTTCGTCGCAGGGGAAAAAGGGCATTTCAGGCGAGAGTGCACAAATCGCGAAGCAAGTGGAGCTCAAAACCCTTTCAACAACAATGATTATTATCGTAAAGCGTTTTATCATCAAGTGACTCAACAGCCATATCAACAACAACCACAAACTGCACATGCTCGAAAGGAGATTGAAGAATCAAAGAAAGCGTATCTTGTTAATCAAGATGATGTAAGATCATCAAAAGGATTTAGTTGGGATAAATATATTTCGCTTAAGAGTAAAGCATGTCTGACAGATCAAGATGATGAAAGGCTTCCAAAAGATTTCAGTTGGGATGATTTTGATCCTAACAGAACTTTAGATCATAAAGCGTTTGTTGCTCAAGTTGTTAAAGATGATGATAATGATTATTGGGCAAATAGTATGAAAGAGCATTTAAAATATCTAGCCGAGAGAGATGCTGAAAATGCTCGAATGGCAAAGAAGGAGGTTAAAAAACAAGATGATAGTGATGATGATTATCGAGCAAATAGAATGAAAGAGCTTTTAAAATTTCAAGCCGAGAGAGAAGCAGAAAGAATGAAAGGTAAAAATGATGAAGAAGAGGTCCGAGTGATAAAGGTCAAAGAAATTCCAGTTTTCAAGATTAAAAAGGAAGTTGATGCAGAAAATGTGTCTGAGAATTGTGAAAACTGTGACACTTTGAAAAAATACAACAACGAGTTGATTCACAACATGAACAGGTTGAAAGAATCGTATGATGTCTTAAACAAAGCCATGAATCAATACAACGAGTCAAGCAGTGAACAAGCTACAGCCATGAAGACACTCAATGGAGCATACATGATAAAGCAGGAAATGGTCAATTATTACATTGATATGTGTGCTGAGCTTGAACAGAAATTGGAAACCCAAAGAATAGAAACTGAAAGAGTAAACAAGTTGTTGAAAAGTTACTCATGTTCTTCTTATGTGATTGACAGGATTTATCCCATAGTTGAAGGCATGAAGACATTTGAAGAAGAAAAATCAGAAGAGAAGAATTTCGAAATAAAAGAGGATACTGAAGTGAAGATTTTTGGTAAGAAACAAAGTTTTGGTTATAACAAGTGTCCACCCCCGCTTGAAAATGGATATTCTCCACGAAATCCAAATTCAAAAAGAGTAAAAAAGGCAACCAACTTACAGTGGGAATCTGAGCCTTCAGATAACTTCCCAGACAACATTGATGTCACTTTCACATCATCCGACACTGATCATGAGTCAGAGTTAGTTAAGAAAGTGGTCGATCAGGTGTTGGATAAAGATGAAACGGAGGAGTCAAAATCAGAATCAAAGTCTGGTCCGACACTTCAAGTACACAAGTTGAAAAGGGCAAACGGGTTTATAATAAAGAATTTCTGTTATCACAAAATAATTTGAATAACGAAACATTCAAAGTAGCATACACTTTGAATGATTCTGACAAATTATATTCTGATGAAGAATTTCCAATAAGAGGTGTTAAAACTGAAATGATCAACAAGGTTTTCAAACTAACAGATTAATATTTCTGAAATAAAAGATGTAAATCTTACTGAAAAACTTAAAACTTACACCTCAAGAGTTCAACAAAGATTAAACAAGAAAAAGGGTTACAGTTTTGGTTCAGGTTATCAAAAAAAACCAAACCATAACGGTAATTTCAAAAAGAAGGGATTGGGTTTTATTCCACCAGAAAATCATTAAAATGAAAAAGTTTATAAAACAAAAACTGTTTTTGTTTCAGGAACATCATCTGAGGAAGAAAAAGAGCACCTGTTCAGAAAGCAGACAAACAAAGAATTCATTGCTAAGAAGCAAGAAGGAATGAAGAAGGAAGTTGCTCAGAAGAAGAAAGAGACGAGAACTTATTTTCAATGCAAAACAGTTGGTCATATTGCCAGGAATTGTCCAAAGGCAATTCAAACAAAATAGGGAGTGTCTCTTAAACTGAAAGAAAAGAGGGTTGGGAATGAACCACCAATTGAACGATTTAAGGTTTTCAAAAATTCAAAATTCGAGGTTGGTGAATGTTCACAGAGTTTTTACAAAAGAAAAGCAAAGCTTAATAACCAAAGGTGGGTTGTTAAGAAATCAGATGATAGTTCTAGCAATGATTTTGATTCGTCAAAATCAGAGGAGCTATTTTCTGGCAATGAATCTGACTCGTCAAAGTCAGAAGAGCCACAAGTTAAGGTGAAAAGTGAAAATTCAGTGCCTCCATTGGATGACGCAAACTTTCTGTCACACCCCGACCACGTAAAACAACAAAACATGGCGGAAACGTCGGGGATGTTGTAACAGAATCATTGTTTCACAACCATGGAATAAATAATTTTTTTTTTCATTGAATAAATGAACTCATTGTTTTAATACAATCAAATAAGTACAACTATTATCTTTCAAGTTTTAAAGTCGCTAAGGCACGAGTCCATCCTAAGTGTAGCATATATCATCAATCATCACAAAGCAGCACCTGAAACATGTGTAAAAATAGGTACGTCGGCATAAAAATGCCTGTGAGATACATAGGTTTTATTGTAATTAGGATTCATGACATATGAGTTTAAAGAAAAAGTTTTAATAAAAGTAGTCATGATCCTTGTAAAAGGTTTTCTTTTATAAATCATTTAATAAGAAATCAGATGATATAAAATAATAATACATAGGAAATTAAATAAGTAAATAGAATAAGTTTGTATAAAAATATATTGTTTAAAAAAACAATATTTTGATAAAAAGATTTATAGTATATATAAAAATATACTTTGGTTTTAAGAAAGTCAAATAAGTAATATATTAAAATATATTTCAGTTCCAAAACCATTAACCCAAGTGTACTAAATAACGCCACAGTATGTAATGCGATGAAGAAACTTATATATAAGAAGTACCAGTGGCGTATCTATCATGTTTTCATCACATTACACCGATCCCGTTATCTAAACACTAACCAAAAAACCAGTCGTTAAGTAAATAGTATATTAAATATACTTTAGTTGTTAAAATAAATAAATTTTCAATAGTATATCAAAAGTATACTTTGGATTTATAAATAACATATTAAATTCTGTTTTGGTTATGAAAATAACATATTAAACTATGCTTTGGATTTTGAGAATAACATATCAAACTATGTTTTAATGATTAACAAAATATATGTTGGTTTTGTACAATATCACATATGAGAGCATATCAAACTATACTTTTAGGAGTATAACTTATTATACAAAAATAATGTGATTTAAGAATTCATTCAGACCTAGTGCATCAAAATACACCTTTGAGACTATAGAAATACCACAAAGGCAATTCCTATTTGGATGGAGAAACAAATTGGTTTCAGACATTCCATGACAACAGGAATGGGGTGTCAAATCCTATAGCGCTATATCATACTACCAACCGGTCTGGTTAACATAAAATAAGTACTATCCAACAATTTATTTTATAATCTTTGAAAAATCATGGTTTAAACCACAAATAATCATTCAGTTTGTAAAAAGATAATTACTAATATGTATAATCAATTATACTTTTGAAATCATGAACATAACAAATAGGTACACATGCTTCACCCCAAAACATTGAAAATAGTAAAAGAGGGGACTATGTACTCACTTGAGAGTGCTTAGAAGTCTTTGACCAACTACCAAGCAAAGCTATAGGGAGCACCGAATCAAACGGCACCTAATATAGATAACTACATAAAGAAACCGGACCTAAATCGAAAGATCGGATAGTATGAGGTCTCATAAACCAAATGAGTGTGGGAACTCATGTGATATGGTTTAACAAGGCCTACGTACTAAAAGGAAACCTAACCTAAGTGCTTACAACCCATTACGACCCGTTCAGGTAGCTCATGCTACTTTAACGCGTCGTTTGCGTAAAACGCGTTCGGACCGCCTAACTCGTCCTATGACAAGTATTATATGCCCTAACATACTTAATTATGTTGCATAATTAGTTAAATGACAAAAGTTTGGGTTACATATGCTTAAATATCAATTATGCATAAAAGGGTATTTTGGTAATTTACCTAAGGCATATAAACTACCTATCATACAACTACTTAAACGAAGTGACCATAAGGTATAACCTCGTAAGGTTATTCCCTATACAACTATGGTCACTAAACATGTTTGATCGGATCCTAATGATCGACCAAACGGGTCGTGTTCGAAAGTCTAAGCGGGTGTTTAGTCCGCTTGACTTACGACTCTACACAAGCACTAAACTAAGAAGTGACGAGCTAAACATGCAAACATGTTTAGTTAAGTTAGAAAACAGGTTTGGTATCAAAACAAACGGTTTTGATACCTATAAGTAGCTTGGTTACAAAATACGCAAGAATACGCATTTTGGCCGAAGCTACGACTCGTCACTGAGCCTAGATAACGTGGTAATCAGTAGGCACAGTCACTCGGGACTATAACCATCGTGATTACGCTCACGTTATGAAGTTCAAACGAACTTCGTATTGACCATAAACTGGTCAATGCAGAAAGTCAAACGCAGTTTGACTTTTAAGCGAAAAACGAAAGAAAAGAACGAAAGAATACTTACAGAAGGTCCCCGCAAGCTCTTGACCCGATTTACCTTCAGGTATGAAGTAATAACTTCAACTTAGAAGGCAAAAATCAGATCAAGTGTGAGGTGGGGAATGAAATGGTGGGGGGTATTTATAGGAAATCTAGAACCGTTAGGATCGTTTATCGGGAAACGAGCTTCGATCCTAGCCCTCCATGTGTGCCCCTTGTTTTGTAATACCATTAGAGCCCCTAGAATGAGCCCATGGTGTCCAAAATACCATTTGCAAAAGGTAAAACCAGGTGCAACAGCTGTAAACATGCTGTAAAATGATTTCTGCATATCTGACATGCTCTCGCGGGTCGCGTAAGATTTTATGGGGGCTTACGCGGGCCGCCTGAGGTCCCTGATCTGCACATAAGTTTCAGAAATTGTAGTTTTGGTCCCTGCATGCTTTTAAGGCCATTTTTGATGCGTTTAAGGCCCGTTAAGCCATTTTCAAGGCTCTATAATGATGTCTAAGTATATGGGACATGAAACATGCTCAAAAATATCTCGGATGTCGGTTCGTTTGGTCGTACGATCGCGTTAATCGCTTAATTACGACGGAAGTCGTAACGAACGCAAAAACGATCCAAATTAAGCGACGGATGAAATTTTATCATGCCAATCACTAAAACATAATATTTTAATGATTACATAAATTTTTGGATGTCCGGATATATTCAGAACGTAAGATATGCGCGAAAATGCAAACTTATGCACTTTTTGACGCTTTTAGTCCCTGAATGACCAAAAGTTTATTTTTGCGCACCAAACACCTCAAGCAACGCTTTCTTGCTCTTTATCATGTTCTCGCTTCCCTGAAATTTGACTTTAAGTGCATCCCAGATTGACTTTGCAGTTTTGTCGTGCTGTAGCAAAAAAGATGTCTTCTTTGATCGCTTGTTGCAGCAGACTGATCATCATTTTCTCCGCTTTGTACATAACTCGTTCCTGATCTGTGAACTCTGATAACTCTTTGAGAACCTGCAAATCTGTTCTAGGCAACACGTATTTCTTCAATATGCATTCCCATGACCTAAGATGGTTCGCATGAACCCAGTTCTCGAATCGATCTTTCCACCCGTAATATTCTTCAATACTCATCAATTTCGGGGGCTTTTGGGTGGTTCCCGTTTCGTTTTCTAAATTCATAGCTTGAACAATGGCAGCTGGACTAGACGATGTTGCAAATGCATTATAGAACTCGGTATCCATGATGAATTTAAGTGTTTTTCAAATTCAGTGACAAATAAGCGAAACAACAGATGTTCAGATAAGTGGATCTACTGATGACCAAATAAGCGGATCTACTGATGATCAAATAAGCGAACCTACTGAACTTTGTCACTAAAAGCGGACCAGGTTGACCAGATGAGCGGAACTACTGATAAAGTGTCTTTGGAGCGGACCTTACACTATCACATGAGCGGAACTTCTCAAAATATTCGAATAAGCGGACTTGAACTATTATCCAGGAGCGGAACATCAGAAAATATGACAAATGAGCGGACTTGAGCTTGTCAAATAAGCGGAACTACCAAATGTCCGAATAAGCGGAACCTAGTTCGAGTTCAATTTTGTCCATTTTTACTTTGATTATAAGTCTCAAATTCTCAGGGATTTGTCTATGTTCAATTACGTACAATCTGTGAAATTCTTATCTAATTTTAACCGTGAAAAGTTTCTGAATTGAAGAAAGAAGGTGTAGAAGTAAGAAAAATTGATGATTTCCGGTTATTCTCTGCAGAACTCCTCCTCCTGATGCTCTGATACCAATTGTAGGATCGTGATCTTACCCGAATGAGTCGTTCAGAGGCGTTCTTCTCTGTTTCAGGTGCGGAATAACAAGAAATAAAGGTAGAAATAGCAGTGTCTTCACTTAATCTACTGTTTTCATTGATTGTGTGGATACTTGTGTGGATACTTGTTTATTACAACACTTGTGTGGATACTTGTTTATTTTGTGAGATAGTTATATTATTTTAGGGTAAAATAATGTAACTTAACAATATAACTTAACATTTGAACTGTGTGGTATGTGATAGAAGTAATGAGTAGAGAAACTGTACGTAGGATACGCGTTATGCATGTTAAACTGATTGTTATATGTACCTTATTAGGACGTGCTTGATTTCCTGATTATTAGAGTAATTAATCTAACCGAGCAAACCAAGGTGAGTTCACACACTTTCTAAGGCATGGGATTCCCGGTGGTTGGGAATGGCTTAAAGAATTAAAACGGAACCTACATATCCTCCTTGGGTAGGATATGTACCACCATCCTCCATGGGTAGGATGCCAATATTAATCCTGCGTATTCTCCTTGGGTAGAATACGTACGTTCGTCCTCCTTGGATAGGACAACAACCTTAAAACTTACTAGACAAAACTCTATCATTAAGTCCCTCATTTTATATCGACTTAATCGCTGAGGCCAATGGCGAGTGGGTCATTAGTTAATAGCACTATTAGGTTTAACAAACCTCACACCGTGCCAGTCGGACGAGGGTGTACTAATGGACTATGGCAAACTGTCAGTGATGATAGACACTGATGTAGGGCACAACTTATTTTCGTTAGTAGTCGATATGGTACGGTCTATTGGTTCACATGGGGAAGCCCCCACTAAATATGGTTTGGGAAAAGAGATACTGGTTAAACATATTTTCAACTATGGGGTAACCCCCACGGCATGTAAGCCTACTAAACAAAAACTATGTTTTCAAAAACAACTTAAAACAATACAACTAATCGTGAACTCACTCAACTTTGTTGTTGACTCGTTCTTACATGCCTTATAGGTCGCTAGATGCTTATGGAGCTTGCACGAGGAGGAGGTCGTTGTGGGATGCGAACTGTTATGTCCCGTACTTAATAATTAAACTTTATAAACTTATGGAACTTATGCTTTGGGTCTTTAAACTTATGAACTACGAACTTATGTTTTGGACTTACGTTTTATGCTTCCGCTGTTAACTTAAAGTCGGTTACCTTCTTTAGGTCACCAGTTATATTGTGGTTTGTTTTATTTACTTAATTACGTTGTTCAATATGATTGGTGGCTCGATCCTGGTCACGTCACGCCTCCAAGCGGTGATACTCCGCATGGTGGATTTTGGGGGTGTGACAGATTGGTATCAGAGCCATTGGTTATAGTGAACTTGGTTTTAAAAAGAGAAAAGCTTTTTGACAAAAACAGACTATAACCTGTACAGTGCTCAACGATCCACAATGACGCTTTGCTCCACGTGCAAGACTCAACACAATAAGTGGTCTGATTTATGTTATATTATCGGTTAGATAGTTCATACTGTGCATTAATTAATGTGATAATTGCTATTTGAACCTTGTGTGCTTACTCTCTACTGTCGTCCCACACTTACGCACTTTCGCGACACTTTTCTCACTTATGTTGCTTCATTGTGAAGATCATGAATGGACGCGGGGGACGTATCAACCTAACTCAAGCCCAGTTGACGGCTTTGATCAATGAACGAGTTGCTGAGGCACTCGCAGCAGCTCCAGCAGGAGGTATAACCTGCTATTTCGACCTATCCTAGGATGTTTAGATCCTACTCGCATAAACCAACCCTTGTGATAAATTTTGTCCTTCCTTACTCTCACGACAGGTCAACCTGCACAGCCTCCTGTGTGCACGTTCAAAACCTTCATGGATTGCCGACCTAGTACTTTTAGCGCCACAGAAGGAGCTGTAGGTCTTCTTCACTGGTTCGAGAAGCTTGAGTCTGTTTTTGAGATGTGTGAATGCCCTGAAGATCGTAGGGTGAAATTTGCTACTGCAACGCTTGAAGGTGTTGTGTTAACCTGGTGGAAAGCACAGGTTCAACTGCTAGGGCTGGTGGTTGCTAATGCCACCCCATGGAACAACTTCAAAGAGTTGATCAAGGAAGAGTACTGTAGTCGTGACGACATCCACAAGCTAGAGGTGGAATTTTTCAATCTGAAAATGACGGGGTCTGAAATCGAAGCATGCACAAAGAGGTCGAACGAATTAGCTATCTTGTGTCCCACTATGGTGGACCCTCCCATCAAACGTATTGAGTTGTACCTCAAGGGTCTTGTACCAGAGATTCAGAGTCACGTGACTTCAGCTAACCTGGGTACCATTCAGCAAATCATCCGGTAGGCTCATCGTCTCACTGATCAGGCAGTTGAGCAGAACAGGCTGCCCAAGCGTATTAGTGCTATTATTACTAATGCCCCCAATGATAACAAGCGAAAGTGGGATGGAAATTCGGGCAAGGGTTCTACATCAGTTCAGACTCAGTCCCAGCAGCGAAAGACAGATGAGTACAGGAGCCCAAGTCAGCAGTCTTCTGGGAATCAAGGTCTGGGTGGATACAAGGGAAATCACCCTAAATGCAATCGATGTAATTTGCACCACAGCGGGCCATGCAACAAAGGTCATTGTCTGAGGTGTAACAAGCTGGGTCATGAAGCCAAGGATTGCAGGAGCCCACGTCCTGCGAATCAGAATCGCCAACAACAACAACCAGCTCCACAGAACCACCAGCAGCAGCAACAGCAGGGCAATAAAGGATGCTTTCGGTGTGGCGCTAAAGGTCACTTTAAGAGGAACTTCCCCCAGCTGAACCAGAATCAGAACAGCAACAACCAGGGAAATGGGAACCACAATGGAGGCAACAATGGAGGCAATAACGGGGGTAACAATAGGAAATGGCGCCCGAGGTCGTGCCTTCGTGATTGGTCAGGGTGATGCAAGGAACGATCCCAATGTTGTGATGGGTAAGTTTCTCCTGGACGACTTCTTTGTTACTGTTTTATTTGATTCGGGTGCCGATACTAGTTATGTGTCCTTAAAAGTTAGCCAAATGCTTAAGCGCACTCCAACCCTTTTGAACACCAAACACGTGGTAGAACTAGCAAACGGTAAAAGTCTTGAAGCCAAACACATAGTTAAGGGCTGTAACCTCGTCCTAGCTGGTCAGACTTTCTCTATCGATCTTATTCCTATCGTTCTGGGTAGTTTCGACGTTGTTATTGGGATGGATTGGTTATCTCAGCAGCAAGCGGAAATTCTTTGCAACGAGAAGATTGTCCGCATCCCTCGTCCTGGTAAAGAACCCCTCGTAATTCGTGGCGACAAGAGTGGTGCTGTTGTGGGCGTCATCTCTTTCCTTAAAGCCCAGAAATGGTTGCGAAAGGGCCACACTGCTATTCTAGCCCTCGTTTCTGATACATCCTCGGGAGAAGGAAGATAGAAGACATTCCTATTGTGCGCGACTTTCCTGAGGTATTTCCAGAGGAATTACCTGGTCTTCCGCCTCATCGACAGGTCGAATTTCAAATCGAGCTAGCTCCTGGAGCGGCGCCCATAGCTCGAGCACCTTATCGTCTAGCTCCATCAGAACTTGAAGAACTGTCCACGCAACTGCAAGAGCTATTGGAAAAGGGTTTCATACGTCCTAGCTCTTCGCCTTGGGGAGCTCCAGTGTTATTCGTAAAGAAGAAAGACGGTACCTTCAGAATGTGTATTGACTACCGCGAACTCAACAAGGTGACCGTGAAGAATCGTTATCCTCTCCCACGCATTGATGACTTATTCGACCAGTTACAAGGGTCGAGTTTCTATTCCAAGATTGACCTAAGGTCAGGCTACCATCAACTGAGAGTCCGTGACAAGGATGTCCCTAAAACGGCATTTAGGACTCGGTATGGGCATTACGAGTTTCTGGTTATGCCTTTCGGATTGACGAATGCACCTACAGTCTTCATGGATCTCATGAACAGGGGGTGCAAGCCTTACCTGGATAAGTTTGTCATTGTATTTATCGACGACATTCTGATCTATTCTAAGAGTCGGGAGGAGCACGAGCAACACCTGAGGCTTATCTTGGAACTTCTTCGAACAGAGCAGTTGTATGCCAAATTTTCGAAATGTGATTTCTTGTCACACCCCGACCACGTAAAATAACAAAACGTGGCGGAAACGTCGGGGAGTGTTGTAACAGAATCATTGTTTCATAACCATGGATTAAACAAATTTCGTTTTATTGAATTAAATGTATTACAATGTCTTAACAAACAAAGAAACATAACATAATAAACTAGTCTTGCATCTTTTAATGTCACTAAGGCCTCGTGCATTCCTATGTGAGCATACACCAATATCATCATCATATAACACCAACTACTATACTTGAAACACATGTGAAAATATGTCAGCATAAAAATGCCGGCGAGTACATAGGTTTTATTGAATTAGGATTCGTGACTTATAAGTTTGGAAAAAGTTGTTTAACAAAAGTCAGTCATGATCCTTGTAAAATGTTTTGTTTTATAAATCGTTTGAAAAGCGATGATAAATATGTATAGTAAAAAAAATATGATGTAAGGTTAAATAAATAACCAAGTAAAATGAGTTTGTATAAAACAAACTGATTTGTAAAACAAGCCTTGTGAAAAATATGTTATTTGTGTAAAAATGTATAAGTCCAAATTGAATGAATTAAATAACGCTACGACATGTAATATAATACAAGCACTTATATATAGGAAGTACCAGCGGCGTATCCACCATGCTTATATCACATTACATACGTCTCGTTACTTAAATCACTTACCCAAACAAACCTCCAATGTAAATTGCCCATGTCTAACCCAATTGTCAAATGTCTTTGTGAAAACCATGTCAAAATGTTTATATCAAAATGTAGCCCATGGAATGTGTATATCGATATCAAAATGTCTATGTCAAATGTCAATCAAATAATGTGTAATCATAATGTCATGTATGGCAAGTGAAATATGTATCAACTAAACCATAGGTAAAAATGTACAAACAATGTACTAAGTATGCGACAAATGGGCATACATAGCATGTGATGTAAAATGTACTAAGGATGATGAACATACATAGCATGAAATGTCATGTAAAACGATGTACTAAGTATGCACACAATGGGCATACATAGCAAAAACATAATGAAATCATGTACTAATAGTGTACTAATGAACATAGCAAGTATATGATATGAAAACATGAAAGTAACAAGCCGGCACATGTGTTTCACCCCAAAATGTTTGAAAAACAGTAAAAGAGGGGACTATGTACTCACTTGAGGGTGCTTAGAAGTCTTGAACAACAACCAAGCAAAGCTAGAGGAATCACGGAATCAAACGGCACCCTATATAGATAACTACATAAATAACCGGACCTAAATCGGGAGATTGGATATTATGAGGTTTCATAAACCAAATGAGTATTGGAACTCATATGATATGGTTTAACAAAGCCCACATACTAAAATGAAACCTAACCTAAGTGCTTACGACCCATTACGACCCGTTTAGGTAGCTTATGCTATTTTAACGCGTCGTTCGCGTGAAACGCGTTTGGACCGCCTAACTAGTCCTATGACAAGTAGAATATGCCTTAACATGTCTAATATAGTTGCCTAATCAGTTTAGATGTCAAAATTTAGGTTTTTTTTTTTGGGTAAAGGGTTACCCCGGTGAATCTATTAAAACAACCGCAAATAAGTACAAGTAGTGAGGATGTGTTCCACACTAGTTCATATACAGGACATGCCCCATATATGTAAAACAAAAAAAAACAAGGACAACTATGACACCCCATAACCTAGCGTACTATACATCAGTAGACGAAACAATGCAAAAAAAAAAAAACAAAATCAAATCCTCATCCGCCATCATCAAAAATGAAATTGCAAGAAACCAGCAACCCCTTCACATGTCAAAATTTAGGTTATATATGCTTAAAATGAATTTACGCGTAAAAAGGGTATTTTGGTAATTTACCTAAGGCATATAAACAACCTATCATACAACTAACTAAACGACGTGACCATAAGGTATAACCTCGGAAGGTTATTCCCTATACAACTATGGTCACCTAATGTGTTTGATCGAATCCTAAAGATTGACCAATTGGGTCGGGTTCGAAAGCATAAGCGATTGTTTAGATCGCTTACCCTTACGACCCTAGACAAGCACAAAACTAAAAGCGACGAGCTAAACATGCTAGAAAATGTTTTGTAAAGTTAGAAAACAGGTTTGGTATTAAAACAAACGGTTTTAATACCCTAGAGTAGTTTGGTTACAAAATATGCGAGAAAACGTATTTCGGCCGAAACTACGACTCGTCACTGAGCCTAGATAACGTGGTAATCAGTAGGTATAGTCACTAGGGACTATAACCATCGTGATTACGCTCACGTTATGAAGTTCAACCGAACTTCGCGTTGACCAGAAACTGGTCAATGCAGGAAGTCAAACAAAGTTTGACTTTAACGCTAAAACGAACAAAAGAACAAAAGAATACTTACAACGGGTCCAAGCCTTGAACATCTGAACCAAAAATTTCTCAGGTATGAAGTTCCACAAGGGGATCTTCAACTTAGAGAAGAAGTTGAGAGCAAATGTGTGAAGAAGAAGTGAAGAGGAGGTGGGTATTTATAGTTTTTGCACAACCGTTAGGATCGTTCCTCGATAATTGAGCTTCGATCTGGATCGTACACATGTGGCCCATGGTTTTGGGATACTAGGGGTGCCCCAAAACCAGCTAACGGTATTGAAAAACTTACAAAATAGACCCTAAACTTCAAGAGAAGTGCTGAAAATGGACCTGCAAGTGCAAAAATGGAGTTTCTGCCTAGATCAGTTGCTCGCGTAGCACCATAAGGTAGGCAGGAGTTGCTCGCGCAGCGCTAGCAAGTGCCAGCTTCAGAAAAGTTTCAAAAATGACAATTTTGTTCCCTGCACATGTTTAAGGCCTTTCTCGATGCGTTTAAACCCCGTTAACCTCATTTCAAGGCTCTAAAATGAAGTTAAAGTATAGGGAACTCAAAACATGCTCAAAAACATCTCGGATGTCGGTTCGTTTGGTCGTAAGGTTGCGTTGTTCGGTTAATTACGACGGAAGTCGTAACGGACGCCAAAACGATCCAAATTAAGCGACGAATGGAATTTTATCATGCCAATCACTAAAACATAATATTTTAATGATTACATAAATTTTTGGTTGTCCGGAAGTATTCAGAACGTAAGTTATGCGCGAAAATGCAAACTTATGCACTTTTTGACGCTTTTAGTCCCTGAATGAGCATAAAGTTTATTTTAGCACACCGAACACCTCAAAACCTATTTCTAAGCTACGTAAAGGATATTTAGGGTGTGTTTTACTTATGATCAAGTTCCGGAAGGTCTGTTACAGTACAAATTGACATACCTTCGCAGTTTGTCGAATTTAGTCCCTGTAAGCGAATAAACTTGATTTCGGCATACCAAATCATCCAAAACTTATTTCTAAGTTATGTATGGGTTGTTTAAGGTATGTTAAGCCTATGTCACTGTTCCGGAGTGTTTTTTGCATTAAACTGGTTATATTTACGCATCAGATCGCATATAACCTTCCAGAAAGCGATTTAAAGCCCGAAATCGACCAAGAATTAATATGTGCAAACAATACACATATTTATACAAATCCCAAGTATGAAATACAATATTTCATTGGTTTGGTATTTGTTTGATGGTTGAAGTGACACAGGTGTCACAGTCTCCCCTACTTCAGGAAATTTTGTCCCGAAATTTATCTTAGAGGAAACTTGTGAGAGCTTGAAACATGAAGTTGAAAAGATCAAACGAATATTCCTATGGTGATTTAACTAGACTTCAATAGAGTCCCTTTAACTAGGTCACCAAAGTATCTTTTTAACTAGATTAACATACAATCTTTGGAACTAGACCAACCGAGGGCCTCTTTAACTATATCAACACATGATATCTTTAACTAGATTGCCGAACCAATCTCTTTAACTAGATCAACGAATGATCTCTTTAACTAGACCACCGGAGGGCTTCTTTAACTATATCAACGCATGATATCTTTAACTAGATTGCCGAACCAATCTCTTTAACTAGATCAACAAATGATCTCTTTAACTAGACCACCAGAGGGCCTCTTTAACTATATCAACGCATGATATCTTTAACTAGATTGCCGAACCAATCTCTTTAACTAGATCAGCGAATGATCTCTTTTACTAAACTACCCAAGAGGAATCTTTAACTACATCAACGAAGGATATCTCTAACTAGATTGACCAATCAATCTCTTTAACTACACTACCCAAGAGGAATCTTCAATTACATCAACACATGATGTCTTTAAACTTTGGAATAGTACTTTATAATCCAAGGGTTTTAACTATAATGTTGAAGCCCATTAAGGATTGAGGTAGTACCTTTTGATATCCTACTATGAATCCCTTATATGGAAGATTCTACGAGGATTTGGATAACAAAAATTTGGATCACAAAAAACATAAAAGGGAGAACATAAGCACATAATCACATAATTGTTTAATTTGATTTTTTAATTTGTTATCTTTGGACGCGGATACTTAAAGCACACCAGGAATCCAATCCATGGATTTCATTTGGCACTTTAATCATTTTCAAGAATCTATCTCTGAAGATAGAAAAATCTTAGTAGGAATTCGGCTTTGTCCTTATTGAACTGTAATGTACGTATTGAATCATACAAAGAATTCAATTAAGGGCTCCGATGAATGATACCCATCCACAAGGATCTAATTATGAGGATAGAAAGATCCTACATGGATTTTGGAATTTGTGTAACGAGAGGTGTTCCGACACCTTGCACTAGGCGTGCTTAAGTCGATACACAGGATAAAAAGTTCATGAGGTTGAGGCGCTAGATATGCCAAGGCGACATATGAAGCAGAATTTGAAGGTTGAGCAGCAGCAGGATTGTAACAGCTTTGCTTTGGATTGCAAAGCGGCATAACTTAACCAAATGTCCCCATCATCCACCGTGGGTACATTTGAAACAGGGTATTTGATTCGGATGATGACGGTGGCATTGGTTGCACCAAGGAGCAGTTCCCTTATACGGCTTCATCCCTGAGGCGAGTCATGGTGATAGCTAACTCAACGGTCCTCTGGAGTACGACGCCTATTTGCTGGGTAGTTGCAACACCTGGTTCGGACATTTGAGCGTTGTTGCGATGAAGAGGCATCTTGAAGACAATGGAAGGAATAGGAGGAAACAAGCGAAAGAAAGCCAAAAGAGAATGACAACGCATGAAGATTGTGACCATTTGTTTGTTACCAAAGGCAAACAAATGAAATAGTGACTAATCAAAGTATCTGGGTCAATATAATGTATCGCGAAGACATGCTCGCCGATAAGTGGACACTCACCCTAAGAGTTCCCAGGTAAGAGTGACTGGTCCGATACTGCGGATTTGTACGAACACTCTAGCCTTAGACAGAAGACCCAGGGTATAGGCACCCACTCTTCCAGTCGTGTTCACATTATTTAGACCCAAACTTTGACGAGTTTGAAAACTCAAAAGGCACTAAGCCAAATATGAGTCAAACTGGAAGGGTTCAAAACCTTATAATAAATCATCCTAGAACAGATGATTAGTTTTCAAGGCAGATCAAATTTATGTTCTTGTTGTGGTTGTCACCTAAGGATAAGTGACGGTATTGTTTATGACTAAACGCAAGTAAACTCGCGTTAGGGTCCTAGGAAAACAACAAAACGTGGCGGAAACGTCGGGGAGTGTTGTAACAGAATCATTGTTTCATAACCATGGATTAAACAAATTTCGTTTTATTGAATTAAATGTGTTACAATGTCTTAACAAACAAAGAAACATAACATAATCAACTAGTCTTGCATCTTTTAATGTCACTAAGGCTTCGTGCATTCCTATGTGAGCATACACCAATATCATCATCATATAACACCAACTACCGTACCTGAAACACATGTGAAAATATGTCAGCATAAAAATGCCGGCGAGTACATAGGTTTTATTGAATTAGGATTCATGACTTATAAGTTTGGAAAAAGTTGTTTAACAAAAGTCAGTCATGATCCTTGTAAAATGTTTTGTTTTATAAATCGTTTGAAAAGCGATGATAAATATGTATAGTAAAAAAAATATGATGTAAGGTTAAATAAATAACCAAGTAAAATGAGTTTGTATAAAACAAACTGATTTGTAAAACAAGCCTTGTGAAAAATATGTTATTTGTGTAAAAATGTATAAGTCCAAATTGAATGAATTAAATAACGCTACGACATGTAATATAATACAAGCACTTATATATAGGAAGTACCAGCGGCGTATCTGTCACACCCCGACCACGTAGGACAACAAACCGTGGCGGAAACGTCGGGGAGTGTTGTAACAGAAGCTATCGTTTCACAACCATGGATACAAAAAGTGTTTCGTTTTATTGATAAAATTAAACATTACATTGTCTTAACACAGAATAAACAAGTTTTACATTGTCTATCACTATTATTATGTCACTAAGGCCTCGTCCAGATCCTATGTGACGCATGCATCCTAGTTGTCATTCAACCATCAACACCTGAAACATATGTAAAAACTTAGTCAGCAAAGAAATGCTGGCGAGTACATAGGTTTTATAAGAGTATCAGAATTATGGCTCGTTTATATGTTGCAGTACTTTATTAGATTACAAGAGTCAAAATACAAACCTTGTTTTGAAAAGTGTATTGCAACATAATTAACCAACTCAAATCAAGCGGGTTATAGTTTATAAAACCTCGTCGCCATGGTTCTTAACCCAAAAACATTTGCTTTAGAAAACCAACTTGTAAAACATCTTGTAAAAACTCGTTAAAACTCGTATATTATTTCGAAAACCTCGTTTGTGTGATATCGTACCAAAATCGTTTACCCAAGTGAACTAAATAACACCACGGTATGCAATATGATGAAAACACTTATATATAAGAAGTACCAACGGCATATCTACCATGTTTTCACCACATTACCCCCGTCTCGTTATCTAAACACTTAACCAAAAACCAATCGTTTATCGAAATCGTTTAACATCGTTTCCAAATCGTTCCCAAATCGTTTACTCTTTCCCAAATCGTTTCCAATCGTTTACTCGTTTCCAAATCGTTTAAATCGTCATTGTTTTAATTGTGAAAAACTTATATATGGTCGTCTTGTTAACAACATTCAAACCTTTGTGACTCGTCCATCGTTCAACTCGTTCTCGTATTAACAAACCACCAAAGGGTAAGTTAACAAACATCAGATTCAGTCGCTACCCACAACCCCCACACATAACCATGGGTGTAGTAAAGTAACGGGATTTATTAGATCCTATGGTACCATAACCTAATACTGGTCGGCTTGATCATTGCTAATGAATGTCATTCGTTATGTAACTACAAACAACAAGTTCGTTCACTTTATCGAAATCGTTCTTAGTTTAGTAAAAATCGTTTTAATCGTTTTTGAAATCATCGTTTAAACCTTGAAAACATTTCGTACATATGAATCACCCCAAAACATTTAAAAACAGTAAAATAGGGGAACTATGTACTCACATGTAGTGCAAAGTATCCTCGATCAAATAGAACTTCATCAAACTCGAGCAAACCAGAGAAATTAAGTAGCTCCTAGTAATCGAATCACTAGTCAAACAATAGACGCCTAAATCGGAAGATCGGACAGAATGAGGTCTTGTAAACCAAATGAGTGTTGGAACTCATGTGATATGGTTTAACAAAGCCTACATTCTAAATCGGAACCTAACCTAAGTGCTTTCGACCCATCGTGACCCATTAAGGTAGCTTACGCTACTTTAACGCGTCGTGCACGCAAAAGCGCGTTCGAGACGTCTAACTGGTCCTATGACATGTATTATATGCCCATACATGTTTAATTATATTACATAATTAGTTACGTGACAAAATTTTAGGTTACATATGCTTAATTACCAATTATGTACGAAAAGGGTATTTTGGTAATTTACCCAAGGCATACAACTACCTATCATGCGACTAACTAAACCTAAGTGACCATAAGGTATAACCTCGAAAGGTTATTCCCTATGCTACTATGGTCACTAAACATGTTTGGTCGGATCCTAATGATCGACCAAATGGGTCGTGTTCGAAAGTCTAAGCGGGTGTTTAGTCCGCTTGACTTACGACTCTACATAAGCACTAAACTAACAAGTGACGAGCTAAACATGTCGAAACATGTTTAGTTAAGTTAGAAAACAGGTTTTGATATCAAAACAAACGGTTTTGACATCCTAGAGTAGTTTGGTTACAAAATACGCGAGAAAACGCATTTTGGCCGAAACTACGACTCGTCACTGAGCCTAGATAACGTGGTAATCAGTAGGTATAGTCACTAGGGACTATAACCATCGTGATTACGCTCACGTTATGAAGTTCAAACGAACTTCGCGTTGACCATAAACTGGTCAAAGCAGAAAGTCAAACACAGTTTGACTTTAACGATAGAAATGAACGAAAAACGTGAAAGAATACTTACAAAAGGTCCCCGCAAGCTTTGATTCTCCAAGTAATCTCAGGTATGAAGTGATTAACACTTCAACTTAGAGATATCTCAGAAAATCAAATGTCGGTTTTGCAAGTGAAGGGTGGGGGGGTATTTATAGGATTTCTAGAACCGTTAGGATCGTTTCTTGAAACCCGAGCTTCGATCCAAGCCCTACACATCATACCCACTGATTTGAATACCATGGGAGCCTTCAAACCAGCCCATAGAATGGCCAAAACCATGAGCATAAGTGTGTAACAGCTGGAACAAGCTGGAAAACACATTCTGCTGATCTGGGAGGTCCTTACGGACCGTATGAAGATGTGCTTACGGTCCGTAAGCCTTGTGCAGATCAGCCAAGTTTGAAAAATGGCAGAACAGGCCCCTGAAGCCCCAAACTTGATTTTTAAGCATTTTTGGCACGTTTAAACCCCGTTAACCCCATTTTAAGGCTCTAAAATGAAGTTAAAGTATAGGGAACTTGAAATATGCTCAAAAATATGCCGGATGTCGGTTCTTTTGGTCGTATGATTGCGTTGTTCGGTTAATTACGACGGAAGTCGTAACGAACGCAAAAACGGTCCAAATTAAGCGACGAATGGATTTTTATTATGCCAAACACTAAAACATAATATTTTAATGCTTACATAAATTTTTGGATGTCCGGATGTATTCAGAACGTAAGATATGCGCGAAAATGCAAACTTGTGCACTTTTTGACGCTTTTAGTCCCTATTGATCAATAAAGTTTATTTTAGCATACCGAAACCCTCAAAGCCTATTTCTAAGCTATGTAAAGGTTATTTAGGGTATGTTTAACTTATGATCAAGTTCCGGAGTGTTCATTACCATACAAATCGATATAGTTTCGTAGTTTGACACAAATAGCCCCTGCGATCGAACAAACTTGATTTCAACACACCAAACCATCCAAAACTTATTACTAAGTTATGTGGAGGTTATTTAAGGTATGTTAAGACTATTTCACTATTCCGGAGTGTTTGTTGCGTTAAACTGGTTATATTTACGCATTCGTGCGCATATAACCTTCTAGAAAGCGATTTAGAGCTTGAAATCGTAATCGATTCAAATTGTAAAATCACCAAACACAAATACACACAAAATAACACCAAAACACATATAATAAGACCAAAGCACATTGTTTTATTAATAATCAACATTTTTTTATATCGTACAGAGATTACAGAGCACAGTTGTCACAGTCTCCCCTACTTCAGGAAATTTCGTCCCGAAATTTTAACTAGAGGAAGCTTGTGAAAAAAAATGTGGATATTTGGTCATCATCTGGTCCTTACGTTCCCAAGTAAATTCTGGGCCATGTTTGGACTCCCAACGAACTGTAACCAAATGAATCCGTTTGTCCTTCAACTGCTTGAAAGTACGGTCCACTATCTCCACGGGTTTCTCGACAAAGTGCATCGTATCATCGATTCGGATCTCGTCGAGAGGTATGTGAAGATCAGCGTCAGCTAAACACTTTCGCAGATTGGACACGTGAAAAGTCGGATGAATATTTCCAAGCTCTGGAGGTAGCTCTAGTCGATTGGCAACTTTCCCAATTCTTTCCACAATCTTGAATGGTCCCACATATCGAGGTGCAAGTTTTCCTTTCCTTCCAAATCTCACGACTCCTTTCCAAGGTGAAACCTTGAGTAGGACACGATCTCCGACTTGAAATTCTAAGGGCTTGCGTCGCATATCCGCATAACTCTTTTGACGGCTTCTAGCTGTCACAAGATTATCGTGAATTTTCTTGATTTTATCTGTTGTTTCTAGAACGAGCTCAGGTCCAGTAAGCTGAGCTTCACCGGTCTCGTTCCAACAGACAGGTGAACGACATTTTCGACCGTAGAGAGCTTCGAATGGTGCCATATTGATGCTAGCATGATAACTATTGTTGTAAGAGAACTCGATCATTGGCAGATGAGAATCCCGATTACCACCAAAGTCTATCACGCATGCTCTAAGCATATCCTCCAAAGTTTGAATCGTCCTCTCGGATTGTCCATCTGTTTGGGGATGATAAGCAGTGCTTAGATTTAGTTGGGTTCCCATAGCAGATTGCATGGTCTTCCAAAAATGAGATGAAAATCGAGCATCACGATCAGAAATGATATCCAACGGAACACCATGTCGAGATACAATCTCATCAACATAAATCTTTGCAAGTTTATCAGCAGATAGATCCTCGCGAATCAGAAGAAAATGAGCTGACTTCGTTAATCGATCGATAACAACCCAAATAGCATCATGACCTTTAGACGTACGCGGTAATTTAGTGATGAGATCCATCGCAAGGCTCTCCCACTTCCAAACCGGTATCTCTGGTTGTACAAGGAAACCAGAAGGTCGTTGATGTTCAGCCTTGACTTTGAGACAAGTTAGGCATTTCGATACATACAAGGCAACATCTTTCTTCATACCAGGCCACCAGAACTTAGTACGAAGATCCTTGTACATTTTATCAGCACCTGGATGGATAGAATATCGAGACTTGTGAGATTCGTCCATCACTAGGGCGCGAAGATCGTCTTGTTTCGGGATCCACAAATGATCCTTGAAGTAGAGTAAACCATCGCCTTTCCTTTCGAGCTTAAGCTCAAGTTGAAGCGGTAGCTCATCTTTCAATAAACCCTTGATCACACAGGATCGTTGAGCTTGAAGGACACGAGATTGGATATCAGATAGAACTTGGACAGAGTGAAGCTTGACTCGCTCTTTTCGACTAAGCGCATCGGCTACGACATTCGCCTTACCAGGATGGTAGCGAATCTCGCAATCGTAATCACTTAAGAGCTCGACCCAACGTCGTTGCCTCATGTTCAGCTCCATCTAATTAAGAATATGCTGGAGACTTTTGTGGTCTGTGAAAACCACACACTTCGTGCCATAGAGGTAATGTCTCCAGATTTTAAGCGCGAAAACCACAGCTCCTAACTCGAGATCATGAGTCGTATAGTTCTTCTCGTGGATTTTCAGCTGTCTAGATGCATATGCTATAACCTTACCTCGTTGCATAAGGACGCAACCAAGGCCTAAGTTGGACGCATCGCAATAGACAACGAAATCATCGCTTCCCTCGGGCAGAGATAGAACAGGAGCATTACATAACTTCTGCTTTAGCGTTTGGAACGCTTCTTCTTGTTTGGGTCCCCACTCAAAAGGCTTATTCTTCTGAGTCAAAGCAGTGAGTGGAACCGCAATTTTCGAGAAATTAGAAACAAATCGACGATAGTAACCAGCAAGACCAAGAAAAGATCGAATCTCTGTAGGCGTCGTTGGCGTACTCCAATCCTTAATAGCAACAATCTTGGACGGATCCACATGAATACCCTGCTCGTTGACTATATGACCCAGAAACTGAACTTCTTTAAGCCAGAATTCACACTTGGAGAATTTAGCGAAAAGTTGTTCCTTCTTAAGGAGTTCCAACGTTAAGCGAAGGTGTTGCTCGTGATCGGCTCGAGTCTTCGAATAAATGAGAATATCGTCGATGAACACAATAATGAACTTGTCTAAATTAGGTTTACAGACCCTATTCATTAAGTCCATAAAGATAGCTGGAGCATTCGTCAAACCAAAAGGCATGACTGTGAACTCGTTATGCCCATATCTCGTGCGGAAAGCAGTTTTGGGAATATCTTCTTCAAAAACACGAAGTTGATGATACCCAGAACGCAGATCGATCTTAGAAAAACATGAAGCACCTTGCAGCTGGTCAAATAGATCATCAATTCGAGGTAGGGGATATCGATTCTTGATGGTAAGCTTATTAAGCTCACGATAATCGATACACATTCGGAAAGACCCATCTTTCTTTTTCACGAAGAGGACTGGAGCTCCCCAAGGTGAAAAGCGCGGACGAATGAATCCTTTATCAGATAACTCTTGAAGCTGTTTCGATAACTCTTGCATCTCTGAAGGTGCAAGACGATACGGTGCTTTCGCAATCGGGTTGGCATTGGGTACAAGGTCGATATGAAACTCAACTTGACGAACCGGAGGTAAACCAGGCAGTTCATCAGGAAACACCTCTGGATAATCCCGAACAATCAGAATATCCTGAATACTCTTACTCTTGTCTTTCTCCTCAGAGACATGTGCTAGAAAAGCAACATATCCTTTTCTCAAATAACTCTGGGCCTTTGTACACGACATAAGCTTCAAACCGCCAGATGGCTTCTCGCCATGAACTTCCAAAACATTGCCAGACGAAAGAGGAATACGAACAATCTTATCGAAACAAACCACCTCAGCATGGTGTTTGGTTAACCAATCCATACCAATGATAACGTCGAAGCTCCCAAGTTGCATTGGCGTGAGGTCAATAGGAAAAAGATGGTTATCAAGGTTCAACTGACAATCACGAACAACAGAATCGAGAACAAGAGGTTTACCAGTATCAACTTCGACAGACAAGGGTTTCCTCAATTTAGTTCTAGGTATCGCAAGCAAAGGCTCAAAAGATAATGAAACAAAACTTTTATCGGCACCAGAATCAAAAAGAATAGATGCGGGTCGATTGTTAACAAGAAACGTACCATTGACAACCTCGTTGTCAGCCCTTGCTTCGTTTGCATTCAAATTGTATGCTCGCCCTCGAGCAGGATTTACGTTGGCGTTGACGTTCGCATTCGGATTCGCATTAGCATTTTCCAGCCTCGGACAGTTGTTGCGAAAGTGACCAAACTCTCCACAATTGAAACAGGAACCCGGTGGGAATCTAGCAGCATTCCCTAGAACCGGAGCTTGAACCTGAGCAACCTGATTTTGTCCTGAACGACAAACATTGGCTAAATGCCTAAGTCTACCACACGTCGTGCATTGCTTACAAGCTTGCTGTGCAACATGATGACCGTTGCAGCGAGCACAATGTGGTGCGGTACCGGCATACGCCTTTTTCGCAGGAGGTTGAGCCGGTGTGTTCTGTTCAGTCTGTGTCGTAACAGCAAAGTTCTGTGCACCCTTTCGCTTCCGTGATTTCTTCGACGACTCACCTTCTTTACCTTTACCCTTCTTCTTGTCTTTTGCAGAATCAGATGATTTCTTCTTGTCACCCTTGCGGGTCAGTTTACCCTTTCTAACTTGGGATTCAGTCAGGGTAGCAGATAACTCGATCGCTTGACGAAGAGTAGTGGGTTTAACAGCGGTCACAATATCCAGCATAGAATCGGGTAGACCATCGATATATCTTTCGATTGCTTTGTCTGGTGGGGTAACCATGGTGGGACACAATAGATTGAGTTCCTCAAAGTGATCCGTGTACGCACGGTGCTCAGCCCCATCTTGTTTTAAATCGTCAAACTCTCACTCCAAAGCTCGAATCTCATGACGGGAACAGAACTCTCTCATCATGAGAGCCCGAAGCTCATCCCATGTTTGTGCCAAAGCCACTTCGGCACCCCTATCGCGCATAACACCATTCCACCAGGTAAGCGCTCGCTTCTCAAACACGCTTGGGGCAAATTCAACCTTACGTGCATCCGGACACTGCACATGCCTGAACGTGTTCTCAATACTCTCGAACCACTGTAGGAGCGCAGTTGCTCCTTGCGACCCAGAAAACTTTAGAGGTTTAGCAGAATTGAAGTTCTTGAAATTACACTGCGCATTGTTGTTGTTGTTATTGTTGTATATCTCATGAACTTGAGTTACAACACCAGGAAGCACAGCAGCCACTTGCTGAGAGACTAGGGTTGCGATTTCTTCAATGGTTAAAGACTGTGCTTCACGTCGTGGAGCATTGTCTAACAAGGACATAAGAGAAACGAGTGAGGTTGAAAAGCAAAAGAGGTATTGAAAATACCGTCAAAACACCAGAAAGGCGATCATTTGTTCGTTACCTCGAACAAACAAACGACACGGAGAGAGTAATCAAAGTAAATGGATCAAAAATAATGTATCGCCGAAGACATGCTCGCCTATAAGTGGACACTCACCCCAAGAGTTCCCAGGTAAGAGTGACTGGTCCGATACTGCGGATTTGTACGAACACTCTAGCCTTAGACAGAAAACTCAGAGTACAGGCACCCACTCTTCCAGTTTGCACGTGTTCACACTATTTAGACCCAAACTCTGACGAGATTTTGAAAACTTAAAGGGTTCAAAACCTTATAACAAAGGGTTCAAAACCTAGTAATCAATCATCCTAGAACGGATGATTAATTTTCGAAGCAGATTCGGATTTGTGTTCTCGTTGTGGTTATCACCTAAGGATAGGTGACGGTATTGTTTTAAAACCTAAACACAAGTAAACTTGTGTTAGGGTCCTAAAGTTATAGTCTAGGTCAAAGCATTACTAATAACCTAATTCCCTATAACCATTAGCTCTGATACCAACTTTCTTCTGTCACACCCCGACCACGTAGGACAACAAACCGTGGCAGAAACGTTAGGGAGTGTTGTAACAGAAACTATCGTTTCACAACCATGGATACAAAAAGTGTTTCGTTTTATTGATAAAATTAAACATTACATTGTCTTAACACAGAATAAACAAGTTTTACATTGTCTATCACTATTATTATGTCACTAAGGCCTCGTCCAGATCCTATGTGACGCATGCATCCTAGTAGTCATTCAAGCATCAACACCTGAAACATATGTAAAAACTTAGTCAGCAAAGAAATGCTGGCGAGTACGTAGGTTTTATAAGAGTATCAGAATTATGGCTCGTTTATATGTTGCAGTACTTTATTAGATTACAAGAGTCAAAATACAAACCTTGTTTTGAAAAGTGTATTGCAACAAAATTAACCAACTCAAATCAAGCGGGTTATAGTTTATAAAACCTCGTCGCCATGGTTCTTAACCCAAAAACATTTGCTTTAGAAAACCAACTTGTAAAACATCTTGTAAAAACTCGTTAAAACTCGTATATTATTTCGAAAACCTCGTTTGTGTGATATCGTACCAAAATCATTTACCCAAGTGAGCTAAATCACGCCACGGTATGCAATATGATGAAAACACTTATATATAAGAAGTACCAACGGCGTATCTACCATGTTTTCACTACATTACCCCCGTCTCGTTATCTAAACACTTAACCAAAAACCAATCGTTTATCGAAATCGTTTAACATCGTTTCCAAATCGTTCCCAAATCGTTTACTCGTTCCCAAATCGTTTCCAATCGTTCCCAATCGTTTACTCGTTTCCAAATCGTTTAAATCGTCATTGTTTTAATTGTGAAAAACTTATATATGGTCGTCTCGTTAACAACATTCAAACCTTTGTGACTCGTCCATCGTTCAACTCGTTCTCGTATTAACAAACCACCAAAGGGTAAGTTAACAAACATCAGATTCAGTCGCTACCCACAACCCCCACACATAACCATGGGTGTAGTAAAGTAACGGGATTTGTCAGATCCTATGGTACCATAACCTAATACTGGTCGGCTTGATCAATGCTAATGAATGTCATTCGTTATGTAACTATAACCAACAAGTTCGTTCACTTTATCGAAATTCCTTCTTAGTTTAGTAAAAATCGTTTTAATCGTTTTTGAAATAATCGTTTAAACCTTGAAAACATTTCGTACATATCAATCACCCCAAAACATTTAAAAATAGTAAAATAGGGGAACTATGTACTCACATGTAGTGCAAAGTATCCTCGATCAAATAGAACTTCATCAAACTCGAGCAAACCAGAGAAATTAAGTAGCTCCTAGTAATTGAATCACTAGTCAAACAATAGACGCCTAAATCGGAAGATCGGACAGAATGAGGTCTTGTAAACCAAATGAGTGTTGGAACTCATGTGATATGGTTTAACAAAGCCTACATTCTAAATCGGAACCTAACCTAAGTGCTTTCGACCCATCGTGACCCATTAAGGTAGCTTACGCTACTTTAACGCGTCGTGCACGCAAAAGCACGTTCGAGACGTCTAACTAGTCCTATGACATGTATTATATGCCCATACATGTTTAATTATATTACATAATTAGTTACGTGACAAAAGTTTAGGTTACATATGCTTAATTACCAATTATGTACGAAAAGGGTATTTTGGTAATTTACCCAAGGCATACAACTACCTATCATGCGACTTATTAAACCTAAGTGACCATAAGGTATAACCTCGAAAGATTATTCCCTATGCTACTATGGTCACTAAACATGTTTGGTCGGATCCTAATGATCGACCAAACGGGTCGTGTTCGAAAGTCTAAGCGGGTGTTTAGTCCGCTTGACTTACGACTCTACATAAGCACTAAACTAACAAGTGACGAGCTAAACATGTCGAAACATGTTTAGTTAAGTTAGAAAATAGGTTTTGATATCAAAACAAACGGTTTTGACATCCTAGAGTAGTTTGGTTACAAAATACGCGAGAAAACGCATTTTGGCCGAAACTACGACTCGTCACTGAGCGTAGATAACGTGGTAATCAGTAGGTATAGTCACTAGGGACTATAACCATCGTGATTACGCTCACGTTATGAAGTTCAAACGAACTTCGCGTTGACCATAAACTGGTCAAAGAAGAAAGTCAAACACAGTTTGACTTTAACGATAGAAACGAACGAAAAACGTGAAAGAATACTTACAAAAGGTCCCCGCAAGCTTTGATTCTCCAAGTAATCTCAGGTATGAAGTGATTAACACTTCAACTTAGAGATATCTCAGAAAATCAAATGTGGATTTTGCAAGTGAAGGGTGGGGGGTATTTATAGGATTTCTAGAACCGTTAGGATCGTTTCTTGAAACCCGAGCTTCGATCCAAGCCCTACACATCATACCCACTGATTTGAATACCATGTGAGCCTTCAAACCAGCCCATAGAATGGCCAAAACCATGAGCATAAGTGTGTAACAGCTGGAACAAGCTGGAAAACACATTCTGCTGATCTGGGAGGTCCTAACGGACCGTATGAAGATGTGCTTACGGTCCGTAAGCCTTGTGCAGATCAGCCACGTTTGAAAAATGGCAGAACAGGCCCCTGAAGCCCCAAACTTGATTTTTAAGCATTTTTGGCACGTTTAAACCCCATTAACCCCATTTTAAGGCTCTAAAATGAAGTTAAAGTATAGGGAACTTGAAATATGCTCAAAAATATGCCGGATGTCGGTTCTTTTGGTCGTATGATTGCGTTGTTCGGTTAATTACGACGGAAGTCGTAACGAACGCAAAAACAGTCCAAATTAAGCGACGAATGGATTTTTATTATGCCAAACACTAAAACATAATATTTTAATGCTTACATAAATTTTTGGATGTCCGGATGTATTCAGAACGTAAGATATGCGCGAAAATACAAACTTGTGCACTTTTTGACGCTTTTAGTCCCTATTGATCAATAAAGTTTATTTTAGCATACCGAACCCCTCAAAGCCTATTTCTAAGCTATGTAAAGGTTATTTAGGGTATGTTTAACTTATGATCAAGTTCCGGGGTGTTCGTTACCATACAAATCGGTATAGTTTCGTAGTTTGACACAAATAGTCCCTGCGATCGAACAAACTTGATTTCAACACACCAAACCATCCAAAACTTATTACTAAGTTATGTGGAGGTTATTTAAGGTATGTTAAGCCTATTTCACTATTCCGGAGTGTTTGTTGCATTAAACTGGTTATATTTACGCATTCGTGCGCATATAACCTTCCAGAAAGCATTTTAGAGCTTGAAATCGGAATCGATTCGAATTGTAAAATCACCAAACACAAATACACACAAAATAACACCAAAACACATATAATAACACCAAAGCACATTGTTTTATTAATGTCACTAAGGCCTCGTGCATTCCTATGTGAGCATACACCAATATCATCATCATATAACACCAACTACTATACCAGAAACACATGTGAAAATATGTCAGCATAAAAATGCCGGCGAGTACATAGGTTTTATTGAATTAGGATTCATGACTTATAAGTTTGGAAAAAGTTGTTTAACAAAAGTCAGTCATGATCCTTGTAAAATGTTTTGTTTTATAATTCGTTTGAAAAGCGATGATAAATATCTATAGTAAAAAAAATATGATGTAAGGTTAAATAAATAACCAAGTAAAATGAGTTTGTATAAAACAAACTGATTTGTAAAACAAGCCTTGTGAAAAATATGTTATTTGTGTAAAAATGTATAAGTCCAAATTGAATGAATTAAATAACGCTACGACATGTAATATAATACAAGCACTTATATATAGGAAGTACCAGCGGCGTATCCACCATGCTTATATCACATTACATACGTCTCGTTACTTAAATCACTTACCCAAACAAACCTCCAATGTAAATTGCCCATGTCTAACCCAATTGTCAAATGTCTTTGTGAAAACCATGTCAAAATGTTTATGTCAAAATGTAGCCCATGGAATGTGTATATCGATATCAAAATGTCTATGTCAAATGTCAATCAAATAATGTGTAATCATAATGTCATGTATGGCAAGTGAAATATGTATCAACTAAACCATAGGTAAAAATGTACAAACAATGTACTAAGTATGCGACAAATGGGCATACATAGCATGTGATGTAAAATGTACTAAGTATGATGAACATACATAGCATGAAATGTCATGTAAAACGATGTACTAAGTATGCACACAATGGGCATACATAGCAAAAACATAATGAAATCATGTACTAATAGTGTACTAATGAACATAGCAAGTATATGATATGAAAACATGAAAGTAACAAGTCAGCACATGTGTTTCACCCCAAAATGTATGAAAAACAGTAAAAGAGGGGACTATGTACTCACTTGAGGGTGCTTAGAAGTCTTGAACTACAACCAAGCAAAGCTAGAGGAATCACGGAATCAAACGGCACCCTATATAGATAACTACATAAATAACCGGACCTAAATCGGGAGATTGGATAGTATGAGGCTTCGTAAACCCAATGAGTATTGGAACTCATATGATATGGTTTAACAAAGCCCACATACAAAAATGAAACCTAACCTAAGTGCTTACGACCCATTACGACCCGTTTAGGTAGCTTATGCTATTTTAACGCGTCGTTCGCGTGAAACGCGTTTGGACCGCCTAACTAGTCCTATGACAAGTAGAATATGCCTTAACATGTCTAATATAGTTGCCTAATCAGTTTAGATGTCAAAATTTAGGTTTTTTTTTTTTGGGTAAAGGGTTACCCCGGTGAATCTATTAAAACAACCGCAAATAAGTACAAGTAGTGAGGATGTGTTCCACACTAGTTCATATACAGGACATGCCCCATATATGTAAAACAAAAAAAACAAGGACAACTATGACACCCCATAACCTAGCCTACTATACATCAGTAGACGAAACAATGCAAAAAAAACAAAATCAAATCCTCATCCGCCATCATCAAAAATGAAATTGCCAGAAACCGGCAACCCCTTCACATGTCAAAATTTAGGTTATATATGCTTAAAATGAATTTATGCGTAAAAAGGGTATTTTGGTAATTTACCTAAGGCATATAAACTACCTATCATACAACTAACTAAACGACGTGACCATAAGGTATAACCTCGGAAGGTTATTCCCTATACAACTATGGTCACCTAATGTGTTTGATCGAATCCTAAAGATTGACCAATTGGGTCGGGTTCGAAAGCATAAGCGATTGTTTAGATCGCTTACCCTTACGACCCTAGACAAGCACAAAACTCAAAGCGACGAGCTAAACATGCTAGAACATGTTTAGTAAAGTTAGAAAACAGGTTTGGTATTAAAACAAACGGTTTTAATACCCTAGAGTAGTTTGGTTACAAAATACGCGAGAAAACGTATTTCGGCCGAAACTACGACTCGTCACTGAGCCTAGATAACGTGATAATCAGTAGGTATAGTCACTAGGGACTATAACCATCGTGATTACGCTCACGTTATGAAGTTCAACCGAACTTCGCGTTGACCATAAACTGGTCAATGCAGGAAGTCAAACAAAGTTTGACTTTAACGCTAAAACGAACAAAAGAACGAAAGAATACTTACAACGGGTCCAAGCCTTGAACATCTGAACCCAAAATTTCTCAGGTACGAAGTTCCACAAGGGGATCTTCAACTTAGAGAAGAAGTTGAGAGCAAATGTGTGAAGAAGAAGTGAAGAGGAGGTGGGTATTTATAGTTTTTGCACAACCGTTAGGATCGTTCCTCGATAATTGAGCTTCGATCTGGATCGTACACATGTGGCCCATGGTTTTGGGATACTAGGGGTGCCCCAAAACCAGCTAACGGTATTGAAAAACTTACAAAATAGACCCGAAACTTCAAGAGAAGTGCTGAAAATGGACCTGCAAGTGCAAAAATGGAGTTTCTGCCCAGATCAGTTGCTCGCGTAGCGCCACAAGGTAGGCAGGAGTTGCTCGCGTAGCGCTAGCAAGTGCCAGCTTCAGAAAAGTTTCAAAAATGACAATTTTGGTCCCTGCACGTGTTTAAGGCCTTTTTCGATGCGTTTAAACCCCGTTAACCTCATTTCAATGCTCCAAAATGAAGTTAAAGTATAGGGAACTCAAAACATGCTCAAAAACATCTCGGATGTCGGTTCGTTTGGTCGTAAGGTTGCGTTGTTCGGTTAATTACGACGGAAGTCGTAACGGACGCAAAAACGATCCAAATTAAGCGACGAATGGAATTTTATCATGCCAATCACTAAAACATAATATTTTAATGATTACATAAATTTTTGGTTGTCCGAAAGTATTTAGAACGTAAGTTATGCGCGAAAATGCAAACTTATGCACTTTTTGACGCTTTTAGTCCCTGAATGAGCATAAAGTTTATTTTAGCACACCGAACACCTCAAAACCTATTTCTAAGCTATGTAAAGGATATTTAGGGTGTGTTTAACTTATGATCAAGTTCCGGAAGGTCTGTTACAGTACAAATTGACATACTTTCGCAGTTTGTCGAATTTAGTCCCTGTAAGCGAATAAACTTGATTTCGGCATACCAAATCATCCAAAACTTATTTCTAAGTTATGTAAGGGTTGTTTAAGGTATGTTAAGCCTATGTCACTGTTCTGGAGTGTTTGTTGCATTAAACTGGTTATATTTACGCATCAGATCGCATATAACCTTCCAGAAAGCGATTTAAAGCCTGAAATCGATCAAGAATTAATATGTGCAAACGATACACATATTTATACAAATCCCAAGTATGAAATACAATATTTCATTGGTTTGGTATTTGTTTGATGGTTGAAGTGACACAGGTGTCACATTTCTGGCTTCGCGAAGTCCATTTTCTAGGCCACGTGGTAAACAAGGATGGAATTCATGTGGACCCATCTATGGTTGACTCGATCAAGAAGTGGCCTGCACCTCGTACACCAATAGAAATTCGCCAATTCTTGGGTTTGGCAGGATACTACAGAAGGTTTATCAAGAATTTCTCTAAGATTGCGCAACCTCTCACCTCGCTAACTCAGAAGGGTGTCACTTATCGTTGGGGTGATGCACAGGAATCTGCTTTTCAGCACTTAAAGGAGAGACTTTGTAGTGCACCTATCCTCTCTTTGCCCGAAGGCACAGATGATTTTGTGGTTTATTGCGACGCTTCCATCCAAGGACTTGGTTGCGTGTTGATGCAACGTGACAAGGTTATTGCCTATGCATCGCGCCAACTTAAGGTTTACGAAAGGAACTACACTACACACGACCTGGAATTGGGAGCAGTTGTTTTCGCGCTTAAGATATGGAGACATTACCTGTACGGTACCAAGTGCACCATTTACACCGATCACAGGAGTCTCGAGCATATCTTCAAGCAAAAGGAGTTAAACATGCGACAACGCCGATGGGTCGAACTCTTGAATGATTACGAATGTGCGATCAAGTATCATCCGGGCAAAGCCAATGTTGTGGCCGACGCCCTCAGTCGAAAGGATACTATACCCAAGCGTGTACGTGCATTACAGCTTACCATTCACTATAGCCTTCCCGCTCAAATACGAGACGCTCAGGTTGAAGCATTGAAGGCAAAGAACATCAAGGCTGAATCCTTATGAGGATCGAGACAGCGACTAGAACAAAAAGAAGACGGCGCCTACTATGTTAACGGGCGCATCTGGGTTCCACTTTACGGAAACTTACGCAAGCTTGTGATGGATGAAGCGCACAAGTCTCGTTACTCAGTACATCCTGGTGCGGATAAGATGTACCACGCCTTAAAGACTACATACTGGTGGCCTGGAATGAAAGCCAACATAGCAACCTATGTCAGTAAATGCTTGACTTGTGCTAGGGTCAAGGTCGAATACCAAAAACCATCGGGCCCACTCCAACAACCAAAGATCCCGAAATGGAAATGGGAGCAAATTTCCATGGATTTCGTTACTGGCCTGCCTAGATCTCAGCGCAGAAATGATACCATTTGGGTGATCATGGATCGACTGACCAAGTCTGCACATTTTCTGGCTATCAAGGAAATGGATAAGTTTTCTACTCTAGCAAACGTCTACCTAAAGGAAGTAGTATCAAGGCACGGAGTGCCAACCTCCATCATTTCTGATCGTGACTCACGTTTTACCTCTGAATTGTGGCGAGCTATGCACAAGTCCTTTGGTTCTCGATTAGACATGAGCACGATATATCATCCACAGACGAATGGGCAATCTGAACGCACCATCCAAACCCTTGAAGACATGCTTAGGGCATGCGTAATCGACTTTGGTAATGGCTGGGAAAAACACCTCCCGTTAGTGGAGTTTTCGTATAACAACAGTTACCACACCAGCATCCAGGCCGCTCCGTTTGAGGCATTGTACGGACGAAAGTGCCGATCACCTCTTTGTTGGGCAGAGGTTGGCGACAGTCAAATCACTAGCCCAGAACTTGTAGTAGATACAACCGAGAAGATTGCTCAGATACGACAATGAATGGCGGCAGCTCATGACCGTCAGAAAAGCTATGCTGATAAGCGAAGAAAGCCACTCGAGTTCCAGGTTGGGGATCGGGTGCTACTCAAAGTCTCACCTTGGAAAGGTGTAGTTCATTTTGGCAAAAGAGGCAAACTCAATCCGCGTTATGTCGGACCGTTCGAAATCATTGAGAAAATTGGCAAAGTCGCTTATAAGTTGAATCTACCGGCAGAACTCAGTGGAGTTCACAATGTTTTCCATGTGTCGAATCTGAAGAAGTGTCTGTCAGATGAGACCCTCATAGTTCCTCTCAAGGAGCTCACTATCGACGACCAGCTGCGATTCGACGAGGAACCAGTAGAGATTACGGACCGAGATGTTAAGGTCCTCAAGCATACCAGAATACCTCTTGTCCGAGTTCGTTGGAATTCCCATCGTGGCCTAGAGTATACCTGGGAACGAGAAGACCAAATGAAACTCAAGTATCCCCAGTTGTTTAAGAAAAGTGCAACCACTACTGAGGCTGAAGCTACTGCAGAATTTCGGGACGAAATTCCAAACCAACGGGGGGATGCCGTGACACCCCAGGAAAACCAGGAAACCACGCAACTTAACTAGCTTCCTTTGTAACCATGTGCTAAATTTCGGGACAAAATTCTCTTAACAGGGGGAGAATGTGACAACCCTCATAACTTCATGTATCTGTACGATTAATTAATGTTAATTAAAGTGTTTGATGTCTTTGCTGAATTACTTAACTGCTTTCTGATTAATGTGTCATACTTACATGTGTTTTTAACATACTAGTTGTGTGCAGAAAATTGACTAAATGATCCTGTATGCTTCCCTAAGTGTTGGGAATTAAAAGTGTTACAAAAAGATATATATATGACACTATATGCAATAACTTAGCACTTTAACGGAACGGTATCTAACCGAACAACCGGACATTACCCGGAACACTAAAATATTGCAAAAAACATTGTGCAAACGATACACATATTTATACAAATCCCAAGTATGAAATACAATATTTCATTGGTTTGGTATTTGTTTGATGGTTGAAGTGACACAGGTGTCACAGTCTCCCCTACTTCAGGAAATTTTGTCCCGAAATTTATCTTAGAGGAAACTTGTGAGAGCTTGAAACATGAAGTTGAAAAGATCAAACGAATATTCCTATGGTGATTTAACTAGACTTCAATAGAGTCCCTTTAACTAGGTCACCAAAGTATCTTTTTAACTAGATTAACATACAATCTTTGGAACTAGACCAACCGAGGGCCTCTTTAACTATATCAACACATGATATCTTTAACTAGATTGCCGAACCAATCTCTTTAACTAGATCAACGAATGATCTCTTTAACTAGACCACCGGAGGGCCTCTTTAACTATATCAACGCATGATATCTTTAACTAGATTGCCGAACCAATCTCTTTAACTAGATCAACAAATGATCTCTTTAACTAGACCACCAGAGGGCCTCTTTAACTATATCAACGCATGATATCTTTAACTAGATTGCTGAACCAATCTCTTTAACTAGATCAACGAATGATCTCTTTTACTAAACTACCCAAGAGGAATCTTTAACTACATCAACGAAGGATGTCTCTAACTAGATTGACCAATCAATCTCTTTAACTACACTACCCAAGAGGAATCTTCAATTACATCAACACATGATGTCTTTAAACTTTGGAATAGTACTTTATAATCCAAGGGTTTTAACTATAACGTTGAAGCCCATTAAGGATTGAGGTAGTACCTTTTGATATCCTACTATGAATCCCTTATATGGAAGATTCTACGAGGATTTGGATAACAAAAATTTGGATCACAAAAAACATAAAAGGGAGAACATAAGCACATAATCACATAATTGTTTAATTTGATTTTTTAATTTGTTATCTTTGGACGCGGATACTTAAAGCACACCAGGAATCCAATCCATGGATTTCATTTGGCACTTTAATCATTTTCAAGAATCTATCTCTGAAGATAGAAAAATCTTAGTAGGAATCGGCTTTGTCCTTATTGAACTGTAATGTACGTATTGAATCATACAAAGAATTCAATTAAGGGCTCCGATGAATGATACCCATCCACAAGGATCTAATTATGAGGATAGAAAGATCCTACATGGATTTTGGAATTTGTGTAACGAGAGGTGTTCCGACACCTTGCACTAGGCGTGCTTAAGTCGATACACAGGATAAAAAGTTCATGAGGTTGAGGCGCTAGATATGCCAAGGCGACATATGAAGCAGAATTTGAAGGTTGAGCAGCAGCAGGATTGTAACAGCTTTGCTTTGGATTGCAAAGCGGCATAACTTAACCAAATGTCCCCATCATCCACCGTGGGTACATTTGAAACAGGGTATTTGATTCGGATGATGACGGTGGCATTGGTTGCACCAAGGAGCAGTTCCCTTATACGGCTTCATCCCTGAGGCGAGTCATGGTGATAGCTAACTCAACGGTCCTCTGGAGTACGACGCCTATTTGCTGGGTAGTTGCAACACCTGGTTCGGACATTTGAGCGTTGTTGCGATGAAGAGGCATCTTGAAGACAATGGAAGGAATAGGAGGAAACAAGCGAAAGATAGCCAAAAGAGAATGACAACGCATGAAGATTGTGACCATTTGTTTGTTACCAAAGGCAAACAAATGAAATAGTGACTAATCAAAGTATCTGGGTCAATATAATGTATCGCGAAGACATGCTCGCCGATAAGTGGACACTCACCCTAAGAGTTCCCAGGTAAGAGTGACTGGTCCGATACTGCGGATTTGTACGAACACTCTAGCCTTAGACAGAAGACCAAGGGTATAGGCACCCACTCTTCCAGTCGTGTTCACATTATTTAGACCCAAACTTTGACGAGTTTGAAAACTCAAAAGGCACTAAGCCAAATATGAGTCAAACTGGAAGGGTTCAAAACCTTATAATAAATCATCCTAGAACAGATGATTAGTTTTCAAGGCAGATCAAATTTATGTTCTTGTTGTGGTTGTCACCTAAGGATAAGTGACGGTATTGTTTATGACTAAACGCAAGTAAACTCACGTTAGGGTCCTAGGAAAACAACAAAACGTGGCGGAAATGTCGGGGAGTGTTGTAACAGAATCATTGTTTCATAACCATGGATTAAACAAATTTCGTTTTATTGAATTAAATGTGTTACAATGTCTTAACAAACAAAGAAACATAACATAATCAACTAGTCTTGCATCTTTTAATGTCACTAAGGCTTCGTGCATTCCTATGTGAGCATACACCAATATCATCATCATATAACACCAACTACTGTACCTGAAACACATGTGAAAATATGTCAGCATAAAAATGTCGGCGAGTACATAGGTTTTATTGAATTAGGATTCATGACTTATAAGTTTGGAAAAAGTTGTTTAACAAAAGTCAGTCATGATCCTTGTAAAATGTTTTGTTTTATAAATCGTTTGAAAAGCGATGATAAATATGTATAGTAAAAAAAATATGATGTAAGGTTAAATAAATAACCAAGTAAAATGAGTTTGTATAAAACAAACTGATTTGTAAAACAAGCCTTGTGAAAAATATGTTATTTGTGTAAAAATGTATAAGTCCAAATTGAATGAATTAAATAACGCTACGACATGTAATATAATACAAGCACTTATATATAGGAAGTACCAGCGGCGTATCTGTCACACCCCGACCACGTAGGACAACAAACCGTGGCGTAAACGTCGGGGAGTGTTGTAACAGAAGCTATCGTTTCACAACCATGGATACAAAAAGTGTTACGTTTTATTGATAAAATTAAACATTACATTGTCTTAACACAGAATAAACAAGTTTTACATTGTCTATCACTATTATTATGTCACTAAGGCCTCGTCCAGATCCTATGTGACGCATGCATCCTAGTAGTCATTCAAGCATCAACACCTGAAACATATGTAAAAACTTAGTCAGCAAAGAAATGCTGGCGAGTACATAGGTTTTATAAGAGTATCAGAATTATGGCTCGTTTATATGTTGCAGTACTTTATTAGATTACAAGAGTCAAAATACAAACCTTGTTTTGAAAAGTGTATTGCAACATAATTAACCAACTCAAATCAAGCGGGTTACAGTTTATAAAACCTCGTCGCCATGGTTCTTAACCCAAAAACATTTGCTTTAGAAAACCAACTTGTAAAACATCTTGTAAAAACTCGTTAAAACTCGTATATTATTTCGAAAACCTCGTTTGTGTGATATCGTACCAAAATCGTTTACCCAAGTGAACTAAATAACACCACGGTATGCAATATGATGAAAACACTTATATATAAGAAGTACCAACGGCATATCTACCATGTTTTCACCACATTACCCCCGTCTCGTTATCTAAACACTTAACCAAAAACCAATCTTTTATCGAAATCGTTTAACATTGTTTCCAAATCGTTCCCAAATCGTTTACTCGTTCCCAAATCGTTTCCAATCGTTCCCAATCGTTTACTCGTTTCCAAATCGTTTAAATCGTCATTGTTTTAATTGTGAAAAACTTATATATGGTCGTCTTGTTAACAACATTCAAACCTTTGTGACTCGTCCATCGTTCAACTCGTTCTCGTATTAACAAACCACCAAAGGGTAAGTTAACAAACATCAGATTCAGTCGCTACCCACAACCCCCACACATAACCATGGGTGTAGTAAAGTAACGGGATTTATCAGATCCTATGGTACCATAACCTAATACTGGTCGGCTTGATCATTGCTAATGAATGTCATTCGTTATGTAACTACAAACAACAAGTTCGTTCACTTTATCGAAATCGTTCTTAGTTTAGTAAAAATCGTTTTAATCGTTTTTGAAATCATCGTTTAAACCTTGAAAACATTTCGTACATATGAATCACCCCAAAACATTTAAAAACAGTAAAATAGGGGAACTATGTACTCACATGTAGTGCAAAGTATCCTCGATCAAATAGAACTTCATCAAACTCGAGCAAACCAGAGAAATTAAGTAGCTCCTAGTAATCGAATCACTAGTCAAACAATAGACGCCTAAATCGGAAGATCGGACAGAATGAGGTCTTGTAAACAAAATGAGTGTTGGAACTCATGTGATATGGTTTAACAAAGCCTACATTCTAAATCGGAACCAAACCTAAGTGCTTTCGACCCATCGTGACCCATTAAGGTAGCTTACGCTACTTTAACGCGTCGTGCACGCAAAAGCGCGTTCGAGACGTCTAACTGGTCCTATGACATGTATTATATGCCCATACATGTTTAATTATATTACATAATTAGTTACGTGACAAAAGTTTAGGTTACATATGCTTAATTACCAATTATGTACGAAAAGGGTATTTTGGTAATTTACCCAAGGCATACAACTACCTATCATGCGACTAACTAAACCTAAGTGACCATAAGGTATAACCTCGAAAGGTTATTCCCTATGCTACTATGGTCACTAAACATGTTTGGTCGGATCCTAATGATCGACCAAACGGGTCGTGTTCGAAAGTCTAAGCGGGTGTTTAGTCCGCTTGACTTACGGCTCTACATAAGCACTAAACTAACAAGTGACGAGCTAAACATGTCGAAACATGTTTAGTTAAGTTAGAAAACAGGTTTTGATATTAAAACAAACGGTTTTGACATCCAAGAGTAGTTTGGTTACAAAATACGCGAGAAAACGCATTTTGGCCGAAACTACGACTCGTCACTGAGCCTAGATAACGTGGTAATCAGTAGGTATAGTCACTAGGGACTATAACCATCGTGATTACGCTCACGTTATGAAGTTCAAACAAACTTCGCGTTGACCATAAACTGGTCAAAGCAGAAAGTCAAACACAGTTTGACTTTAACGATAGAAATGAACGAAAAACGTGAAAGAATACTTACAAAAGGTCCCCGCAAGCTTTGATTCTCCAAGTAATCTCAGGTATGAAGTGATTAACACTTCAACTTAGAGATATCTCAGAAAATCAAATGTGGGTTTTGCAAGTGAAGGGTGGGGGGTATTTATAGGATTTCTAGAACCGTTAGGATCGTTTCTTGAAACCCGAGCTTCGATCCAAGCCCTACACATCATACCCACTGATTTGAATACCATGGGAGCCTTCAAACCAGCCCATAGAATGGCCAAAACCATGAGCATAAGTGTGTAACAGCTGGAACAAGCTGGAAAACACATTCTGCTGATCTGGGAGGTCCTTACGGACCGTATGAAGATGTGCTTACGGTCCGTAAGCCTTGTGCAGATCAGCCAAGTTTGAAAAATGGCAGAACAGGCCCCTGAAGCCCCAAACTTGATTTTTAAGCATTTTTGGCACGTTTAAACCCCGTTAACCCCATTTTAAGGCTCTAAAATGAAGTTAAAGTATAGGGAACTTGAAATATGCTCAAAAATATGCCGGATGTCGGTTCTTTTGGTCGTATGATTGCGTTGTTCGGTTAATTACGACGGAAGTCGTAACGAACGCAAAAACGGTCCAAATTAAGCGACGAATGGATTTTTATTATGCCAAATACTAAAACATAATATTTTAATGCTTACATAAATTTTTGGATGTCCGGATGTATTCAGAACGTAAGATATGCGCGAAAATGCAAACTTGTGCACTTTTTGACACTTTTAGTCCCTATTGATCAATAAAGTTTATTTTAGCATACCGAAACCCTCAAAGCCTGTTTCTAAGCTATGTAAAGGTTATTTAGGGTATGTTTAACTTATGATCAAGTTCCGGAGTGTTCATTACCATACAAATCGATATAGTTTCGTAGTTTGACACAAATAGCCCCTGCGATCGAACAAACTTGATTTCAACACACCAAACCATCTAAAACTTATTACTAAGTTATGTGGAGGTTATTTAAGGTATGTTAAGACTATTTCACTATTCCGGAGTGTTTGTTGCGTTAAACTGGTTATATTTACGCATTCGTGCGCATATAACCTTCTAGAAAGCGATTTAGAGCTTGAAATCGTAATCGATTCAAATTGTAAAATCACCAAACACAAATACACACAAAATAACACCAAAACACATATAATAAGACCAAAGCACATTGTTTTATTAATAATCAACATTTTTTTATATCGTACAGAGATTACAGAGCACAGTTGTCACAGTCTCCCCTACTTCAGGAAATTTCGTCCCGAAATTTTAACTAGAGGAAGCTTGTGAAAAAAAATGTGGATATTTGGTCATCATCTGGTCCTTACGTTCCTAAGTAAATTCTGGGCCACGTTTGGACTCCCAACGAACTGTAACCAAATGAATCCGTTTGTCCTTCAACTGCTTGAAAGTACGGTCCACTATCTCCACGGGTTTCTCAACAAAGTGCATCGTATCATCGATTCGGATCTCGTCGAGAGGTATGTGAAGATCAGCGTCAGCTAAACACTTTCGCAGATTGGACACGTGAAAAGTCGGATGAATATTTCCAAGCTCTGGAGGTAGCTCTAGTCGATTGGCAACTTTCCCAATTCTTTCCACAATCTTGAATGGTCCCACATATCGAGGTGCAAGTTTTCCTTTCCTTCCAAATCTCACGACTCCTTTCCAAGGTGAAACCTTGAGTAGGACACGATCTCCGACTTGAAATTCTAAGGGCTTGCGTCGCATATCCGCATAACTCTTTTGACGGCTTCTAGCTGTCACAAGATTATCGTGAATTTTCTTGATTTTATCTGTTGTTTCTAGAACAAGCTCAGGTCCAGTAAGCTGAGCTTCACCGGTCTCGTTCCAACAGACAGGTGAACGACATTTTCGACCGTAGAGAGCTTCGAATGGTGCCATATTGATGCTAGCATGATAACTATTGTTGTAAGAGAACTCGATCATTGGCAGATGAGAATCCCGATTACCACCAAAGTCTATCACGCATGCTCTAAGCATATCCTCCAAAGTTTGAATCGTCCTCTCGGATTGTCCATCTGTTTGGGGATGATAAGCAGTGCTTAGATTTAGTTGGGTTCCCATAGCAGATTGCATGGTCTTCCAAAAATGAGATGAAAATCGAGCATCACGATCAGAAATGATATCCAACGGAACACCATGTCGAGATACAATCTCATCAACATAAATCTTTGCAAGTTTATCAGCAGATAGATCCTCGCGAATCGGAAGAAAATGAGCTGACTTCGTTAATCGATCGATAACAACCCAAATAACATCATGACCTTTAGACGTACGCGGTAATTTAGTGATGAGATCCATCGCAAGGCTCTCCCACTTCCAAACCAGTATCTCTGGTTGTACAAGGAAACCAGAAGGTCGTTGATGTTCAGCCTTGACTTTGAGACAAGTTAGGCATTTCGATACATACAAGGCAACATCTTTCTTCATACCAGGCCACCAGAACTTAGTACGAAGATCCTTGTACATTTTATCAGCACCTGGATGGATAGAATATCGAGACTTGTGAGATTCGTCCATCACTAGGGCGCGAAGATCGTCTTGTTTCGGGATCCACAAACGATCCTTGAAGTAGAGTAAACCATCGCCTTTCCTTTCGAGCTTAAGCTCAAGTTGAAGCGGTAGCTCATCTTTCAATAAACCCTTGATCACACAGGATCGTTGAGCTTGAAGGACACGAGATTGGATATCAGATAGAACTTGGACAGAGTGAAGCTTGACTCGCTCTTTTCGACTAAGCGCATCGGCTACGACATTCGCCTTACCAGGATGGTAGCGAATCTCGCAATCGTAATCACTTAAGAGCTCGACCCAACGTCGTTGCCTCATGTTCAGCTCCATCTAATTAAGAATATGCTGGAGACTTTTGTGGTCTGTGAAAACCACACACTTCGTGCCATAGAGGTAATGTCTCCAGATTTTAAGCGCGAAAACTACAGCTCCTAACTCGAGATCATGAGTCGTATAGTTCTTCTCGTGGATTTTCAGCTGTCTAGATGCATATGCTATAACCTTACCTCGTTGCATAAGGACGCAACCAAGGCCTAAGTTGGACGCATCGCAATAGACAACGAAATCATCGCTTCCCTCGGGCAGAGATAGAACAGGAGCATTACATAACTTCTGCTTTAGCGTTTGGAACGCTTCTTCTTGTTTGGGTCCCCACTCAAAAGGCTTATTCTTCTGAGTCAAAGCAGTGAGTGGAACCGCAATTTTCGAGAAATTAGAAACAAATCGACGATAGTAACCAGCAAGACCAAGAAAAGATCGAATCTCTGTAGGCGTCGTTGGCGTACTCCAATCCTTAATAGCAACAATCTTGGACGGATCCACATGAATACCCTGCTCGTTGACTATATGACCCAGAAACTGAACTTCTTTAAGCCAGAATTCACACTTGGAGAATTTAGCGAAAAGTTGTTCCTTCTTAAGGAGTTCCAACGTTAAGCGAAGGTGTTGCTCGTGATCGGCTCGAGTCTTCGAATAAATGAGAATATTGTCGATGAACACAATAATGAACTTGTCTAAATAAGGTTTACAGACCCTATTCATTAAGTCCATAAAGATAGCTGGAGCATTCGTCAAACCAAAAGGCATGACTGTGAACTCGTTATGCCCATATCTCGTGCGGAAAGCAGTTTTGGGAATATCTTCTTCAAAAACACGAAGTTGATGATACCCAGAACGCAGATCGATCTTAGAAAAACATGAAGCACCTTGCAGCTGGTCAAATAGATCATCAATTCGAGGTAGGGGATATCGATTCTTGATGGTAAGCTTATTAAGCTCACGATAATCGATAAACATTCGGAAAGACCCATCTTTCTTTTTCACGAAGAGGACTGGAGCTCCCCAAGGTGAAAAGCTCGGACGAATGAATCCTTTATCAGATAACTCTTGAAGCTGTTTCGATAACTCTTGCATCTCTGAAGGTGCAAGACGATACGGTGCTTTCGCAATCGGGTTGGCATTGGGTACAAGGTCGATATGAAACTCAACTTGACGAACCGGAGGTAAACCAGGCAGTTCATCAGGAAACACCTCTGGATAATCCCGAACAATCGGAATATCCTGAATACTCTTACTCTTGTCTTTCTCCTCAGTGACATGTGCTAGAAAAGCAACATATCCTTTTCTCAAATAACTCTGGGCCTTTGTACACGACATAAGCTTCAAACCGCCAGATGGCTTCTCGCCTTGAACTTCCAAAACATTGCCAGACGAAAGAGGAATACGAACAATCTTATCGAAACAAACCACCTCAGCATGGTGTTTGGTTAACCAATCCATACCAATGATAACGTCGAAGCTCCCAAGTTGCATTGGCGTGAGGTCAATAGGAAAAAGATGGTTATCAAGGTTCAACTGACAATCACGAATAACAGAATCGAGAACAAGAGGTTTACCAGTATCAACTTCGACAGACAAGGGTTTCCTCAATTTAGTTCTAGGTATCGCAAGCAAAGGCTCAAAAGATAATGAAACAAAACTTTTATCGGCACCAGAATCAAAAAGAATAGATGCGGGTCGATTGTTAACAAGAAACGTACCATTGACAACCTCGTTGTCAGCCCTTGCTTCGTTTGCATTCAAATTGTATGCTCGCCCTCGAGCAGGATTTACGTTGGCGTTGACGTTCGCATTCGGATTCGCATTAGCATTTGCCAGCCTCGGACAGTTGTTGCGGAAGTGACCAAACTCTCCACAATTGAAACAGGAACCCGGTGGGAATCTAGCAGCATTCCCTAGAACCGGAGCTTGAACCTGAGCAACCTGATTTTGTCCTGGACGACAAACATTGGCTAAATGCCTAAGTCTACCACACGTCGTGCATTGCTTACAAGCTTGCTGTGCAACATGATGACCGTTGCAGCGAGCACAATGTGGTGCGGTACCGGCATACGCCTTTTTCGCAGGAGGTTGAGCCGGTGTGTTCTGTTCAGTCTGTGTCGTAACAGCAAAGTTCTGTGCACCCTTTCGCTTCCGTGATTTCTTCGACGACTCACCTTCTTTACCTTTACCCTTCTTCTTGTCTTTTGCAGAATCAGATGATTTCTTCTTGTCACCCTTGCGGGTCAGTTTACCCTTTCTAACTTGGGATTCAGTCAGGGTAGCAGATAACTCGATCGCTTGACGAAGAGTAGTGGGTTTAACAGCGGTCACAATATCCAGCATAGAATCGGGTAGACCATCGATATATCTTTCGATTGCTTTGTCTGGTGGGGTAACCATGGTGGGACACAATAGATTGAGTTCCTCAAAGCGATCCGTGTACGCACGGTGCTCAGCCCCATCTTGTTTTAAATCGTCAAACTCTCGCTCCAAAGCTCGAATCTCGTGACGGGAACAGAACTCTCTCATCATGAGAGCCCGAAGCTCATTCCATGTTTGTGCCAAAGCCACTTCGGCACCCCTATCGCGCATAACACCATTCCACCAGGTAAGCGCTCGCTTCTCAAACACGCTTGGGGCAAATTCAACCATACGTGCATCCGGACACTGCACATGCCTGAATGTGTTCTCAATACTCTCGAACCACTGTAGGAGCGCAGTTGCTCCTTGCGACCCAGAAAACTTTAGAGGTTTAGCAGAATTGAAGTTCTTGAAATTACACTGCGCATTGTTGTTGTTGTTATTGTTGTATATCTAATGAACTTGAGTTACAACACCGGGAAGCACAGCAGCCACTTGCTGAGAGACTAGGGTTGCGATTTCTTCAATGGTTAAAGACTGTGCTTCACGTCGTGGAGGCATTGTCTAACAAGGACATAAGAGAAACGAGTGAGGTTGAAAAGCAAAAGAGGTATTGAAAATACCGTCAAAACACCAGAAAGGCGATCATTTGTTCGTTACCTCGAACAAACAAACGACACGGAGAGAGTAATCAAAGTAAATGGATCAAAAATAATGTATCGCCGAAGACATGCTCGCCTATAAGTGGACACTCACCCCAAGAGTTCCCAGGTAAGAGTGACTGGTCCGATACTGCGGATTTGTACGAACACTCTAGCCTTAGACAGAAAACTCAGAGTACAGGCACCCACTCTTCCAGTTTGCACGTGTTCACACTATTTAGACCCAAACTCTGACGAGATTTTGAAAACTTAAAGGGTTCAAAACCTTATAACAAAGGGTTCAAAACCTAGTAATCAATCATCCTAGAACGGATGATTAATTTTCGAAGCAGATTCGGATTTGTGTTCTCGTTGTGGTTATCACCTAAGGATAGGTGACGGTATTGTTTTAAAACCTAAACACAAGTAAACTTGTGTTAGGGTCCTAAAGTTATAGTCTAGGTCAAAGCATTACTAATAACCTAATTCCCTATAACCATTGGCTCTGATACCAACTTTCTTCTGTCACACCCCGACCACGTAGGACAACAAACCGTGGCGGAAACGTTAGGGAGTGTTGTAACAGAAACTATCGTTTCACAACCATGGATACAAAAAGTGTTTCGTTTTATTGATAAAATTAAACATTACATTGTCTTAACACAGAATAAACATGTTTTACATTGTCTATCACTATTATTATGTCACTAAGGCCTCGTCCAGATCCTATGTGACGCATGCATCCTAGTAGTCATTCAAGCATCAACACCTGAAACATATGTAAAAACTTAGTCAACAAAGAAATGCTGGCGAGTACGTAGGTTTTATAAGAGTATCAGAATTATGGCTCGTTTATATGTTGCAGTACTTTATTAGATTACAAGAGTCAAAATACAAACCTTGTTTTGAAAAGTGTATTGCAACAAAATTAACCAACTCAAATCAAGCGGGTTATAGTTTATAAAACCTCGTCGCCATGGTTCTTAACCCAAAAACATTTGCTTTAGAAAACCAACTTGTAAAACATCTTATAAAAACTCGTTAAAACTCGTATATTATTTCGAAAACCTCGTTTGTGTGATATCGTACCAAAATCATTTACCCAAGTGAGCTAAATAACGCCACGGTATGCAATATGATGAAAACACTTATATATAAGAAGTACCAACGGCGTATCTACCATGTTTTCACTACATTACCCCCGTCTCGTTATCTAAACACTTAACCAAAAACCAATCGTTTATCGAAATCGTTTAACATCGTTTCCAAATCGTTCCCAAATCGTTTACTCGTTCCCAAATCGTTTCCAATCGTTCCCAATCGTTTACTCGTTTCCAAATCGTTTAAATCGTCATTGTTTTAATTGTGAAAAACTTATATATGGTCGTCTCGTTAACAACATTCAAACCTTTGTGACTCGTCCATCGTTCAACTCGTTCTCGTATTAACAAACCACCAAAGGGTAAGTTAACAAACATCAGATTCAGTCGCTACCCACAACCCCCACACATAACCATGGGTGTAGTAAAGTAACGGGATTTGTCAGATCCTATGGTACCATAACCTAATACTGGTCGGCTTGATCAATGCTAATGAATGTCATTCGTTATGTAACTATAACCAACAAGTTCGTTCACTTTATCGAAATTCGTTCTTAGTTTAGTAAAAATCATTTTAATCGTTTTTGAAATCATCGTTTAAACCTTGAAAACATTTCGTACATATGAATCACCCCAAAACATTTAAAAACAGTAAAATAGGGGAACTATGTACTCACATGTAGTGCAAAGTATCCTCGATCAAATAGAACTTCATCAAACTCGAGCAAACCAGAGAAATTAAGTAGCTCCTAGTAATCGAATCACTAGTCAAACAATAGACGCCTAAATCGGAAGATCGGACAGAATGAGGTCTTGTAAACCAAATGAGTGTTGGAACTCATGTGATATGGTTTAACAAAGCCTACATTCTAAATCGGAACCTAACCTAAGTGCTTTCGACCCATCGTGAGCCATTAAGGTAGCTTACGCTACTTTAACGCGTCGTGCACGCAAAAGCGCGTTCGAGACGTCTAACTAGTCCTATGACATGTATTATATGCCCATACATGTTTAATTATATTACATAATTAGTTACGTGACAAAAGTTTAGGTTACATATGCTTAATTACCAATTATGTACGAAAAGGGTATTTTGGTAATTTACCCAAGGCATACAACTACCTATCATACGACTTATTAAACCTAAGTGACCATAAGGTATAACCTCGAAAGATTATTCCCTATGCTACTATGGTCACTAAACATGTTTGGTCGGATCCTAATGATCGACCAAACGGGTCGTGTTCGAAAGTCTAAGCGGGTGTTTAGTCCGCTTGACTTACGACTCTACATAAGCACTAAACTAACAAGTGACGAGCTAAACATGTCGAAACATGTTTAGTTAAGTTAGAAAATAGGTTTTGATATCAAAACAAACGGTTTTGACATCCTAGAGTAGTTTGGTTACAAAATACGCGAGAAAACGCATTTTGGCCGAAACTACGACTCGTCACTGAGCGTAGATAACGTGGTAATCAGTAGGTATAGTCACTAGGGACTATAACCATCGTGATTACGCTCACGTTATGAAGTTCAAACGAACTTCGCGTTGACCATAAACTGGTCAAAGCAGAAAGTCAAACACAGTTTGACTTTAACGATAGAAACGAACGAAAAACGTGAAGGAATACTTACAAAAGGTCCCCGCAAGCTTTGATTCTCCAAGTAATCTCAGGTATGAAGTGATTAACACTTCAACTTAGAGATATCTCAGAAAATCAAATGTGGATTTTGCAAGTGAAGGGTGGGGGGTATTTATAGGATTTCTAGAACCGTTACGATCGTTTCTTGAAACCCGAGCTTCGATCCAAGCCCTACACATCATACCCACTGATTTGAATACCATGTGAGCCTTCAAACCAGCCCATAGAATGGCCAAAACCATGAGCATAAGTGTGTAACAGCTGGAACAAGCTGGAAAACACATTCTTCTGATCTGGGAGGTCCTAACGGACCGTATGAAGATGTGCTTACGGTCCGTAAGCCTTGTGCAGATCAGCCAAGTTTGAAAAATGGCAGAACAGGCCCCTGAAGCCCCAAACTTGATTTTTAAGCATTTTTGGCACGTTTAAACCCCATTTTAAGGCTCTAAAATGAAGTTAAAGTATAGGGAACTTGAAATATGCTCAAAAATATGCCGGATGTCGGTTCTTTTGGTCGTATGATTGCGTTGTTCGGTTAATTACGATGGAAGTCGTAACGAACGCAAAAACGGTCCAAATTAAGCGACGAACGGATTTTTATTATGCCAAACACTAAAACATAATATTTTAATGCTTACATAAATTTTTGGATGTCCGGATGTATTCAGAACGTAAGATATGCGCAAAAATACAAACTTGTGCACTTTTTGACGCTTTTAGTCCCTATTGATCAATAAAGTTTATTTTAGCATACCGAACCCCTCAAAGCCTATTTCTACGCTATGTAAAGGTTATTTAGGGTATGTTTAACTTATGATCAAGTTCCGGAGTGTTCGTTACCATACAAATCGGTATAGTTTCGTAGTTTGACACAAATAGTCCCTGTGATCGAACAAACTTGATTTCAACACACCAAACCATCCAAAACTTATTACTAAGTTATGTGGAGGTTATTTAAGGTATGTTAAGCCTATTTCACTATTCCGGAGTGTTTGTTGCATTAAACTGGTTATATTTACGCATTCGTGCGCATATAACCTTCCAGAAAGCGTTTTAGAGCTTGAAATCGGAATCGATTCGAATTGTAAAATCACCAAACACAAATACACACAAAATAACACCAAAACACATATAATAACACCAAAGCACATTGTTTTATTAATGTCACTAAGGCCTCGTGCATTCCTATGTGAGCATACACCAATATCATCATCATATAACACCAACTACTATACCAGAAACACATGTGAAAATATGTCAGCATAAAAATGCCGGCGAGTACATAGGTTTTATTGAATTAGGATTCATGACTTATAAGTTTGGAAAATGTTGTTTAACAAAAGTCAGTCATGATCCTTGTAAAATGTTTTGTTTTATAATTCGTTTGAAAAGCGATGATAAATATGTATAGCAAAAAAAATATGATGTAAGGTTAAATAAATAACCAAGTAAAATGAGTTTGTATAAAACAAACTGATTTGTAAAACAAGCCTTGTGAAAAATATGTTATTTGTGTAAAAATGTATAAGTCCAAATTGAATGAATTAAATAACGCTACGACATGTAATATAATACAAGCACTTATATATAGGAAGTACCAGCGGCGTATCCACCATGCTTATATCACATTACATACGTCTCGTTACTTAAATCACTTACCCAAACAAACCTCCAATGTAAATTGCCCATGTCTAACCCAATTGTCAAATGTCTTTGTGAAAACCATGTCAAAATGTTTATGTCAAAATGTAGCCCATGGAATGTGTATATCGATATCAAAATGTCTATGTCAAATGTCAATCAAATAATGTGTAATCATAATGTCATGTATGGCAAGTGAAATATGTATCAACTAAACCATAGGTAAAAATGTACAAACAATGTACTAAGTATGCGACAAATGGGCATACATAGCATGTGATGTAAAATGTACTAAGTATGATGAACATACATAGCATGAAATGTCATGTAAAACGATGTACTAAGTATGCACACAATGGGCATACATAGCAAAAACATAATGAAATCATGTACTAATAGTGTACTAATGAACATAGCTAGTATATGATATGAAAACATGAAAGTAACAAGTAGGCACATGTGTTTCACCCCAAAATGTATGAAAAACAGTAAAAGAGGGGACTATGTACTCACTTGAGGGTGCTTAGAAGTCTTGAACAACAACCAAGTAAAGCTAGAGGGATCACGGAATCAAACGGCACCCTATATAGATAACTACATAAATAACCGGACCTAAATCGGGAGATTGGATAGTATGAGGTTTCGTAAACCCAATGAGTATTGGAACTCATATGATATGGTTTAACAAAGCCCACATACAAAAATGAAACCTAACCTAAGTGCTTACGACCCATTACGACCCGTTTAGGTAGCTTATGCTATTTTAACGCGTCGTTCGTGTGAAACGCGTTTGGACCGCCTAACTAGTCCTATGACAAGTAGAATATGCCTTAACATGTCTAATATAGTTGCCTAATCAGTTTAGATGTCAAAATTTAGGGTTTTTTTTTTGGGTAAAGGGTTACCCCGGTGAATCTATTAAAACAACCGCAAATAAGTACAAGTAGTGAGGATGTGTTCCACACTAGTTCATATACAGGACATGCCCCATATATGTAAAACAAAAAAAACAAGGACAACTATGACACCCCATAACCTAGACTACTATACATCAGTAGACGAAACAATGCAAAAAAAACAAAATCAAATCCTCATCCGCCATCATCAAAAATGAAATTGCCAGAAACCGGCAACCCCTTCACATGTCAAAATTTAGGTTATATATGCTTAAAATGAATTTATGCGTAAAAAGGGTATTTTGGTAATTTACCTAAGGCATATAAACTACCTATCATACAACTAACTAAATGACGTGACCATAAGGTATAACCTCGGAAGGTTATTCCCTATACAACTATGGTCACCTAATGTGTTTGATCGAATCCTAAAGATTGACCTATTGGGTCGGGTTCGAAAGCATAAGCGATTGTTTAGATCGCTTACCCTTACGACCCTAGACAAGCACAAAACTAAAAGCGACGAGCTAAACATGCTAGAACATGTTTAGTAAAGTTAGAAAACAGGTTTGGTATTAAAACAAACGGTTTTAATACCCTAGAGTAGTTTGGTTACAAAATACGCGAGAAAACGTATTTCGGCCGAAACTACGACTCGTCACTGAGCCTAGATAACGTGGTAATCAGTAGGTATAGTCACTAGGGACTATAACCATCGTGATTTCGCTCACGTTATGAAGTTCAACCGAACTTCGCGTTGACCATAAACTGGTCAATGCAGAAAGTCAAACAAAGTTTGACTTTAACGCTAAAACGAACAAAAGAACGAAAGAATACTTACAACGGGTCCAAGCCTTGAACATCTGAACCCAAAATTTCTCAGGTACGAAGTTCCACAAGGGGATCTTCAACTTAGAGAAGAAGTTGAGAGCAAATGTGTGAAGAAGAAGTGAAGAGGAGGTGGGTATTTATAGTTTTTGCACAACCGTTAGGATCGTTCCTCGATAATTGAGCTTCGATCTGGATCGTACACATGTGGCCCATGGTTTTGGGATACTAGGGGTGCCCCAAAACCAGCTAACGGTATTGAAAAACTTACAAAATAGACCCTAAACTTCAAGAGAAGTGCTGAAAATGGACCTGCAAGTGCAAAAATGGAGTTTCTGCCCAGATCAGTTGCTCGTGTAGCGCCACAAGGTAGGCAGGAGTTGCTCGCGTAGCGCTAGCAAGTGCCAGCTTCAGAAAAGTTTCAAAAATGACAATTTTGGTCCCTGCACGTGTTTAAGGCCTTTTTCGATGCGTTTAAACCCCGTTAACCTCATTTCAATGCTCCAAAATGAAGTTAAAGTATAGGGAACTCAAAACATGCTCAAAAACATCTCGGATGTCGGTTCGTTTGGTCATAAGGTTGCGTTGTTCGGTTAATTACGACGGAAGTCGTAACGGACGCAAAAACGATCCAAATTAAGCGACGAATGGAATTTTATCATGCCAATCACTAAAACATAATATTTTAATGATTACATAAATTTTTGGTTGTCCGAAAGTATTTAGAACGTAAGTTATGCGCGAAAATGCAAACTTATGCACTTTTTGACGCTTTTAGTCCCTGAATGAGCATAAAGTTTATTTTAGCACACCGAACACCTCAAAACCTATTTCTAAGCTATGTAAAGGATATTTAGGGTGTGTTTAACTTATGATCAAGTTCCAGAAGGTCTGTTACAGTACAAATTGACATACTTTCGCAGTTTGTCGAATTTAGTCCCTGTAAGCGAATAAACTTGATTTCGGCATACCAAATCATCCAAAACTTATTTCTAAGTTATGTAAGGGTTGTTTAAGGTATGTTAAGCCTATGTCACTGTTCTGGAGTGTTTGTTGCATTAAACTGGTTATATTTACGCATCAGATCGCATATAACCTTCAAGAAAGCGATTTAAAGCCTGAAATCGATCAAGAATTAATATGTGCAAACGATACACATATTTATACAAATCCCAAGTATGAAATACAATATTTCATTGGTTTGGTATTTGTTTGATGGTTGAAGTGACACAGGTGTCACATTTCTGGCTTCGCGAAGTCCATTTTCTAGGCCACGTGGTAAACAAGGATGGAATTCATGTGGACCCATCTAAGGTTGACTCGATCAAGAAGTGGCCTGCACCTCGTACACCAATAGAAATTCGCCAATTCTTGGGTTTGGCAGGATACTACAGAAGGTTTATCAAGAATTTCTCTAAGATTGCGCAACCTCTCACCTCGCTAACTCAGAAGGGTGTCACTTATCGTTGGGGTGATGCACAGGAATCTGCTTTTCAGCACTTAAAGGAGAGACTTTGTAGTGCACCTATCCTCTCTTTGCCCGAAGGCACAGATGATTTTGTGGTTTATTGCGACGCTTCCATCCAAGGACTTGGTTGCGTGTTGATGCAACGTGACAAGGTTATTGCCTATGCATCGCGCCAACTTAAGGTTCACGAAAGGAACTACACTACACACGACCTGGAATTGGGAGCAGTTGTTTTCGCGCTTAAGATATGGAGACATTACCTGTACGGTACCAAGTGCACCATTTACACCGATCACAGGAGTCTCGAGCATATCTTCAAGCAAAAGGAGTTAAACATGCGACAACGCCGATGGGTCGAACTCTTGAATGATTACGAATGTGCGATCAAGTATCATCCGGGCAAAGCCAATGTTGTGGCCGACGCCCTCAGTCGAAAGGATACTATACCCAAGCGTGTACGTGCATTACAGCTTACCATTCACTATAGCCTTCCCGCTCAAATACGAGACGCTCAGGTTGAAGCATTGAAGGCAAAGAACATCAAGGCTGAATCCTTATGAGGATCGAGACAGCGACTAGAACAAAAAGAAGACGGCGCCTACTATGTTAACGGGCGCATCTGGGTTCCACTATACGCAAACTTACGCAAGCTTGTGATGGATGAAGCGCACAAGTCTCGTTACTCAGTACATCCTGGTGCGGATAAGATGTACCACGCCTTAAAGACTACATACTGGTGGCCTGGAATGAAAGCCAACATAGCAACCTATGTCAGTAAATGCTTGACTTGTGCTAGGGTCAAGGTCGAATACCAAAAACCATCGGGCCCACTCCAACAACCAAAGATCCCGAAATGGAAATGGGAGCAAATTTCCATGGATTTCGTTACTGGCCTGCCTAGATCTCAGCGCAGAAATGATACCATTTGGGTGATCATGGATCGACTGACCAAGTCTGCACATTTTCTGGCTATCAAGGAAATGGATAAGTTTTCTACTCTAGCAAACGTCTACCTAAAGGAAGTAGTATCAAGGCACGGAGTGCCAACCTCCATCATTTCTGATCGTGACTCACGTTTTACCTCTGAATTGTGGCGAGCTATGCACAAGTCCTTTGGTTCTCGATTAGACATGAGCACGATATATCATCCACAGACGAATGGGCAATCTGAACGCACCATCCAAACCCTTGAAGACATGCTTAGGGCATGCGTAATCGACTTTGGTAATGGCTGGGAAAAACACCTCCCGTTAGTGGAGTTTTCGTATAACAACAGTTACCACACCAGCATCCAGGCCGCTCCGTTTGAGGCATTGTACGGACGAAAGTGCCGATCACCTCTTTGTTGGGCAGAGGTTGGCGACAGTCAAATCACTAGCCCAGAACTTGTAGTAGATACAACCGAGAAGATTGCTCAGATACGACAATGAATGGCGGCAGCTCATGACCGTCAGAAAAGCTATGCTGATAAGCGAAGAAAGCCACTCGAGTTCCAGGTTGGGGATCGGGTGCTACTCAAAGTCTCACCTTGGAAAGGTGTAGTTCATTTTGGCAAAAGAGGCAAACTCAATCCGCGTTATGTCGGACCGTTCGAAATCATTGAGAAAATTGGCAAAGTCGCTTATAAGTTGAATCTACCGGCAGAACTCAGTGGAGTTCACAATGTTTTCCATGTGTCGAATCTGAAGAAGTGTCTGTCAGATGAGACCCTCATAGTTCCTCTCAAGGAGCTCACTATCGACGACCAGCTGCGATTCGACGAGGAACCAGTAGAGATTACGGACCGAGATGTTAAGGTCCTCAAGCATACCAGAATACCTCTTGTCCGAGTTCGTTGGAATTCCCATCGTGGCCTAGAGTATACCTGGGAACGAGAAGACCAAATGAAACTCAAGTATCCCCAGTTGTTTAAGAAAAGTGCAACCACTACTGAGGCTGAAGCTACTGCAGAATTTCGGGACGAAATTCCAAACCAACGGGGGGATGCCGTGACACCCCAGGAAAACCAGGAAACCACGCAACTTAACTAGCTTCCTTTGTAACCATGTGCTAAATTTCGGGACAAAATTCTCTTAACAGGGGGAGAATGTGACAACCCTCATAACTTCATGTATCTGTACGATTAATTAATGTTAATTAAAGTGTTTGATGTCTGTGCTGAATTACTTAACAGCATTCTGATTAATGTGTCATACTTACATGTGTTTTTAACATACTAGTTGTGTGCAGAAAATTGACTAAATGATCCTGTATGCTTCCCTAAGTGTTGGGAATTAAAAGTGTTACAAAAAGATATATATATGACACTATATGCAATAACTTAGCACTTTAACAGAACGGTATCTAACCGAACAACCGGACATTACCCGGAACACTAAAATATTGCAAAAAACATTGTTTTTATTTTCTGAGCCAGTTATGGTTCACGAACACACTAACACCCACTAAAATACCAAGTAATTAACTACACCAACTAAATAATTGGATTTGCATTGTTATCTAACTAATTACCATACAAAGTTTCATTTAAATGATCTTAATATCTTCTAAATCCTTCCAAAGATCCTAGATAATCTTGATTTGATATGATCTAGATTATGTTTGTACTTCCTAAGACACTTTAACCTTTGGGTATTAGAAATTGTGGATTATAAGAATCATAATCATCTCACCATAAACACCACACAACTTCACTTCTCTTCCCCCTTACATAGCTCGACCGAACATACCCTATACATCACCACCATTTTCGTTTTTGATTCCATCCAATCCAAGCTCCATGCAAGGTTTAAGAAGGTGAATAACGAAGCTCGGTGCTCACGGAACTTGAAGGACCTCTCTCGTTTGCTATTATCCTCAACATTTTCATCTTGATCTTCCCTAGCTTAAAAGCTAGAAGTAAGTCTCTCGAATCCTCATTTACTTCATGTTTAGAGTGGTTAATAGTTGAATCATGATGAAACCTTAAGAACACTAAAAATCATAAAGGTATGTCTTGAACATAAAGCTAACTTAATGATGAAATATTGATAAAATGAAGAAGTAATGATATGAATGATGTTGTCTTGTATTGTTGATGATTTCTTGTTGCTTGTTTGTTGATTACTAGAGATATGATGTTAAACATCATGGTTGAAACTTGTTAAAGTAAGATTAAGAGCTTAAGTTAACAAGTTAGAAGGTGATTAGTGATTTCCATAAAAGAATCACCTCCATGTTTAAGCATGAACTTGGTAATAATATGTTTTCTTGAAAAATTAGTAAACAAAGTAAGTTGGTGATCGTAAGGATCCGAGGTTTACAAATGGTTTTTCCTAAATAAACCAAGAGTAGAAGATGATTTTTGAAAGGTTATGACTTTTGTTAAACCTACACTATTTTAGTAACAAAATAAACGTAAATATTTTTAGAACAAGAAGATGCAATAAATACACATTTTTGCAAAATGAGTTTACAAGTTGTAAACATCTAAAAATCCCGAGAATGATATTTTAATAAAAGTAAACACACTTTGGAGTGTAACTAAACCCACTAAACACCCCACTAAGTTATTACGCGTTTTTATGAAAAACCAAGTTCATGTTGTATGTAAAGTGCATTGTTTTTGCACTTGACTAGTGTAATGTTTTTTAGTAACTTGTTGTTGATTGATTGAATATTTTTCCGAAAAGAAAATGATATGCTAATAAGCATGGACACCTCCATTTACAAAGGAAACTCTGGCGAAATTTTCTAAAAATTCCAACACTTAGAAAATATTTTTCTAAACAAGCGTTACAAGTATATTTTATAACTTGTGCTTCGAGTATAAACTTCACCATAATTTTTGGTAACAAAATACAAAGTGTCGGAGGTTGGTTTTTGTAAATAAAAATGGGTAAATATATATATTTAGAATATATATCTTATATTAGAACACTTGTGTGGATACTTGTTTATTTTGTGAGATAGTTATATTATTTTAGGATAAAATAATGTAACTTAACAATATAACTTGACATTTGAACTGTGTGGTATGTGATAGAAGTAATGAGTAGAGAAACCGTACGTAGGATAGGTGCTATGCATGAGAAACTGATTGTTATATGTACCTTATTAGGACGTGCTTGATTTCCTGATTATTAGAGTAATTATTCTAACCGAGCAAACCAAGGTGAGTTTACACACTTTCTAAGGCATGGGATTCCCGGTGGTTGGGAATGGGTTAAAGAATTAAAACGGAACCTACATATCCTCCTTGGGTAGGATATGTACCGCCATCCTCCATGGGTAGGATGCCAATATTAATCCTACGTATTCTCCTTGGGTAGAATACATACTGTAGGATCGTTTTACCGACCGTGTGAGTCAATTCAGAGTCAAAACACACTATTTGTAAGGCGGAATCAAACAAACAGATCTGAATCAGTAAGAATGGAGTAGAAAAACAGAGAATATCACTTTAACACATGTTTCTCATTAATATTTCACTTGAAAATCCGGCCGCAGTTCGGTATACAACTTGTGATTCCGTGCCAAAATGAGAAACACACTAACCTATTTATAGGCTCCTTATTCCGCTTGAAAACACACTTGACGGTTCAAGCGGAATCACATACAATTCAATTCAAGCGGAATAACATTAAAAACAATATAAAAATCATATTTTGTGTGAACATTAACTCTGTTTCGTGTATGTTTCATGTATACTAATTTCATGTGATGCAAGAGGTGATGTCATCTTTATGATGTCATCATTTAATATGATGACATCATTCTTGTTCAGAACCGCAACGAAACCAAGACTTGATCGAGACCAAATCAACAGACATATGCACCAACAGTCTCCCCCTTGGATGTTGACGGAGTCTTCAGTACAAGACTTTAGTACGTCAAAACTTCAGTCTTATACAGTCTTCACGCTTTCTCTTCAATCACCATCATCAGCTATTCTTCAGACTTTGAGTCTGTCTCTTTCACTCTTCAAACTCCCTATTGCTAACAGACTCCCCCTTAAGTTGTTCCGGGATCGTAATCTGATATAGCATTTTCACAGGTTTTGAATCAGAAACCTGGCTTTAACTCTGCACAGGCTTTGACTCGGGAATCTTCACAAAACTCTATCTTCTCACATTAGCAGCTTTCACAAATTCAGGACCATCTCCTGGCTTTCCGTAGCAGCAAGATCAGGAACCTGGCTGTTACGTCTACAGAATCCCCCTTTCGACAAGCTGGGATCACAATCTGGAATTCACAAGCTGCATACCTGCATATACTCTAACCAACAGTAAGATTTGACTTTATGCTTACCACTTGAATTTAAAATGATTAAATTGGTTTCAAATTAATGATCCATTTATCTATTTCAAAAACCTTTCTCAACTCAAATAAAATTTCCCAATCCAATGTCATTCATCATGTTTAGCACTTGGGATTTTGAAAATCAACTTTTCAACATCAGTTGTCGAAAATAATATGAAATAAAATCTTTTTGATTTTTCAAAATTTTATGCTAAAACACATTCTTTTTGGATTTTTGTTTTTAATGAAAAGCAGTAAAGAAATATTTACAGAAAATATTTTTTGTGAGTTTGTGTAAGAGGATCATATCAGTTTATGAGAAACATCACTAGCACCGTTAAGCTTTAATCATTTTAAGTTTTAAACGATTCACATAGATTAACGATATTGTTGTCCTCCTAAACTCAATCTAAAAACTTTCGAAATACTTACCGATACGTTAAGATATATTAAATTTGCACTAAATTCTTATGGACCCCACAATCTCAGCATATCCCCTCATCATGTAATACACTAACTCAAGTAATGCCTTTAAACTTTCATCAACTATGATTTGTGCAAAAACAAAGCAGAATGTTTAAACATTAACAATCAGGTCGATCTTTCGATACGCAGAGAAAGTCCAATGTTTAAACAAAATAAGAAACAAAAAAACAAGTTGGAGTTGTTTAGGCTTTAACCCCCAGTTCGATACTCCCGTATACGCATGTGACAACTCGAATTTCCAAGATTTCTATTTCGCTTTTATTGCACGTTTATTGATTGTTAATTGTTTGCTTGCATAATTAGTTGCTGTGAAACTGTAACGTTTTTTATTCAGTTAAGTATATGTGTTGATTATGAAAGATTTGTCAAATGTGTGAATGTGGTGGTGAAACTGTGAACTATTTTGAGATGGTGTGCTATTGTAAATTATGATACTTAGGGATGCATAGAGTAATTAGTGAAACTCTAATCATTGTTAACCCTAATCCCCTTTCACTAATCATTTTCACAAAAACCAAAGCACTGTACTCTCTAATCCTCTCTACAACCATCTTCTCATCATTCCTGGATTCACAAGTTCTTTTGCATCAAGTTTGATTACCAATCCATCTAGAATCATTCAAGGTAATTGTTTATTGATTAATGTAAACCCTAAATGATTGTTGATTGTATCAATTCGTGATTCTTGTGATTCTTGAAAACCCTAGTTTGCCATATAATGTTCTGTGATTTTGATTTGAGTCTGATTATAATGATAATGACATTGAATGGTTGTTTAATCGATTTGTCTGGTGATTAAGAATACATGATTGATGTGATAATGGAATTGATGCTAGACAGGTTCAATATGATTAGGGTTCTCTTCGTCATGAAATGTGAAAAGCGTAACTGTTCTGATCTTGTTTTGATTCTGTGCAATGTTTGGAGTTCACGCATGATTGAAGTGTCTGAGTTTTGATTAAACTAGACATGGCCCGACTTTTAATCCTTGTATGCTAGGGTCCGAATTTGTTTTAAATCAAGTGTGTCCGACCTTTAATGGATGCATGATGTCTGAGTTTATTATAGAGACACTATGTCCGAGTTTATGTTAATGAACACTCTTAAGGATCCGACTTTTGTATGTTGATAAGGTCCGACTTTTATTATCTTAGAGAGGTCCGAGCTTTAACCCCCCATGTCCCCTTGGTCCGACTTTCATGAATAGGTCCGAGTTCTTTGCTTGTTTATGTAATCCGACGTTTAATATGACGTTAAGTGGAGTTCGAGTTTTACAAAGTTGTTAAGTGTCCGAGCTTGGTCAAGGACAAACATGTCCGACTTTTAAAGCCTCCCAAGAACTCTGTCCGAACTTCATGACACCACTTTGGTCCGAGTTTTGCCTTTGGTCCGAGTTTCTGGGCATAAAACCTTTGTCTGACCTTTAAACAGTTAAAAAGGGGGTCCGCGGTTCTTGTCACTTGGTCTGACTTTTGACCCCCACCCCCACAGATCCGAGTTTTAAATCCCTTGTCTCATGATCCGACTTTTAAACAGGGGAAGCCCCCCCCCCACACACACACTTGTCTGAGTTTTGAAGGGCAAGGCCCTGTCCAACTTGTGTGTCGTTAAAGATGGAGCTATGAATGTATGTTGCAACAGGATCTGAACTTTTGTAATGGTACATGCTCTGAGTTCTGTATTGTCTATTACTACTGCATACTACTGCATGCTATTGTCTATTACTGGATGCGATTATGTGATACTGACTGATATGCTACATGTTACTGTATGACACAATAACCGCATGCTACTATGTGATATGAATCTGTAAGTTGTGCGATATGATTCTGTAAGTGACTATTGAACAACAAGAACCTATAAACCCTAATTGAACGTCAACACTTATCTTAGGTTTATATGTAATATACATTAGGTCGTCAGTAACGGACTTAAACACTAATAACCCCTAGAAGCAATAACATACCGAGCAAACCAAGGTGAGTTCACACCCTTACTAAGGCATGGGATTTCCAAGGGCTTGGGAATGGGATTGAAGGAATGAGATTGACTAGATTCGTACATACACTGTTACTAGACTACCATACCATCGTCCTCGGTTGTGCAGGACACATACGTAAAACCTACGTATACTTATGCTACTCGCTATCCTCGGTTGTGAAGGATACTCACGTAAAACCTACGTGAACTTATACTCACTACTGCCTCGGTTGTGTCAGGCACTTACGTAAAACCTACGTAAACCCCCGCGTACCCCTATCCTCGGTTGTGAAGGATTACTTACGTAAAACCTACGTAAACTTGTACGTGTTACTGTTCTCGGGATATGTAGAACACTTATGGTTACGAATAGTCTAGTGGATATACAACATGGGAAGCACCCACCAATAGAACGTACTATCGGCCCAGTAGAGCCACATGTTACATACGAACTTACTATTACGCATTTACTTTCTGTGAACTCGCTCAACTAGTTGTTGATCCTCTGTTACATGCCTTGCAGGTCGTTAGATACATGGAGCTTGCACAGGGAGGAGCTGGTCGTTGTGGGCTTGGATCGTGATTATCTTATTAAACACTTATGACATTTCGTACTTAATTATGTTGGGTTTTGATTATACGCTTCCGCTAAACAGTGTTAACTTACTTATGTTTTGGAAACACCTTTCATATGGATTTGGTTTGGTTTAATTGCTATTACTTTAACTATATACATTGTTCTATATGATTGGTGGCTTGATCCTGGTCAGTCACGCTCCCAAGCGGTGATGTTCCGCAGGTGGATTTTGGGGGTGTGACAGATTGGTATCAGAGCCATTGGTTATAGAGAACTTGGTTTTAATATAGGGAAAACGTTTTTATTAAAACCAGACTATAACCAGGACAGTGCTCTCAACGATCCACAACGACGCTTCGCTCCACGTGCAAGACTCGAGACCCTAGGTAATAAGGTTTATGTTTATTGCCTACATGCTAGAATTGCATAGAAGTTTGCTCGTAGTATGCTTAGATTACATTGCTCATTACTTGTTATTGCTTGAGAACACCTATGTGCTTACACTCTTCTGTCATCGCACTATTCGCGAACCTTTCTCACTTATGTTGCCTTTGATGTGAAGATCAATGGCCGGACGAATTGACATGACACAAGCCCAGCTGACGGCTTTCGTTAATGAACAAGTTGCTGCGGCACTTGCAGCTGCTCAAGCAGGTAGCATACCCTGCAGTTTAGACTCACACTAGGATCTTTAGATCTTACATTAACTCTTGTGTTTAACCTTGTCCTATTCGTACACAATAGGTCAACACGCTCAGCAGCCCGTCTGCACTTTCAAGAACTTTATGGATTGTCGTCCTAGCACATTCAGTGGCACTGAAGGAGCAGTTGGACTCCTCCACTGGTTTGAAAAGCTCGAGTCTGTGTTCGAGATGTGTGAATGCCCTGAGGCTCGCAGGGTCAAGTATGCCACTGGTACTTTGGAAGGGATCGCGTTAACTTGGTGGAACGCGCAAGTGCAGATCTTAGGGTTGGCAGCTGCTAACGCCACCCCATGGAATGATTTCAAGGAACTGATAAAAAGGGAATACTGCACTCGGGAAGACATCCACAAGCTGGAGGATGAGTTTTATCATTTGAAAATGACTGGGTCAGAGATCGAAGCATATACTAAACGGTCAAACGAGCTGGCCGTGCTGTGTCCAACTATGGTGGACCCTCCATACAAGCGCATCGAGTTGTACCTCAAGGGTTTGGTGCCAGAAATCCAGAGCCACGTAACATCGGCCAATCTTGACAACATTCAGGCTATTCAGCGCCTCGCTCACCGCATCACAGATCAGGCAGTGGATCAGAACAGACTGCCAAAACGTGTCAGCGCTACTGCTACCGCTACTACTTCAGCTACACTTGCTACTCCTAGTGACAACAAGAGAAAATGGGATGGGGATTCTAGCAAGGGATCAGCTTCAGTTCAGTCACAGGTTCAGCAGCGAAAGACTGACAGTTACCAGAGTCCCAGTCAGCATTCTTTAGGCAGTCACAGGCAGGGGGGGATATGGAGGGAACCTCCCAAAGTGTAACAACTGCAACAGACACCACAGTGGCCAGTGTAACAAGGGTCGCTGTCAAAGATGCCTCAAGATGGGTCATGAGGCCAAAGATTGTAGAAGCCCTCGACCTGCGAATCAGAATCAGCAGCAGCCACCAGCACAGCAGAATCAACAGCAGGGCAACAAAGGGTGTTTTCATTGCGGTGCAGAGGGTCACTTCAAAAGGCACTGCCCTCAGCTGAACAGGAACCAGAACAACAACCATAACAACAATCAGGGAAATGGCAACAACAACAACAATGGTGGGAACAACAACGGCAATGAAGCAAGGAGTCGTGCGTTTGTGTTGGGGCAGGGTGATGCCAGAAATGATCCCAACGTCGTTATGGGTAAGTTTCTTCTCGACGATATTTATGTTACTGTTTTGTTTGATTCGGGTGCGGATACGAGTTATATGTCTTTGAAAATGAGTAAATTGTTAAAACGTACACCAACACCCCTAAACACCAAACATGTCGTAGAACTAGCAAATGGTAAAAGTGTAGAAGCCACGCATGTAGTCAAGGGTTGTAACATCGATCTAGCGTGCCAAACCTTCTCGATTGATCTTATTCCGATAGTTTTGGGTAGTTTCGACATCGTCATCGGCATGGATTGGTTGTCCAAGCAGCAAGCGGAGATCCTATGCAAGGAGAAGATCATTCGTATTCCTCGTACGGGAAAGGAACCTCTCGAAGTTCAAGGCGACAAGAGTGGTGCTGTGGTTGGCATCATCTCTTTCTTGAAGGCTCAGAAATGTTTACGAAAGGGGCATACGGCTATCTTGGCACTAGTTACTGATGCAATTTCGAAAGAGAAAAGAATAGAGGATATTCCAGTTGTACACGAATTTCCTCAAGTGTTTCCTGAAGATTTACCAGGTCTACCGCCTCATCGTCAGGTCGAGTTTCAAGTCGAGCTAGCTCCAGGAGCAGCGCCTATAGCTCGCGCACCGTATCGTCTAGCTCCAACGGAATTGGAAGAACTGTCTAAGCAACTACAAGAGCTCTTGGATAAGGGCTTTTTTCGTCCAAGCTCTTCGCCTTGGGGAGCTCCAGTACTATTTGTGAAAAAGAAGGATGGCACTTTCAGAATGTGCATTGATTATCGCGAACTGAACAAGGTTACAGTGAAGAACCGCTATCCTCTTCCACGTATTGATGACTTATTCGACCAGTTGCAAGGGTCGAGTTACTACTCCAAAATTGATCTAAGGTCAGGTATCATCAGCTGAGAGTCCGGGATGAGGACGTCTCCAAAACAGCATTCAGAACTCGCTATGGTCACTACGAGTTCCTAGTCATGCCATTTGGGCTTACGAACGCGCCGGCAGTTTTCATGGATCTTATGAACAGGGTGTGCAAACCCTATCTTGACAAGTTCGTCATTGTCTTCATCGACGACATTCTGATCTACTCCAAAAGTCAGGAGGAACACGAGCAGCACTTACGCCTTATCTTGGAACTTCTTCGAAAGGAACAACTGTACGCAAAGTTTTCAAAATGCGACTTCTGGCTTCGTGAAGTCCACTTCTTAGGCCATGTGGTGAACAGGGATGGGATTCATGTCGATCCATCCAAAGTAGATTCGATCAGGAACTTGCCTGCACCGCGTACACCAACGGAAATACGCCAATTCTTGGGTTTGGCGGGGTATTACAGACGATTCATTAAAGACTTTTCGAAGATCGCACAGCCGCTTACGCTACTGACACAGAAAGGTGTCACCTACCGTTGGGGAGATTCCCAGGAAACCGCTTTTCAGTACTTAAAGGATAGGCTTTGCAGCGCACCTATTCTCTCACTGCCAGAGGGCACAGACGATTTTGTGGTCTATTGTGACGCGTCGATACAGGGACTTGGTTGTGTATTGATGCAGCGGGATAAATTTATTGCCTACGCTTCTCGTCAACTCAAAGTTCATGAACGGAACTACACGACGCACGATTTAGAGCTGGGAGCTGTTGTTTTCGCGCTTAAGTTATGGCGACACTACCTGTGCGGTACCAAGTGCACTATTTACACCGATCACAGGAGTCTCGAGCATATCTTCAAGCAGAAGGAATTGAATATGCGTCAACGACGATGGGTCGAGTTACTTAATGATTATGAATGCGCCATCAAGTGCCATCCAGGCAAAGCCAATGTTGTGGCTGATGCTCTCAGTCGGAAAGACACTCTACCTAGGCGTGTACGAGCTTTGCAGCTCACTATTCAGTCTGATCTTCCCGCACAGATACGAGATGCTCAGGTGGAAGCATTGAAACAAGAAAACGTAAAGGCTGAAGCTTTACGTGGTTCGAGGCAATGATTAGAACAAAGGGAAGACGGTGCCTACTATGTAACAGGTCGTATCTGGGTACCACTATACGGCGGTTTACGAGAACTTGTGATGGATGAAGCTCATAAGTCTCGCTACTCGGTACATCCGGGTTCAGATAAAATGTACCACGACATCAGAACTACATATTGGTGGCCTAGCATGAAGGCCCACATTGCTACTTACGTCGGCAAATGTTTGACTTATGCGAGAGTCAAGACAGAGTACCAGAAACCCTCAGGCCTACTTCAACAACCCAGGATACCCCAGTGGAAATGGGAAGAAATTTCCATGGATTTTGTTACAGGCCTACCCAGATCCCAGCGTGGGAATGATACTATATGGGTGATTGTGGATCGACTCACCAAGTCTGCACACTTCCTGGCTATTAAGGAAACGGATAAGTTCTCCACTCTCGCAGACGTTTATCTTAAAGAAGTTGTTTCGAGGCACGGGGTGCCCACCTCCATTATTTCGGATCGGGATGCACGATTCACCTCAGAACTTTGGCAAGTGATGCACAAAGCGTTTGGCTCTCGTTTAGACATGAGTACAGCTTATCACCCTCAGACGGATGGGCAGTCTGAGCGCACGATTCAAACTCTAGAAGACATGCTTCGAGCGTGTGTTATCGATTTCGGCAACAGCTGGGAAAAACATCTCCCGTTAGTGGAGTTTTCGTACAATAACAGTTACCACACCAGCATACAAGCCGCTCCATTCGAGGCATTGTACGGACGTAAATGCCGGTCACCTCTCTGTTGGGCAGAGGTGGGGGATAGTCAGATTACAGGTCCGGAAATGGTAGTTGACGCTACAGAAAAGATTGCACAGATACGGCAATGCATGAAGGCAGCACGCGACCGTCAAAAAGCATATGCGGATAAGCGTAGGAAACCGTTGGAATTTCAGGTCGGGGACCGGGTTTTACTAAAAGTCTCACCCTGGAAGGGTGTGGTTCGTTTTGGCAAACGGGGCAAACTAAATCCGCGGTATGTCGGACCATTCGAGATCATTGAGAAAATAGGCAAAGTGGCCTACAAGCTAAACCTACCAGCTGAACTCGGTGCAGTTCACAACGTATTTCACGTGTCGAATCTGAAGAAGTGCCTGTCAGATGAGACCCTCATAATTCCTTTTAAGGAACTCACTATCGACGAGCGGTTGCAGTTCGTCGAGGAACCAGTTGAAATCACGGACCGGGATGTTAAGGTCCTCAAAAGCAAGAGAATCCCTCTTGTTCGAGTTCGTTGGAACTCCAAACGTGGCCCAGAGTACACCTGGGAACGCGAAGACCAGATGACAGAAAAGTATCCCCAGTTATTCGAAACCAATGCATCCACTACTGAGACTGAAGCTACTACTGCGGAATTTCGGGACGAAATTGCAAATCAACGGGGGGATGATGTGACACCCCAGGAAAACCAGTGAACAACACAGCTTACCTAGCTTCCTCAGTGAGTGCGTACCAAATTTCGGGACGAAATTTCTTTTAAGTTGGGGATAATGTGACAACTCGAATTTCCAAGATTTCTATTTCGCTTTTATTGCACGTTTATTGATTGTTAATTGTTTGCTTGCACAATTAGTTGCTGTGAAACTGTAACGTTTTTGATTCAGTTAAGTATATGTGTTGATTATGAAAGATTTGTCAAATGTGTGAATGTGGTGGTGAAACTGTGAACTATTTTGAGATGGTGTGCTATTGTAAATTATGATACTTAGGGATGCATAGAGTAATTAGTGAAACTCTAATCATTGTTAACCCAAATCCCTTTTCACTAATCATTTTCACAAAAACCAAAGCACTGTACTCTCTAATCCTCTCTACAACCATCTTCTCATCATTCCTGGATTCACAAGTTCTTTTGCATCAAGTTTGATTACCAATCCATCTAGAATCATTCAAGGTAATTGTTTATTGATTAATGTAAACCCTAAATGATTGTTGATTGTATCAATTCGTGATTCTTGTGATTCTTGAAAACCCTAGTTTGCCATATAATGTTCTGTGATTTTGATTTGAGTCTGATTATAATGATAATGACATTGAATGGTTGTTTAATCGATTTGTCTGGTGATTAAGAATACATGATTGATGTGATAATGGAATTGATGCTAGACAGGTTCAATATGATTAGGGTTCTCTTCGTCATGAAATGTGAAAAGCGTAACTGTTCTGATCTTGTTTTGATTTTGTGCAATGTTTGGAGTTCACGCATGATTGAAGTGTCTGAGTTTTGATTAAACTAGACATGGCCCGACTTTTAATCCTTGTATGCTAGGGTCCGAATTTGTTTTAAATCAAGTGTGTCCGACCTTTAATGGATGCATGATGTCTGAGTTTATTATAGAGACACTATGTCCGAGTTTATGTTAATGAACACTCTTAAGGATCCGACTTTTGTATGTTGATAAGGTCCGACTTTTATTATCTTAGAGAGGTCCGAGCTTTAACCCCCCATGTCCCCTTGGTCCGACTTTCATGAATAGGTCCGAGTTCTTTGCTTGTTTATGTAATCCGACTTTTAATATGATGTTAAGTGGAGTCCGAGTTTTACAAAGTTGTTAAGTGTCCGAGCTTGGTCAAGGACAAACATGTCCGACTTTTAAAGCCTCCCAAGAACTCTGTCCGAACTTTATGACACCACTTTGGTCCGAGTTTCTGGGCATAAAACCTTTGTCTGACCTTTAAACAGTTAAAAAGGGGGTCCGTGGTTCTTGTCACTTGGTCCGACTTTTGACCCCCACCCCCACAGATCCGAGTTTTAAATCCCTTGTCTCATGATCCGACTTTTAAACAGGGGAAGCCCCCCCCCCCCAAACACACACTTGTCTGAGTTTTGAAGGGCAAGGCCCTGTCCGACTTGTGTGTCGTTAAAGATGGAGCTATGAATGTATGTTGCAACAGGATCTGAACTTTTGTAATGGTACATGCTCTGAGTTCTGTATTGTCTATTACTACTGCATACTACTGCATGCTATTGTCTATTACTGGATGCGATTATGTGATACTGACTGATATGCTACATGTTACTGTATGACACAATAACCGCATGCTACTGTGTGATGTGAATCTGTAAGTTGTGCGATATGATTCTGTAAGTGACTGTTGAACAGCAAGAACCTGTAAACCCTAATTGAACGTCAACACTTATCTTGGGTTTATGTGCAATATACATTAGGTCGTGAGTAACGGACTTAAACACTAATAACCCCTAGAAGCAATAACATACCGAGCAAACCAAGGTGAGTTCACACCCTTACTAAGGCATGGGATTTCCAAGGGCTTGGGAATGGGATTGAAGGAATGAGATTGACTAGATTCGTACATACACTGTTACTAGACTACCATACCATCGTCCTCGGTTGTGCAGGACACATACGTAAAACCTACGTATACTTATGCTACTCGCTATCCTCGGTTGTGAAGGATACTCACGTAAAACCTACGTGAACTTATACTCACTACTGCCTCGGTTGTGTCAGGCACTTACGTAAAACCTACGTAAACCCCCGCGTACCCCTATCCTCGGTTGTGAAGGATTACTTACGTAAAACCTACGTAAACTTGTACGTGTTACTGTTCTCGGCATATGTAGAACACTTATGGTTACGAATAGTCTAGTGGATATACAACATGGGAAGCCCCCACCAGTAGAACGTACTATCGGCCCAGTAGAGCCACATGTTACATACGAACTTACTATTACGCATTTACTTTCTGTGAACTCGCTCAACTAGTTGTTGATCCTCTGTTACATGCCTTGCAGGTCGTTAGATACATGGAGCTTGCACAGGGAGGAGCTGGTCGTTGTGGGCTTGGATCGTGATTATCTTATTAAACACTTATGACATTTCGTACTTAATTATGTTGGGTTTTGATTATACGCTTCCGCTAAACAGTGTTAACTTACTTATGTTTTGGAAACACCTTTCATATGGATTTGGTTTGGTTTAATTGCTATTACTTTAACTATATACATTGTTCTATATGATTGGTGGCTTGATCCTGGTCAGTCACGCTCCCAAGCGGTGATGTTCCGTAGGTGGATTTTGGGGGTGTGACAACGCAGAGGTGATCCAAAGCTTAAACGAAACATCAAAGAAAATAAAGCAGAACGTTTAGGCAATAACATCCAGGTCGATACTCACGTATACGCAGAGAAATCAAACAAGTTTAAATCTTTGCAAAATGAAATGCACAATCATAGTGACTTTTTAGCAAGTTGTGAAAGTTCACAAACTGACCGGTTTTTATGCTTTTTTAGTATTCAGCAATTACTGAGTAGGTACACAATCAAGAAGGACAAAACTAAGTACTATGCTTTCAACCGTGTTTCCCACTAGAACTAGGCTTTTTCATTTAAGTTTGTATCGTTATCGCAAACCTACTAGTCTAGCTGAGCCTATCGTCACATCTTTAGTGAGACCGTTTATCACATTTTACTTTCCAATTCTTTAGCGTGCTGTGATAGTCCACTGATGTACTATCATTTCCTCTTTTTTCACAACAAAACTCGTTTTTGATTTTTAATGTTTTGATTTTTTCAAATTTTCTAATTTTTTTAAAATTTTTCTCCCCCTAAAATCAAAATATATTTCAATTTTGATTTTAGGGGAAAATTTGAAAAATAAAGAAGTAAACTATACAAACAAAGTGATAAACTAATGAGAATTGCCTCAATTCGCCATCCACTTGGCTTAAACAGTCAGAACTCCCCCTGACAACAAACTATTTTCCCATTATGATTTCAAAACACTTAAGTTTGTTTTAATCAAAATGGTTTTTCCGGAAAATTAGTCTTGTCTGCCATTTCACAAACATGGGGTTTAATTCATCACACTGTTTTCAACCACTTGTAGGTTTATCACAAAAACCATTTTCCAATAATCATACCATTTGTAAGATAGTTAAATCAAGTACAACTTAATGTCCCTGATTAACCACTCGTAAGTCGAAATATCACAGTTAACAAACTATGAATTTCTCAAGAAAGATGTCGATTCCTACTCCCTAATTACCAACCTAGGAGTTCCGGCAAGTCAGGTTTTTCATTTAAACAGTTTCACCCAAGCCTGACGGTCCTTGGGTGCTTTTGAAATTCCTTTTGATAATGATGGAAAATTTTCATCATTCATCGTCAAACCGGAATCACCACTTTTTACCTCAACCAATGGCTCCTCTGGTTTTGACAAACCAGATTCATTACCGGAACATGGCTCCTTTGACTTTGATGAGTCAAGATCATTGCCAACAACTGGCTCTTTTATTTCAGGAGAAACAAATTCATCACTAGGAACTTTTCTTTTCTTCACACTCCATTCTGTCCTCAGATTTGCATCTGATGAATTCGTTTTGCTTGATTTGTCATTCTTTGGAGAGCAAGACGATTTATCAGAACTCTTCTCTGATTTTCTTGTTGTATCCGAGGACAAAATCCTTTCAAGATACTCTCGAGCTTTCTTTCTTTTCTTTCTCAGTCGATCTTTCTGCCCTTGTGAAAGCCTCACTTTCTGTTCTTTCACTTTCTGTTCTGAAACTTTCAGTTCCTTGGGCTTTTCTTTGACTTGACTGATTCCATCACCCTTTCTGAGATGCAGCCCTCGTTCTTTCATTTGATCTCATTGGGCAATCTCTTGCAATATGTCCTTTGATTTGGCAGTTATAGCATCTCCTCATCTCAAACCACTGATTCTAGCAGTTAACAGCAATGTGTCCTTGAACACCACAAGTGTAACACACTCTGTTATCGTACCATTCATCACTTTCACACCAAACGCTCAGATCATAACATTGTCTGGCTTTGTGGTAATCAGCACTCCTCCTGAAAGCTGGATTTGGCTTTGAAGCACTATGGTCAAACCTGCACCACTCATTACCAATTTTCTGTGAGTTTTGATTTTTCAATTTTTGTGGTTTCTTATCACGATTGGATGATTGAACTGATGAGCTTTTATATTTGTTTTGAATATTTTCTGAATTTTTAACTTTTTGTTTCTGTTCCACTTTCTTCTTCAAAGGTTTTTGCGTAGAGCATTCACCCTTTTCAGTCGATTGCAGAACAGTTTCTTGAAAATTTTCTTCTAATTTCAAAAAGATTTTCTTTTTCTCATTTTTTTCATTTTCATCATCAGTTTTCTCATCACAATCTGAATTGATCGGTTTTGGACATAATTGATCAATCATTGCTGCAGTGGTCACAAAACCTTTCAATTTCTTTTCAAGCTTATTAATTTGATTTCTTGCACTCTTAGCTTCATTTTCAAGCTGAAAGATTTTTTCAAGTTGAGAAGTAATTGCAATTTCATTTTCCACTATATTCTTTTCAAGAACAGATTTTTCATTTTCTAAAACTTTTATATGTTCTTGAAATTTTGTTTCATTTTGTTTCAGATTTTTGTTTTCCAATTTTATCCACAAATCTTTGTTTTCTGAAGATTTTATCTTATCTTTAAAAACTTTTTCATTTTCTTTCAAAATTTTGATTTCCAATGTCAAACTCTCCATCTCTTTTAAGAGTTTGACATTGTCTGATTTAGATTTTTCACACTTTAAGCATTTCTCGGTCATCGTTTCAGCTTCAGCTTTCTTCTCGATCTTGATAACTGAAATTTCTTCAACTTGCTTCTCTACCACTTGAACATTTTCCTCAGATTTGTCTTTTGCTTCAACAGTTGCTGCTTTATGATTCTTTTCTCCTGAATCAGACTTCAAATTTCTAATCTTTTGGAATTCAAGTTCTTGAGCTTGAATCTTCTCGACGAACGAGCTCAAATTGAAACTATAATATTCTCCGTTCTTCTTCCAAGCTAACAAATACGTTCCCCACACATCATTTGGTAAAGCATTCGCCAACTTGTCAACCCACTCCTCATTTGTTTTGTTAATGTTCAAATTTGTCATCTCTATATGCAACTTGGCATACCTCTTGATCAATTCTATTGTAGACTCTCCCTTGATACCTGTAAAACTATCAAACTTGTTCTGTGCAATATAAAACTCAGAACCCATGTTTCGGTATTGAAAGATTCTCAAAGACGGATTTTTAAACGATACAAAAATTCACTCAACCTAAGATCAGTTCAATCACTTTATCAAAGAACTGAATCAGATTAATATCCGATTTAGTGGTAAAATCAGATGACAACGGATCGGGTGAGGATTCGCTTGGGCGGGTATCCAATGCTTGACAAATCACCTGAAATATAGACAAATAGAACTGATTAGGATCGGGTGGCAACTCGTTTGGATTGCCGCTCAATTTGTTGCACTTTAAACTTGAACAAATAAAATGCCTTGAATCAAATTGTGACCGGATATACTGACCAGTCAACGATTTGACCAACTTGTTACTTAAATGAATGATTTAAAAAAATGATATAGAATTTCAAATTGATCTAAAATAAGTTGCCGACAACCAATTTGATGCTTAACTCTATTGGGCCGTAACTATAGCTATCACATGGGCCGACAAAAATTGATGAATCAATTGATGATTAGACCAACAGAACCTACTAAATCCGACAACTTCAATTCTTACTTAATTCTGATTGGGCCGATGATTACACTTTGAACTGAAATTGTGATTGGCCCAATGATATAGACTGATTGGACCTCAAAGTTTAATGTGATCGGCACTTTTGATTATCAATTCAATTTAATTGAACCTCTAATATTTTCTGTCAAACTAATATGATTGGGCCGAACAACTCATTAGTCCGACAAGTCTAATATATTCACATGAGAACCTGACAATGATCACATGAAACTATGAATCACATGCAATTTTATCATTTCAATAATATTGTCAGACAAGATTTATATTACAAATTCAATTAATGATTGACACAACTTTGTTCAATGTGATATTATTCGACCACACACCTTGTCAACATATGGGCGGCACATGCAATCTAGATATCAACAAATGTATTTGGCCAATAATCACATGCAAATTTAATCATTCAATTAACACATGCAAACCGATATCATCATGAGTAATTGACTTACAACCTGTTTTGATAACAACTGTGATTGGGCCAAGAAACCCACTAAACCGACAATTTGTTTTGATGTTAAATGTGATTGGGCCAATTAATATGATGAAATCACATGGGCCTGACACAATCCATGTGACCTGAATTTGATTTAATCGAAATGATTCAGGTTATCCAAACTATACGAAATGATCACAATTTTCAAACTTCACTGTTTCACAATTCAAGCGGAATCAGATGTATTTTCAAGCGGAATACCTGTTGGCCCGTGTTCCGACCCTGAATAGTCAGTAGAAACGTTCATCTTCAAGTACGAAGGCGGAATCAACGTAAATGAAGTAACAACAGCTTTCCTATTCAATTCCTTTTCTTTTATTGCTTTCTGAAGTAAATTTGACAGAGTTTCACACCTAAAGCTCTCAACAGTTTCGCTTCAATGTTCAACAACTACTACTAATGTTTCGCTTCAACTGCTTATATATAGTCTATGTGGTTTCACTTGAATGACATGATCTACAAGCGAAACCTCCTTAAATACCCTTGAAGCGAAACCCCTTTGACTAATAAGCGGAACCTTTAAAATTATGCTCACACAAGCGAAACTAACATAAAATACATGAAATTGACTTTCTAGCTTCTAATTTGACCAATCTTGACCTAAGACTTGATGTCGACGTAGTCAACAGACATTCCATGCATCAATAGACTCCCCCTTGGATGTTGACGTAGTCTTCAGCAGTCTCCAGCTTCTGAGTCTTCAGTCTTGGTCTTTTCTCCAACTCTCTGTCTTCACATCATTCAATCTTCACAGGTTTTGAATCAGAATCTGACTCCATCTTCAGACTCTCTTTTAGCTGTTGATCCAGACTCCCCCTTTCACAGACTCCCCCTCTCAGTATGCTAGAATCTGAGGTATATGGTTCAAGCTTTGACATTTAGCTTCCGTTGGGAATAATGAAGTCCAAACCTGTTACTCAACCAATAACATTACAATCTATTTTCTCAAACAATAAATCACTAACACAATCAGCTTATAGAAATCCACTCAAGTATTCAGGTTCAAATTAATGACCCTGATTACTCAATTAATCTACCAAGTTCAACTTAATGACCTTGGTTGATCATTTGACGAATCAAACTGATTTTGAAAAAAAAAACATTTTCAATTTTTCTCAAAACAATGTAACAAGTATCAATTTAATGAACTTGTTTTATCTTTTGAAAACATCTTCAAACTCCAACAAAGTAAGCTCTCCTCATTCTTCAGCTCAGAATCTCCTGCATCTGCTTCAAATCTCGAGAATCAGACAATCAACTCTCCACTCTGGTTTGTCTAAACTAAAGCAGAAATGAAAAATCTTTTTTGGATTTTAAATGTGATCTAAACTAAGAATGAAATACAGAAAACTTAAATTGCAAAATGTAAAGAAATTGAACTATATACAAACTTATTTTTGGCGAGCATGTCAGGGAATCATATCAGCTTTTCAGACAAATTACTAGTACCGTTAAGCTTAATTACATGCTCAGACTTAAACAATTCACCTTGATTGTCGATATACTGATCCATCTTAAATTCTCACACAGATTTCAATCTATTCAGGATACGATTTAGATGTTTATGAACTTAGCTCAATTCGTGTGTCCCACCTCTTGAATATACTCCCGTATCCAGAATCCCAATATTCAGTCTTACAGGTGAGTATACTACAATGATATCTGTACATAAATTAGGTATGCGAGGGCCGAGGGATCTCAGGTCGATACTTCCGTATACGCAGAGAGATATCAGCTTCGACTTATCAGTATGTCCCCTTTAGAGGATCTTTTAGCTACAACAGCAGCGACTATCAATTTTATTGTTTCATCTGCATGCTGAGGGTTTATGCTATGTTTCAAGCATTGGGAGAAAGTATTAGCCAAGGACTAGGTCAGAACTTCCGTTCAGCAGAAGTCCCGGAATAATACCCCAGACATCATTGAGTATAAAAACCTAGTATATCAGAATACGAGACCTTTCAAACGAGATTTCAGGGGTTACCTATATATCCAAGTAGTGTTCCCCACGAATTTCACAAGTTTGAAATTTTAGATTTATATCCCAAGTAAATCTACTAAATGTGTGAAAACCTATCGACACATCATTAGTGAGACTGTTTAACTCATTTAGACTTTACAAATCTTTAGCATACTGTAATTGTCTAGCCGATGTACTATCATTTTCCCTATATACACAAGCTCTTTTTCAATTTTATCATGTTTTTGTATCTTTTGCATTTTTTACTGTTTTTGTATTTTCTGAAAATAGATTATTTACAAACTATCTACTCTACTCCCCCTAAATACCAAAACACGTAAAAACTTGACAAACCATTGCAGATTGTTTCTCGTCTTCATCCGCAACAGTACTCTCATCAACGCTCACAATTCCATCCGACACCGAAAGCAATTTGATACCATTAAGTTTTAACAAATATTGAAACCGATTTTTTATCAAAAGCTTTGGTATGCAAATCAGCTTTTTGTTCGTCAGTGTGGATTTTCTCAATTCGCATCAACTTTTTCTCGAAGCAATCACGAATAAAGTGATGACGAATTTCTATATGTTTAGTTTTAGCGTGATGTACTGGATTTTTAGTTATATTTATTGCGGCCTCATTATCAACAAACAGTGTTAAGAAACTGCAAACCGTAGTCGCGCATCTGTTGCTGTATCCACAGGATCTGAGAGCAGCAACTGCTAGCAGAAATGTACTCCGCTTCACATGTAGATAGCGCCACAGACGTTTGTTTCTTACACTGCCAGGTAACCAATCAAGGTCCAAAGAACTGGCATCCTGCAGTTGTTGATTTGGTATTGACTTTGCAGCTTCCGAAATCCGAATCGGAATACCCTTCGAGCATTAAATCGCCTTTTCTAGGATACCACAACCCCAATGTGGGTGTTCCTTTCAAGTAACGTAATATCCTCTTGACAATGATCATGTGTGAAGCTCTCGGGTTAGATTGATATCTTGCTGCGAGGCACGTCGGGTACATGATATCAGGACGTGAAGCAGTTAAATACATCAAAGAACCTATCATGGAACGGTAGAATGTTTCATCAGCCCTGTCTCCGGTGAGATCTGGGTGAATCCCATGATTAGTCGCAAGTGGGGTAGCAGCTGGAGTAGAACTTGACATTCCAAATTTCTCTAGAATATCATGCACGTACTTCGTCTGGTGAATGAAAATTCCCTCAGGAAGTTACTCAACTTGTAAACCCAGAAAGAATTTCATCTCCCCCATTGATGACATCTCGAGTTTTTGCTTCATCACCTGTTCGAAATCTTTGCACAATTTCTCATTAGTTGACCCAAAAATTATATCATCTACATAAATCTGAACGATCAGAAGATGTCCGTCGACCACTTTAGTGAAGAGAGTAGCATCCACTTTCTCTCTGATAAAGCTGTTAGCGAGTAGGTGTTGAGACAAAGTCACGTACCAGGCTCTCAGTGCCTGATGTAGACCATACAACGCTTTGTCCAGCAGATAAACTTTGTTCTTGTGGATTGGGTCAGTAAATCCCGGCGGCTGACCAACATACACCTCCTCTTTGACCTTCCCATAAAGAAACGCCGATTTAACATCCAACTGATAAACTTTAAAGTTCTTCCAAGACGCAAATGCTAGGAAAATTCTGATTGCCTCTAGTCGTGCGACAGGAGCATAGACTTCTGTAAAATCAATCCCCTCCTGTTGACTAAAGCCCTGAACAACGAGTCGAGCTTTGTTCCTTACAACCACTCCTCTGTCGTCTCTCTTACACCTGGATACCCATTTTGTATTGATTTTCCTTTGACCATCCAGCAAATCCACTAACTTCCACACTCCTAACTTTTCAAACTGACTTAACTCTTCTTGCATCGTTATGACCCAAGAGTCTTCAGTAAACGCCTCTTTGTAAGTTCTCGGTTCGACCTGCGAGATAAAACAACTTAATGAAAATTCAGTTTGTAAAGGTGCTACTGTAGAATAAAAACATGTTAAGCCCTGGTCTATTTGACGTCTTGTACGAAGGCCTGAATGCAATTCCCCTATGATCAACTCCTCTGGATGATAAGAAAGAGTTCGCGGCATCACTTCGCTTGGAACATCTACACTTCCCTCCACATTAGTAACATTCTGTTCTGCATCTTGTTCACCAACTTGGTTTGTTTGACTTGATAACTAGATCTGCTCTCCCTCAGAGTCTGAATCACCATGATCAAAAACTGGCATGTTTTCAGCTTCTTGATTATCATTCAACTCCGACTGATTACCAGGAGCAACTTCGTCATCATGTTCACCAGCATTACTAGGACCTGCTTCATCATCATTTGAAGTTTCCCGAGGTCTTCTAGAATACTCCGCTGGGAACCTGAGCTGCGACACATACTCTCGTAAAATATCCAGATCATCAAAGAAATCTTCATCTTCCTCTGATTCTTCTCCCATGTCAAACGAATCCCAAAGTTTGTCATAATGATAACGCCATGAATCACCAGGATTCTGTGGCGGCATAGTGTAACCTTGACATTCAACATTCGCTGCTTCAATAATCCGCTTCTCATTTGGAACGAAGACACGTCGCATTGGATTGGCATAACCAACAAAGATTCCCTCGATGCTCTTTGGACCAAACTTTCCATGAGGTTCTATAACTGTACAGGGTGACCCGAACGGTTCTAGATACTTCAAATCCGACTTGCGGTTATTGATTAGCTCAAAACATGTCTTGTTGAACTTTTTGACAGTAAGAACCCTATTGAGAGTATAGCATGCGGCGGAAACAGCTTCAACCCAAAAATTAATCGGTAACTTAGAGTCTGCGAGCATAGTTCTAGCCGTCTCGATTAGCGTCCGATTTTTGCGTTCTGTTACTCCATTCTGCTGCGGAGTGTACAGAGTACTAAACTCATGCAGTATACCTCGTTCATCATAAAATTCTTCCATCTTACTCTTTTTGAATTCAGTACCATTATCACTTCTAATTCTACTGATAGGCCTTTGGTACAGATTCTCAATTCTCTTAAACAACACCGTTAAACTGTCAAATGTTTCGTCTTTCGATTTCAAGAATGAAACCCACGAAAATCTGGAATAATCATCAGTCACGACCATACAGTAGTAATCTCCTGTAATACTCTTAACATTCACTGGACCAAACAAATCCATGTGAAGTCTTTCCAATGGTCTTGAAACTGAATTGACTTGCTTTGTAGGATGTGACTTTTTCTTCTGTTTGCCTTTGACACAGCTTATGCACTCCCCTTCCAGATGAAAACCTTTGACATGAACTCCTGTCACCAAATCATTATGCACCAAGTGATTCATCTTCCTTAGGTGAATATGCCCCATTTTCCGGTGCCATAATCTCGATTCTTTCTCAGTTGCTCTGGACACAAAACAATGAGCCTGACCCGTGGTTGTAGTAGCTACGCTCATGTCCAACACGTACAGATCATTGACTCTTGGTGCCCTTATGATGATCCATTCCTCAGGTATCACAAATCCCGGTTTCAAGATCAAACATTCTTTGTCAGTGAAGTGAGTAGTGTACATCCTGTCACAAATCTGGGAGATACTCAGCAGATTGTTCTCCAGCTCAGCGATGTAGTTAACTCTCTCAAACGTTACGATCCCGGTGGATAACGTTCCTTCACCTATAATCTTTCCTCCTTGATTTCCCGCAAAACCTACGTAACCACCATTAATGTTTCTCACATCATACAGTAACGCGGTCTTCCCTGTCATATGTCTCGAAGCTCCACTATCCATGATCCATATGGATACAAGTTTTGGAAGATCCTACACATAACAAATTATCACTTAAACAACTTCAAGAAAGATGCCGATTCATGCTTCGCGATCCAGGAAGCTCCGGCAATTCAAACTGCTTAGTCAAACATGGAGTCCACCCAGGCCTCATCAGCCTTAGGTGTAACTTTGACTCTCGCAATTTGAATTTTAAAATTTTCAGCCTTGAGAGGTGGGAAATTTGCATCATAATCAACCGTAATTGATTCTTCAGCCTTTATCACCTCAGAAGTTGAAATTTTCTTTTCACTTTCTGGCTTCCAAACTTGTTGAGATAATGCAACCCTTTTGTAAAATTTGTCGTTTTTAATTACCAACTTCTTTACGGGTTCATTTTTCACACCCTTTTTCTCAACAACGATTGGTGTTTTGCCCTTCATCTCAATTTTCTTCTGTTGATTCTTCACAGTTTCAGTCTTAGGCTTCACATTGGTACACTTTCGTGCAATGTGACCAACCTGATTACATCTAAAACAAGTTCGAGTATCAGCCACTCGACTTGTGCCTTCAGACTGAGACTGAGAAGCTCTTTTCTCAAAGAACTCTTTGTTTGATTCTGAAAAAATTTCTTTTTCTTCATTAGCAAGTGAACTCGAGCTATTCACAAACTGTTTCTTCTCAACAAACCTCTTGTTTGGAACATTTCTTTTCTGATAAGACTTACCCCACTGATAACCACCCCGACCAATTGTTTCTGTTGTTATTGTAAAAACGCAGTGGATTAACAGATTTCTTGTTGTAAACCTTTTCTTTCTCAAACTTCATTTTACTTTTCTTTTGGCTCAAATTGTTCACTGCTGACAATTCAACTTCAACCAGTTTGAAAACATTTGTCAATTTGTTCATGTTTACATTCTCGATCGGAAACTCTGAATCCGAGAACAACTTAACTGAACCCAACATCTTGTACATGACAAGATTTGATTCTTCATTTAAGTTCTTCTTGGACTTTTGTTTCGGAATGTATTTGTCCAAGAAACACCCATCTTCCTCAGTAGTGTCACCATCCGGTTTTAAAACGTTTTCAACAACACCTTTTACCACATCATTTTGGACACTATCATCATCGAAAGATGTGAACGTGACATCAATGTTCTCCGGAAGCTTAACTTCACTTACTTCCTCAAGTTCAACCATCCCAGATTCCTTTTTCGTGTAATTATGCAAAATCGGCGGTGGAACTTTGTGAAAACCCACCCCGGTTCCATCAGAATACACGTCTTCGCCAGCTTTGTTTTTCCTGATGGGTTTGGGAACAATGTGCTGCAACACAAAGCTTGCGGAGCTATAGCTGTTAAGCTTCAACTGGATTCGCTCGTTTTCAATTTCAGCCTCTTGAACCTTAAGTTTCAAATTAGCGATTTCATCCAGTTGTTTGTTAATTGATTCTTCTTTTACTCTCAGCACTGCTTTTAGATGTTCGTTTTCTTTAAAAGTTTTACCATTTCGATCATCACTATCTTTTACTGTGCTTTTGAGTTTTTCAAAATTTTCAGAAATCTGACGGTTTTCAAGAATTGACTTTTCATTTTCACTTTTAACTTTTTCATGTTCAATTTTATCAGTTTCAATTTGAGCAGTTAATTCTCTTATCCGTTCAGTTGAAGCTTTAACTGTTTTGTCACGACCAAGAATTTGATCCTCAACGCTTCTGACCTTTGCTGTCAGATTTTTAACTTTCTCATCGTTGAGATACGTGACAGTGTTACAAAATTTGCACTCTTTGTTGCAATTTTTGCAATCAACATTCCCTTCGATCTTTTTACCTGACGCATTTGTTGACGAATTTGGACTGACCTGGCCTTTTGACTCAGACACGGAGTTAGAGTCTACCTCAAGTGCTTTAGCAGCCAGCACTTTGTCAGCCATTTTTCCCAGGTTCTCTGCAGTCAACTCCTGCGTTGTATCGATAATGCCAGTATCAATCTTCTTTGCTTTCTCGATCTCTTCTTTCTCCTTTTTCTCTTTCTCTTCTCTCTCTTCTTCTTTCATTTTCTCGGTTGGAGTTCCCCACCATTTGTTTTGCCAATACTCATCCTCTTCTTTATACTCCTTGATGATAGCTTCGATATCGAGTGTTTTGTCGTCGATCGCAATGTTTCCATATGGATCAAGATAACACTCTCTGTCTGGATCCCATCTTCTCGCTCGCTTTGCTTCCGAATAGATACCAGACAGTCTAATGATCTTGTTTTCAGCAATCATTTTTCTGTATCTATACTTCTGCTCTTCAGTACGGTTGTCTTTCCATGGAATAGGTTCATTTTTCGCCATGAATGCATAACTAACCGCATCTTCTTCCGGTAGAACTTCTTTGCTCCAATCATACCCCTCATCGTCGTAGATCACCGCAAGAGCCCTAGATTTGTCTCTGTTATCTTCAGCCTGCTTCAATCTAGGCGGCTCAGATTTATTTTGGTGATAAATCGCCTTCTTGTAGTAATCATCTTTGAAAGGGTTCTCCGATTCATCAGCATAAGCGTTTCTGCATTCGCGTTTGAAGTGACCTTTCTGCTTACACTTGAAGCATGTCACTTTGGATTATCGAACCCCAGCTTGGTAGATGGACCACCGATCGTCTTCCTCCCGCTAATTTCCATAAAACGATGTGCTCGACGAACAGCACTTGCTATAGCCCAACGAATATCAATCAGCTCCATTTCTTCGGGATCTATCTGATCATAATCTTCCTTCGTCAGATTTGTGTTCCCGATCTTACCAGCCACCAATCCTTCATATGATTCCAACACAGACGCCAAGAATACCATTTGTTGCTTAGCCGACTCCTCGTCAAAATTCTGTGCATTCTTCAAATCTATTGCGATGTTGCATGAAAACTTTGCATCAGAATGACTTACAGATGATGAAGATCCACTGTGATAACCACTGTGATTTCCACTGCTTTGACAGCTTTGACTTTCTTTTTTTGCTGTCGACACATTCTCAGCAGAAAATGCAGTCTTGGGAGAAGTAGCTTTCGGCATCATGCTCTTCGGATAATATAGATCCAGATTCTGTTGATAAAATGAGTAATACTTTGTACGTCTTCTTCAGTTCCAGTTCGTGACTTTCAAGTCTCTCAATCACCACATCTGGAGTCAACTTTGCAGGCTCGATAGTGTTTTTCAGTATAAGCGCATAGTATCTCCAATTCACCTCGTCTGGTAATGAATCGAACAGTTTGTCAACAAGTTCTTCATCAGAATATTTGATACCATGTCTTGCTAATTCCAGCTTCAGATGACCGAACCTTTCTATCATTTTACAAACCAACTCGTTCTTTAGACACCCAAACATGTCAAACTCTTTCCTAAGCAGTTTCATTTTGTTTTTCTTGATTTCTTCACTACCTATACATTTCTTTTCTAACTTCATCCAAAGATCTTTTGCATTCTTATAATATATTAGTGAGATTATATCTTCACGAACAGACTGAAATAACAACGCTATACACTTCTGTTTGGCTATAAATGAATCAATCTCATCAGATGAAGTTAACATTTCTCCAGATTTATCTCCATGTTCATAACCGTTCTTCAAGCTCTTCCAACTTGCAAAAGCAAACGCCATCAACCAGTCTTCAAACTTTCTCGACCACCTACTGTAATCTTCGATAGCCATAGCTTAGGGGGTTTGTTGAACGTTCCAAACGCACTTTCCGATTCCCAAGCTTCCTTTTTCTTCACAACCGTCGAATTATCATTTGTATTACTTGACGAAGTATCATCGTTTCCGGTATTTCCTGCAAACGTGTAAAATATCATCCATCGTGAACGTACCTGCAAAATCAATCAACACTTAGAAAAATTTTCAAGTTTTTTTTTAAAACTGTGACAAATAAGCGAAATAGTATGACTGATAAGCGAAATCAGCAAGTGACAGATAAGCGAAACTCCAAGTGTGTTTATAAGCGGAACCACTTGTTTGACAAACAAGCGAAATATCAGTGATCTTATAAGCGGAACTATCAAGTTGTCCTTTCAAGCGAAAACTACAAGCGAAAGTAGGTACTTCAAGCGAAACCTATGTCGTTTCAAGCGGAACCTTCAAGCGGAACGACCAAATAAGCGGAACTAACTGGTTATTTCAAGCGGAACCTTCGATGTCCGTATAAGCGGAACTAGTTCTAACTAGTTTTCACCATGTTTTAGTCCGAATTTTAACTTGAAACTTTCTAGGGTTTGTTATTACTGTATATCACACAATATAGTCAAAATTCAGGTCATTTCAAACGTAGAAACCAGTTCAAACTGAAAAAGTATGAGAGAAAGTGAGTAGAAGTGAGAGAATTCTGCATATTCAAGATGTAGTAGTATGAACTCCTCGTCCTGAGCTCTGATACCACTTGTTGGCCCGTGTTCTGACCCTGAATAGTCAGTAGAAAACGTTCATCTTCAAGTACGAAGGCGGAATCAACGTAAATGAAGTAACATCAGCTTTCCTATTCAATTCCTTTTCTTTTATTGCTTTCTGAAGTAAATTTGACAGAGTTTCACACCTAAAGCTCTCAACAGTTTCGCTTCAATGTTCAACAACTACTACTAATGTTTCGCTTCAACTGCTTATATATAGTCTATGTAGTTTCGCTTAAATGACATGATCTACAAGCGAAACCTCCTTCAATACCCTTGAAGCGAAACCCCTTTGACTAATAAGCGGAACCTTTACAACTTATGCTCACACAAGCGAAACTAACATAAAATACATGAAATTGACTTTCTAGCTTCTAATTTGACCAATCTTGACCTAAGACTTGATGTCGACGTAGTCAACAGACATTCCATGCATCAACAATACCTTAATTCAAACGGAATCAGGTATAATTCAAGCGGAATCAATTATTTCGCTTGAAAATGCCACAAATTTCAAGCGGAATCTAGCTGATTTCAAGCGGAATCACACTGACTCGTTCAAGTGGAATAAAATTTTAAGTCCATTTTTATCAGTTTTAGGCCGAATTTTGATCTGATTCTTTCTAGGGTTTGTTAAAACACTGTTTTACACACTATATCAAAAACTCAGTCCATTTTGTCTGTTTAAACGTCCAGAAATCCAAAAAATGTAGAAAAAATGCACTGATTCAAACGTATTGGCTCATCACTGGCTCTGATACCAATTGTAGGATCGTTTTACCGACTGTGTGAGTCAATTCAGAGTCCATACACACTGTTTGTAAGGCGGAATCAAACAAACAGAGCTGAATCAGTAAGAATGGAGTAGAAAAACAGAGAATATCACTTTAACACACGTTTCTCATTAATATTTCACTTGAAAATCCGGCAACAATTCGGTATACAACTTTGGAATCCGTGCCAAATGAGAAACATACAAGCCTATATATAGGCTTCTGATTTCGCTTGAAATGACACATGACATTTGGAGCGGAATCACATTTAATCTGATTTCCCTTGAAATGACCATGTGTTATTTCAAGCGGAATCACATTTAATTCTGATTTCCCTTGAAATGACCATGTGTCATTTCAAGCGGAATCACATTTAATTCTGATTTCCCTTGAAATGACCATGTGTCATTTCAAGCGGAATCACATTTAATTCTGATTTCCCTTGAAATGACCGTGTGTCATTTCAAGCGGAATTACATCAAAATAACATAAATTTACATTTAGACCCCTATACAAGCTACTGACATGACCTAAGACGAAGGCTTTAGACATCGTGCACTAATAAACTCCCCCTTTGATGCAGCTGGAGTCTTCAGTCTGGTCTTGGGGTCTTTACAACGATTTGAAACTTTCCTCTCTTGACTTAGGCTTTTTCCTTAGCAAATTTCTCAGCTTTTCATTTTCTTTCTTTGCTCTCTTTTCTTCTTCAGCTTGCATCCTCATCCACTTCCCTTTGTTCTCTTCCAGTTTCTTTCTTTCCTTTTTAGCTTTCAACTTTTCTTTTTCCTCAAGCGACCACCATTTTGACGACCATTTGTTGTCAGAATTTATACCCTTTTGAAAACAAATAGACACTACTTTCTGAAATTGCATGGCTTGTTCTCTAAGTTCAGCTTGGAAGCGGATCATGTTGAGAAACAAACATTCAATATCTTTTGCTGAACAGTTTACCAACCACATAGGGTCATAAACAAAAATCTCTCTGATTTCATTCCCCGCTCTGTATGTTATCACAACCTCAGTCGATATACAACTGTACACCTAGCCCATAAAACCTTTGTAAAACTCCTGTTCCATCTTTGGCACTGGTATGTTCTTCATCACTTTCTGTTTTTTCACATTCAAGATCGTTTCTTCATTTCCTGTTTCAGGATTAACTCTCCTTACTCTCTTTGAATAATGAGACTTCCAATGCTTGAAGTTTTTCAAAGCTTCAAACTTGATTAATCCCCACATAGCAACATCATTCTTTCTCACCTTATATCCCAAGGTTCTCACCTTTGACAACTCCTCTACATCCCACCAAGGTAGGGACATAATATCATGCAAACGTTCAAAGTACTGTACTCCACACTCTCTTCTAATAGCATATGCATTAACTTGAGGTAGAAATCCCCAGCTAATGATATTTCCTAGTGAAATACTTCTATCTCTTTGATAAAACTTCAAAGGACGCTTGAATTTTCTTTCATTTCTATTCTTGAACCACTTCTTGCGTTCTTCTTTCTGAAGATCTTTTGTAGTACCATCGAAGTTTTTATCTTTCAGAATCTCAGTAACTTTCCTCCTAAGTTTATCCCTGTTTTCTTCACTAAAGAACTCCATCAGAGTTGGAAATTCAGAAGTGTCTTCATTCAGACTGTCTTCATCGGTACAGTCTTCAACCTCAACCCTGTCATAGACATCTGCATCTTCCACATACTTGTATTCATACTCGGGTTGATGATTGATATCGAACGCATTTAACTCTTCCTCATAATCAAATTTAAACTCATCTTCATTCACATTAAACATCTTCACAACTGAGATGATAAAAAAGGTTTTCAAATTAATAGAAATAAATATTTCTGAAATAAAAGATTTAAATCTTACTGTTAAACCTAAAAAATACACCTCAAGAATTCAACAAAGAGAAAACAAGAAAAAAGGTTATAGTTCTGGTTCAGGTTTTCAAAAGAAACCAAACCATAACGGTAATTTCAAAAAGAAAGGATTAGGTTTTACTCCAACAGAAAAATGAAAAATATGTTCGAGAGTTTAAATCAAAGATGACATTTGTTTCAGGTACATCTTCTGAAGAAGAAAAAGAAAAAATGTTCAGAAAGCAGTTAAACAGAGAGTTACTTGCAATGAAGCAAGATGAGATGAAGATTGTTGATCAGAAGAAGAAAACTCGAACCTGTTTCAAGTGTGGAAAAAGTGGTCATATTTCCATGACTTGTTCACAGGCAATTCAATCCAAACAGGGAGTTTCTAAATTGAAAGAGTAAGTGGTTGAGTTTGAACCACCAATTGATAGAACCAAACTATTCAAAAATTCAAAATTTGAAATTGGTGAATGTTCAAACAGGTTTTACAAGAAAAGAGCTAAATCTGACAATCAGAAATGGGTTGTTTAGAAATCTGTTGATAGTTCTAGCGATGATTCTGATAGATCAAAATCAGAGGAGCTATCTTCTGGCGATGAATCTGATTCCACAAAGTCAGAGGAGCCACAGGTTGTTGAAAATGGTGAAAAATCAGTTCCAACTGTGGATGATGAGAATTTTCCACCACTTCGGGTTGTAAATTTTAAGAAGAAAATTGGTAAAATTGAGATTTCAAACCAATTTTATTCTGATAAGCAGGTTTTTGATGTTGAAAAGGCATTTAACCCCAAAGTAAAACACATCTTTGGAAAAATGATTGACCGAAAAGTCAAAGGGGTTAAAGAGTTCTATGAGAAGAAGATGGGAGGTAAGAAACTGAGCGTTGGTAACTTGGTAACACCCAAGGCTGGTCAGGCTTGGGTGGATATATTCTTTGAATAGAAAAACCTGACTTGCCGGAGCTCCCAGGTTGGTAAGTGTGGAGCAGGAATCGACATCTTTCTTGAGAAATTCACATAAAGTGATTTCGTTTTACAAGTAGTGCAGAGGTTGGATTGTGCATACTTGAAAGTGGTAAATCAGGGACATTAAGTTGTACTTGATTTCCTACAAGTGGTTAAAAATGAACAATGTGATGAGTTTACCCCGAACCTACAAGTGGTTAAAAACAAAACTTATTTTCCGGAAAAACATTTTGATTAAAACAAATTTAAGTGTTTTGAAATCTTAATGGGAAAATAGTTTATTGTAAGGGGGAGTTCTGATTGTTTATGCCGAGTGAATGGAGGATTGAAGCAATTCACAACAGTTGTTAATTTCTTGTACAGTTTGTTTTCAAATTTCCTTAAATGTTTCTAAATTTTAGGGGGAGTAAAAATTTAAAAAAAAAATCCAAAAACATTAGAAAATTTGAAAAATACAAAAACATGATAAAATCATAAAAGAGTTTTGTTGTGAAAAAGAGGAAATGATAGTAAATCAGTGGACTATCACAACACGCTAAAGAAATGAAAAGTCAAATGTGATAAACGGTCTCACTGATGATGTGTTAGTAGGTTTTTGCACATTCAGTAGATTATGACGAGATATAAACCTAAATTTCAAACTTGCATATACCGTGGGGAACAACTTCTTGGATATATGGGTAACTCCTGAAATCTTGTTTGAAAGGTCCCTCTTTCTGAGATACTGGGTCTTTATACTCAGTGATATCTGGGGTATTATCCCGGGACTTCTGCTGAATGGAAATTCTGACCTAGTCCCCGTATAATACTTTCTGCAAATGCTTGAAATATAGCGTCGCCCTCAGCATAAAAAATGATGAAACATTGAAAAATGCTAATCATTGCTGTTGAAGAAAAGATCCTCTAAAGGGGAAACACCTAAAGTCGAGCCGTCATCTCTCTGCTGAACGAAAGTTCTGACCTGAACTCTCACGGTTTCGCATCTAACCCCTTTACAGATATCATCTGTGGTATATTCACCTGTAAGACTGAATATTGGGATCTGGATACGGGAGTATATTCAAGTAGAGGGACATGCGAATAAGTTTAAGTACTTAAGACATTAATCTCGTATCTCGAAACAGTTGAACTTTGTGTGAAAATTTAAGTGGATCAGTATACTGACAATCTAGGTGAATTGTTTAGAACTTAAAATGAAATGAAGCTTAACGGTGTTGGTGATTTGTCTCATAAACTGATATGATCCTCTTACACAAACTCACAAAAATATTGCCTGTAAATATTTCTTTAATGCATTTCATATTATTCAAAAATCCAAAAAGATTTTATGTGTGTTTTAGCATAAATTTTGAAAAATCCAAAAAGATTTTTGACAACTGGTGTTGAAAAGCTGATGTTCAAAATCCCAAGTGCTAAACATGATGAACAAATGGTTTGGGTGAAATTGTTTGAGATGTTTTGAAATGAAATGAGAAAAGTTATTTGAATTAATAATTGTATTCTTGCAAGTGATTCATCAGAATGTGATATTGTTTTTACAAGTGATCATCAGAAAATTTATTTTTAGGTAGAGATTTGTGCAGGATAAGAGCTACGTGATCTTGGGATAAAAGATTGAAAGCCAGGTTTCGATCCAGAGCAGGATGAGAGCCAGAGCACGATCTTGAACCTGTGAAAGCCAGACTACGATCCCAGCTTACTGAGAGGGGGAGTCTGAATGTCAAAAAGTCAGGTTCTGATCCTAAGATTATAGGTTGCTGATGAATTTAAAGATTCAACGTTCGAGGGAGAGTATTTGTTCGAGAGGAGTTTGTTGGTGATGATAGAGAGGAAGAGAAAAGATTTGAAGGATGCTTTACAGTGTAAGATATTTCTAAGAGAAGCCCGAAGACTGATAAAGACTGAAGATGCGAAGATTCGACACTGAAGACTCGTCAACATTCGAGGGGGAGTTTATTGGTGCATGCGTCTGTCGACTTCGTCTTGTATCGAGTCTTGTATAGAACTAGTTAGATCAGGGCACGAGAAACGAGAAAGTAAGAATTAGTGGTGATTCCGCTTGAAATGACACCATGTCATGTTCAAGCGAAATCATATATGTTTTAATTCCGCTCGAGTGTCATGACTGATTTCGCTTGAAACAATTGTTCTGATTTCGCTTGAGACGTGTTCAAGCGGAATCTCATTGCCTATAAATAGGGCATTTCAAGCGAAATCATGTAACATTCTTCCGGTTTTACAACGAAGTGCTGCCGAAGTGTCGTCATGCTGTAAAACGTCATTATTTCAATAAAATCGACAGTTTAAAGTGATATCATTGCTGAATTGACCTCAGTTTGTCTGTTTCTGCCGTTCAAACTGAGAGAAACTCTTCTGATCGACTCGTTCGGGTCCGAAAATGATCCTACAATTGTAGGATCGTTTTACCGACCGTGTGAGTCAATTCAGAGTCAATACACACTGTTTGTAAGGCGGAATCAAACAAACAGAGCTGAATCAGTAAGAATGGAGTAGAAAAACAGAGAATATCACTTTAGCACACGTTTCTCATTAATATTTCACTTGAAAATCCGGCAGCAGTTCGGTATACAACTTGTGATTCCGTGCCAAAATGAGAAACACACTAACCTATTTATAGGCTCCTTATTCCGCTTGAAAACACACTTGACGGTTCAAGCGGAATCACATACAATTCAATTCAAGCGGAATAACATTAAAAACAATATAAAAATCATATTTCGTGTGAACATTAACTCTGTTTCGTGTATGTTTCATGTATACTAATTTCATGTGATGCAAGAGGTGATGTCATCTTTATGATGTAATCATTTAATATGATGACATCATTCTTGTTCAGAACCGCAACGAAACCAAAACTTGATACAAGACGAAGTCAACAGACATATGCACCAACACGTACATTCCTCCTCCTTGGGTAGGACAACAGCCTTAAAACTTACTAGACAAAACTCTATCATTAAGTCCCTCATTTTATATCGACTTAATCGCTGAGGCCAATGGCGAGTGGGTCATTAGTTATTAGCGCTATTAGGTTTAAAAGACCTCACACCGTGCCAGTCGGACGGGCGTGTACTAATGGACTATGGCAAACTGTCAGCGATGATAGACACTAATGTAGGGCACAACTTATTTTCGTTAGTAGTCGATATGGTACGGTCTAGTGGTTCACATGGGGAAGCTCCCACTAAATATGGTTTGGGAAAAGAGATATTGGTTAAACATATTTTCAACTATGGGGTAACCCCCACGGCAAGTAAGCCAACTAAACAAAAACTATGTTTTCGGAAACAACTTAAAACAATACAACCAATCGTGAACTCACTCAACTTTGTTGTTGACTCATTGTTACATGCCTTACAGGTCGCTAGATACTTATGGAGCTTGCATGAGGAGGAGGTCGTTGTGGGATTCATTTGTGCGAGGTGTTATATATATTAGGTATATATTTTAAGCCCTTTTTACACTTTTTAGCCAAGTTTTAAATTTATAAAACACGATATTTACTAACATTAAACACACATATGGGCAAATGCACCCATCGTGGACGTAGTATATTGTTGGTAAGATACCGAGGTCGTCCAAGGACACAAGAGCTTTTAGTACCGGTTTATCCTCAACGTCTAATCAAATCAAAAGTTTAGAATAAGATTTTTAAACTAAGAAAATAAAACTAACTAAAATGCTGAAAAATAAAATAAAAATAAAAATAGATAGACAAGATGAATCACTTGGATCCAACTCGTGTGTAGTGTAACCTTTGATTATTTTCGCACTTTTGCACTTGTTTAAGAGATTATCTTAGTTATTGTAGTAGGCCCCTCTTTTGAAGGTGACGTTACCCTCAACCCAGTAGTTTGAGTCAGCAAGGATACAATCCTAAAGGGTCGGATTATTGAAAGATAATTAATTAAGTTATTAATGCATAATGTGGTAGGCCCCTCTTTTGAAGGCGACGTTACCCTCGGCTAAGTAGTCTGAGTCAGCAGGGATACAGTCGTAAGTAGCCGGGTTAAAGTTTTAATAGTAGTTTAACTTATGAGGGGATCAAAGAGTTTGGACCCCCGCCATCCAATACCTTTGGGTATTGAAGGAGGTCCTACTAAATTTGACCCAGGACCTTTGCAGGATCTATACACTGAACAATGGCAAGACTCTTACCAAACCGTTCCCTTAACCCCCGACCAGGTAGCCAACATACCTCCATATAGACTGTGGAGATATGAATGGTGAAAATCCTTTATTTTATATAGACAGTAAAATAATGGCAAGACACCACGGACAAACGATAAGGAAGAATCACCTTTAACATAAGAAACTAGTAATTAAAGTCATTAATACAAAACCAATTAAAAAGTGCAAAATATTAAAAATAAAAAGTATTACACTAAACACTTGTCTTCACCAAGTGATGTAAGAGACTTAGGCAAACATGGCCTTTGATTGTCAAGAACTCTTACGATCAATCATGGATCCCGAGACGACTCACACACCCTATGATGGACAATGGATGATGGTGGTGGATGATGTTGTTGTGACGGTGGTGGGTGGTAGGTGAAATGTGAGAGAGGTGGTGTGCCAAGGGATGAGTTGCAAGAGCTCCAAACACTCCTATTTATAGGCTGAACAGAAGCTCGGGCACGGCCCCGTGCCCGCTGGGCACAGCCCCGTGTCCATCTGACACTCTCTCTCGTCATTAATTGTAATTCGCAATTACAATAAATGCGCCTGCAGCAACCTGACCACGCCCCCGTGTCCGCTGGGCACGACCCCGTGGTGGGCAATAGAAGCTTCTATAGGTTTGTCTTTTCTGCTGCTTCTTGGGCACGGCCCCGTGCTCGCTGAGCACGGGGCGTGCTCAGTCTTCTATCTTCTTTGCTTTGATTGGGAGGATGCTGTCGGGGGTCGGGCATATCACTTTTGTTCCTTTTCTTGTATTTATGTTAGATTTTGCTGTCTTTTTGCTTCTTTTGTTATTTTGAGCTCATTTAATCCTGAAAATACAAAAGGAAGACAAAAGCACACTTTTTCCAACATTAGTACTAAAAAAGGGTTAGTTTTAAGCCACAATTGATGTAATTTATATGTTGCATTTTGTGCGCATCAAATACCCCCACACTTGAATCTTTGCTTGTCCTCAAGCAAAACTCTTTATAATGTGGCTTTATTCACTCCCAAATGGAATGGGTAGAAGAGAAGGTTTTTGGACTTGTCATAGAGTGTTGGGAATTCCAAGATTATTTAGGTTTTATTTTTATTTATTTACAATCCTATTCGTCATGATTTATTAAAAACGTTTCATAAGATAAATTATTTATTAGGGCATAACATACCTTTTTAAAATTCCATTTATATACAAGTTCACATACCTCACGGGGGAATCACTCAACACTCGGCCGAAGGTGTATTTTTAGCGAATCACTCGAGAGCGGCATGGAACTTACTCCTACCATAAGCTTGCCAATCAATCAATCCTCCTCCTTTTTAACTATATACCTTTGTAAATATCAAGAGGACTTTTTGGGTGAAGGGTTAGGCTTGGACTAAAGGTGGGTGGTTGGGTTAGTGGTTAGTAGAAAGGGCGAAAAGCGTAACATACGTCGGTTTTTTGAAAGACCTTTTGTTTTTATTTTTCACATTTTTATTTTATTTTGATGAACCACTTGTTTCAAACAAAGTTATTTTTGATGAACTTGTTTGTTTGTTTGGTTTCATCAAAATATTTTTTTTTTTTGATAATGAAGAGTCATTAGAAAACCGAACGTTGTTACTAAAATAAAGGGTTAAAAATAAAAAGGTTTAGGTGGGTAAAAAGGGTGATGGTTTTGGGTTAAGAAATGAAAAGGTTTAGGCTCAAAGGGGTTAACTAGGGGGATTTTGGTAGGTGGTAAAAAAATGAAAAATAATGGTGTAGAAAGAAAAAGGGTTAGTCCTAATGCCTCCATCATTTACTTACTCGGGTTTAAGTTGGTAAGGACCGGGAATGTATTGTTGTGGCAAGTTCTAGAGTCGTACGAACCAAGCGGTTATTCACACAAGAAACGAAAAATGAGTATTTAGTGTAAAGATATATATTTGTATGCTCGTTAAAGGCTCAAAACTCACTTTTGTGGGAAAAGGTTTTTTTATGTGATCAAGTATATATAATCAAAATTTAACTAAGTTTGTCATGCGTTTTCGTAATTTTCTTATGTGGGTTCTTTTTATCACGACGCTGTCGGTTGTAAACTTGTAAAAATATAACCTTGTTAGAACTTGAATTCCCAACTTAAACTTAGACAAGTAAAAAAAAAACGAAAATTTTTGAAAAAAATTTTGGGTGATTAGCGGTTCCAATAGAGTTTTGTGTAAGGCTTGTTATTAGGACTTGCAAAATTCAAGGTTTTAGCATCCCCCCACACTTAAATTACACATTGTCCTCAATGTGTCCCAAAAATAAGTTTTTAGGTTGATTGAATGTGTAAAATGGTGTTAAAAGCAAAATTATATGTTACTGGCATCCTGGACACGGCCCCGTGGGGACCGGGCACGGCCCCGTGGGGACCGGGCACGGCCCCGTGTTCAGGTGCCAGCGACAAAAATTAAAGAAAATGAACAGAAGCCTGGACACGGGGGCGTGTTTAGCGAACACGGCCCGTGTCCAGTTACCTGAACTGGGCAATTTTCTGCAGGGTGTGCAGCACGGGGCCGTGTTGGGCGGACACGGCCCGTGCTGAGCTTACTGTAATGAAGAAATTGTTGTCGGATGGCCCTATTTTCGTGCATGGGGCTATGTTTCTTGTTTCCCTTGTTATCCTTCACCTTCATGAGTGTGTTTTATTTATTACAACATCATCCAAACCTTAAAACCATCATTTCATTAAAAACCGTCATAGAGAGAATTACATAGTCCTAGAATATTATTAAGTTAGATAAGTAAGCACAAGAAGCTTAAACCAAGGAGTTCTAGCCTACAAGTTATTCTAATTAGCAAAATTTCCGAGAAGATAGTAGTCTCGGTTGGATGCGGTTTCCTAGAACTCCTTCCACCGGGTATGGACTCCTCATATGTCGGCGAGCCACTCCTCTATCTCTCTCGGGAGGAGAAAGGAGGGCTCGTTGGCATCGGTTTGAGGAGGTGCAACTTCCACCGGGACTTCTTGCAGATTTTCAAGAGGAGGCTCCGCTGAAATGTCACCCCATCCGGTAGGGTTGTTGACTCCAAGTGCTAGGTTCCAATCCTCTTGAGGGAGGACGGGTTCCATAGGAGGTGTTACAAGAATATTTAACCTCTGGTGCAAGAGGTTAATCTCTTGAAAACTATTTTCCAGCCCTACCGTAAGATAGTTTATACGGTCTATTAGGACCTCCTCTACCGAAGTCATTTCATCGAGAGCTTCCCGTAGCGCCATGACGTAGTGTACAAGGGTGGCTTCAATGGAAGGCCTTCTTCCACTTCTACTGTTTCTTGAATGCACTGACGATGTTTCACTGTTTTCACTTAACATTCTACAAAAATAAACCGAAAACAGCTTATTTTAATGAAACAGTATCTGTTAGAAAATAAAAAATATTATAAACCAAATTTCTACCTTGCCTTATTTGAGAAGATGTGGACAACCATATTCCATATGGCTTGAGACCGTTGCCCACTGTCAAGATGATTTCCAGCCATAACATGATTATATTTCCTTTTTAGCTTATGGTTATTTGTTATTTAAGTTGTATCCTTGCTCTTGTAAAAGTAGAGAATATTTATCAAAAACACCAAAGAAAATACTACTGATATCTTCTTTACTTTGAATCATGGTATAAGAGCAGTGAATGATCTTGGATCATCTCATTCGCTCGTGCTCATCATCTACCTCCTATCATTCGAAAAAAAAATAGCTTGCTTACCCCAACCCAAAAACCATGTCTGACGAAAACAATTCAATCAGCATTGATTTGTCAATACAAATTGCAAACCTTCTCAAAAACAGTCTCACATCTCAGATCCAGAACCCAAAACAAAATCTTTCCGATAGTCTGAAAATTAGTCTCAAACTTAACAGCCAAAATTATGCTCCATGGGCTCGAATGATACGAGTCGCCATCGGAGGAAAATACAAATCGCTTCTTAAACATCTATCCGAAAAACCACCAAATCTGACTGATGAAAAATCTCTTTATGAGCAATGGGAGCAAGACGACCTAGTCGTTTTCTCATGGCTTATTCAAAATATTGAACCCTCTCTTGCGAGTAATCTCACTGAATTCCCAACCGCAAAATCGCTATGGGACGCTCTAGTGGTGACGTATAGCAGTGAGAAAGATAAACTACAAACATTTGACTTACATGTCAAAGCCAATGAAATCAAGCAAAATGGTGCTCCTCTTGAGGAATTCTGGATTGTGATGCAGGGGATTTGGGGCGAAATTGAACGAAGGGATCCAAACCCTATGACGTGTGCAACCGATATCACAACTTACAACAACATTTGGTCTGAACAGAAACATTTTCAGTTTCTTAATGCTCTGGATCGTCAATATGATCCAATAAGGAGAAAAATACTTCGATTAGAACCCTTACCATCAGCGGAAGGCGAATACGTTGTTGTGCGCAAAGAGACGGCTCACCAAAACATTCTTGGAGCCATCTTAAACAATACAAACTCACAGCAGGGTGTGGCGTCAGGTCTCGCAACCACTAGATTGGATAACGCTGAGGGCTCAGGGCTTGTTTCGAAGGGTCAACATCGGTCAGACCAAGGATGGAAATCAACCGGGTCATCATTTCGGGTAGACAAATCTCGATTAAAGTGTAGCCACTGTGGGATGTCAAAGCACACAAAGGAACAATGTTTTCGACTCGTCGGATTCCCGGAGTGGTGGACTGATAAACACAAAACCGGCGGCAAAGAAGGGGGCAAAGCGGCTGCCGTCGTGGGCAACGGTGAAGCTACCATCAGCGGCGGCGACTGTCACACCCCCAAATTCCACCTGCGGAGTAACATCCGCTTGAGGGCGTGACTGACCAGGATCCAGCCACCAATTATACTAAGCATTGGTTAATAGTAAAGTAATTGCTATCTAAAGTAGTTAGCAACATCGTAGTTTAAGTTCGATAGTAAGTTTATACAAAACAGCGGAAGCATAAACCAAATAGTTTTAAAAGATAGTTCATGGTTCAAGATAAATAAAACCCAACACACGGGTTTTGACGAACACTACACATTCCCAAGCAGCAGCTCCTCAGTCACTGGTTACCTGCAAAGCATGCAGTAAGGGGTCAACAATAATGCTGAGTGAGTTCACTAGTTGTCCAGTTTTAATTACTAAAAACTTGTTTCACCAGTTAATTTATCCGTTTATACATGCCATGGGGAGCTACCCCAAAAGTTAGCGACTAAACTGTTTTTCCAATACCGAACACTAGGTAACCGTTTGCGTTTCCGCAGGATGCCCCGATGTCAATGTTCTATCATCATTGACGGATGCCTGAGTACATTAGTTCACGACCGATCCCAAACCATGGCACGGTGTGAGGTTGGTAAAACCTAAATAGCGCTATCAACTAATAACCCGTTCGCCTGGCCCCGGCGACTAATCGGTATTATGTAGTAGGGACTTGAGTGATAGAGTTTCGTTTAGTGCCGTTAGTTGCAATCCGTATAAACAGTAATTAACCAAGGGTTCCCAATAACAAGGGAAGAAAAGTAAGGGGTATCCCTCATAGGGGATAGTGTTGTGTAGTTCCGTTTCCCAAACCACCGGGAACGCATGCTTTAGGTTGTGAACTCACCTTGGGTTGCTCGGTAGATTAAATACCCGGTCAATCACGTTGGTCACCACGTCCTAGCATGGTTACCAAATATAGGTCAAGTTGGGGTACAAGTAATCATGTATAGCGAACACGTATAGACACACTTAGAATGCATACAATCAAACAGTTGGGTTATTGGGCCTGTCCTAACATTTTCACAAACAGTGACAGATACACATGTAGTTCAGTCAACCGATAGCCCAACAAGTCATGGCCCAATAACACTTTAGGCAGCCCAGTCGAGATAAAGGTGGTTTCGACTCGAACATGCATGGTTTCGAGTCGCAACCAAGGGATTCCGACTCGCAACCTCGGTCTCGGTTCATCACGCTTTGGTTTCGAGTCGCAACCAGGGATTCCGACTCGCAACCTTGGTTTCGGTTCATCATGTGCTGCTTGCAAGTCGCAACCGGGAGATCTCGACGAATCACGTTGTGGTCTCGAGTCGCAACCAAGGGTTCCGACTCGCAACCACTGTTACGTGCACCTGAATCCTTCTAGAACCTGTCCAATGTACTAACCAATAGAATGCTGTGATCGTGATTTGGTGTACTAACCAATAGGAATTCACTAACATGTTTTGTTGTCTCATTACCAAGCAAAATGGATCAAACAAGCATATTCAAATATTTTTCATGATCTTCAAGTTGTTCTTCATATAAACTCAAGTCATATTCATGTTAACTTCTTGCATAACATTTTTCCGGATTTTTAGCATAAATCACTATCATAATCATGAACAACAAATCAACCACTTGAACATACTTATCTAATGGTTTCGAGTTATCACATAACATCCCAAAAATCAACTCTAAACTAAACCGATTCACATGGTGTCACACATATGCAAACCGGTTTTCATGAACATCACAAGTCAATGGTTTGCATCATATTTAGCCACAAAATGTCATGAACACATTAGCAACTTATCCGAAACTAAAACATGTTAGCCGATTATCCATTTCACACACATTTGATTCACACAAAACAACATCATCAAGCATACAACTACACTAGTTAAATCATGTCATTCATGCTATCATTTAACAACAACAAACATCATAAAGACACTAACCGGTTGATGAGGTTCAAGGGTGAGTATGAAACTTCTAACGGGTGTGTGTGCGTTGATTCGAGAGCTCCTAGTGGTCACCGATTTGATCCGAGAAGAAGGAGATGAGAGGAGGTGATCTTGGTTTGCTAGGGTTTTAGTGAGGGAGAAGTAGGGAGTGTAGGAGTGAAATGAGGGGGAGTGTAAAGGAGAAAATGTGAGGGTTTTGGGTTTCTATACCCTTTACAAAACCGGTACACCCCTAGTGGGTTTCTCCAATCCTGTTGCGAGTGGGGCTCAACGGCCCAACCAGCCCAACTGTTCACCCGGTCTCGAGTTGGGTTTCGTGGTCTCGGCCCACTACACACACGCGTATCTATATATATATATTTATATCATACATACATACAACACATTATCGGCACATAACACAAAAGAAATCACCACTTTCATTTTATAACACATATACACGCAAAGTTACATCAAAAGGTTTCCCGGGAAAATCCGAAGTGTCACATTATCCCCAAGTTTTAAGAACTTTCGTCCCGAAAGTTAAGGCAATCACTGTCAAGCTAGTATAAGTGAGAGTGTTTCAACGGGGTCTCACATCATCCCCCCGTTAGTTTGGAATTTCGTCCCGAAATTCGGTTGTAGCTTCAGTGCTGGGGTTTTCGTTTGGGAACAACTGGGGATACTTGTGCTTCATCTGGTCTTCCCGCTCCCAGGTAAACTCTGGGCCACGTCGCGAGTTCCAACGGACTCGTACGAGAGGTATCTGGCTACGTTTGAGGACTTTGATCTCTCGATCCGTGATCTCAATCGGTTCCTCAGTAAAGTGTAGCTGTTCATCAATAGTTAGTTCCTTGAAGGGAATTACGAGCGTTTCATCTGATAGACACTTCTTCAGATTAGATACGTGAAATACGTTGTGTACCGCACTCAGTTCTTCAGGCAGGTTCAATCTATAAGCAACCTTACCGATTTTCTCGGTAATTTCGAATGGTCCGATATATCGCGGATTTAGCTTGCCCCGTTTACCAAAGCGAACCACACCCTTCCAGGGTGAGACTTTAAGTAGAACCCGGTCACCGACCTGGAATTCCAATGGTTTCCTACGCTTATCAGCGTAACTCTTCTGACGGTCACGAGCTGCCGCCATGCGTTGTCTGATCTGGGCAATCTTTTCCGTTGTATCTACCACCATCTCTGGGCCTGTGATTTGACTATCACCGACTTCCGCCTAGCAGAGAGGTGACCGACATTTACGACCGTACAATGCCTCGAAAGGTGCTGCCTGAATACTAGTGTGGTAGCTGTTGTTATAAGAGAACTCTACTAGCGGTAGATGCTTCTCCCAATTCTTGCCAAAATCGATCACACATGCTCTAAGCATGTCTTCTAGAGTCTGGATGGTGCGTTCGGACTGTCCATCCGTTTGCGGGTGATAAGCAGTGCTCATGTCTAAACGTGAGCCAAAGGATTTGTGCATAGCTTGCCACAATTCCGAAGTAAAACGAGCGTCTCGGTCGGAAATAATTGAGGTTGGCACTCCGTGCCTCGAAACTACTTCCTTTAAGTAAATTTCCGCCAAGGTAGAAAACTTGTCTGTTTCCTTAATAGCCAGAAAGTGCGCGGACTTGGTCAATCGATCTACTATTACCCAAATAGTGTCATTTCCGCGTTGAGACCTAGGTAGCCCTGTAACAAAATCCATGGAAATTTGCTCCCATTTCCATTTCGGGATTTCTGGTTGTTGAAGTAGGCCTGCTGGCTTCTGGTACTCTGTCTTGACTCTCGCGCAAGTCAAACATTTCCTGACATATGTTGCTATGTGGGCCTTCATGCCAGGCCACCAATATGTAGTCCTCAAGTCGTGGTACATCTTGTCCGAGCCAGGATGTACTGAGTAGCGGGACTTATGGGCTTCGTCCATCACGAGTTCACATAAATCTCCATAGAGTGGGACCCAAATGCGCCTTGTTACATAGTAAGCGCCATCTTCTTTTTGTTCTAGTCGCTGTCTCGATCCTCGCAGAGACTCAGCCCTGATGTTTTCCGGTTTCATTGCTTCGACTTGAGCATTGCGGATCTGGGTAGGGAGGTTAGACTGGATGGTAAGTTGCAATGCTCGCACGCGCTTTGGTATAGTGTCCTTTCGGCTGAGGGCGTCTGCCACGACATTGGCCTTGCCCGGATGGTACTTGATGGCGCATTCGTAGTCATTCAAGAGTTCGACCCATCGACGTTGTCGCATGTTTAATTCCTTTTGCCTAAAGATATGCTCGAGACTCCTGTGATCGGTGTAAATAGTGCACTTGGTACCGTACAGGTAATGTCTCCATATCTTAAGAGCAAAGATCACTGCTCCCAGTTCCAAATCATGCGTAGTGTAGTTTCTTTCATGCGTCTTGAGTTGTCGAGAGGCGTAGGCAATAACTTTCTCGCGTTGCATCAACACGCAACCGAGCCCATGGATAGACGCATCGCAGTAAACTACAAAGTCGTCAGTGCCTTCAGGCAACGAGAGAATAGGAGCGCTACAGAGGTTATCCTTTAGCCTTCGAAAGGCCGACTCCTGAGCTTCATTCCACTTGTAAACAATGCCTTTCTGAGTAAGAGTCGTGAGGGGTTGTGCGATCTTTGAGAATCCTTTGATGAATCTGCGGTAGTATCCTGCCAATCCCAAGAATTGGCGAACTTCGGTTGGGGTCTTGGGCGTAGGCCAATTCTTTATCGAGTCGATCTTAGCGGGGTCGACGTGAATGCCATCTTTATTGACCACATGCCCAAGGAAATGGACTTCTCGGAGCCAGAAGTCACACTTCGAGAATTTGGCGTACAATTGCTCATTGCGTAAGAGTTCGAGGATAAGGCGTAGGTGTTGTTCATGCTCTTCCTGACTTTTCGAGTAGATCAGGATGTCGTCGATAAACACAATCACGAATTTGTCGAGGTAAGGCTTGCACACCCGGTTCATGAGATCCATGAAAACCGCAGGTGCGTTAGTCATTCCAAAAGGCATAACGAGGAACTCGTAATGACCATAACGAGTCCTGAACGCAGTCTTAGAGATGTCTTCATTACGAACTCTCAGCTGATGATAGCCTGATCGCAGGTCAATCTTAGAGTAGTAGCTCGATCCTTGCAACTGATCGAATAGGTCGTCGATGCGCGGGAGAGGGTAACGATTCTTGATGGTGACCTTGTTCAACTCACGATAGTCGATGCACATTCGGAATGTGCCATCCTTCTTCTTGACAAAGAGTACTGGTGCTCCCCAGGGTGATGAACTAGGACGGATAAATCCTTTGTCCAATAGTTCTTGTAGTTGCGTAGAGAGTTCCTTCAGTTCTGCAGGGGCTAGACGATAAGGTGCACGAGCTATGGGTGCTGCTCCGGGAGCTAGCTCGATTTGGAATTCGACCTGACGGTGGGGAGGGAGTCCAGGTAGTTCCTCAGGAAATACCTCGGGATAGTCACGTACTACAGGAAAATCTTCAATCCTCTTTTCCTTTTCGTGGGTGTCGGTGACAAGTGCTAGGATAGCGGTGTGCCCTTTTTGTAAACACTTCTGGGCTTTTAAAAGCGAGATAATGCCTGTGACTTCTCCACCTTTGTTGCCTTGCACGATGAGGGGTTGGCCAGAACGACGAGGAATGCGTACCGCTTTCAATTGGCAGAGGATCTCAGCGCGATGTTTGGATAACCAATCCATACCGATGACGACGTCGAAGCTTCCAAGTTTGACAGGGAAAAGATCGATACTAAACGTGTGACCAGACAATTCTAATGTGCAGTCGTAGATCACGTGCGTGGCCTCGATGTTCTTACCATTAGCTATCTCGACGATGTGCTTAGAACTTAATAATGCAGGCGGGTGCTTAAGTTTCTTACTAATGCGAAGGGATACATAACTGGCATCGGCACCGGAATCAAATAACACAGAAACATAACGATCATCAAGTAGGAACTTACCCGCCACGACGTTGGGGTCGTTCCTTGCTTCTCCAGCTCCAATCACAAAAGCTCTTCCCCTTGCACCATTCCCAGCATTGTTGTTTTGCTCATTGTTCCCAGCTCCCTGGTTGTTGTTGCGATTCTGATTCAGTTCAGGGCAATCCTTTCGCATCTGCCCTGTTGCCCCGCATTTAAAACATCCGCAGTTGTTTCCCTGCTGCTGTTGCTGTTGGGGTTGTTGCTGATTCTGCCTTGCTGGGAACTGACTTCTACAATCCTTGGCTTCGTGCCCCATCTTGTGGCATCGTTGACACTGACTTTTGTTACATGCCCCATTGTGGTGCCTGTTACACTTGTTGCACTTAGGGTAGCTTCCTCGGTAGCCACCCTGTTGCTGAGTGCCCTTGTTGTTGTCAGTTTTCCTCTGCTGAGCTGGGGCCTGAGTAGAGTTAGCATCTTTGCCCTGATTTCCATCCCACTTTCGTTTGCCATCACTAGAAGTTCCTTCCGCGGCACTGATCCTTTTGGGCAACCTGCCCTCCTCCACAGCCTGGTTGGTGAGTTTGTGGGCAAGACGAACCACGGGCTGTATGGCAGTGAGGTTGGCCGAAGTTACATGGCTCCTGATTTCTGGGACTAAGCCTTTGATGTACAATTCGATCCTTCGGTACATGGGTCGGGACATGTTTGGGCAAAGAGCAGCATAGTCGTTGGACAGCTTGGTGTAGGTCTCAATCTCTGACCCAACCATCTTGAGTTCATAGTACTCGTCCTCGAGTTTGTGGATGTCATCCCTGTGACAGTACTCTTCCTTGATCATATCCTTGAAATCTTCCCATGCAGTAGCGTTAGCAGTCTCCAAACCAAGCATTTGAATTTGCGCCTTCCACCACGAAAGCGCGCTTCCCTCAAGGGTACCAGTAGCAAACTTCACCCAATTAGCAGGGGGACACTCACAGACAGCGAAGACAGCTTCGACCTTCTCGATCCAGTGCAGAAGACCTATGGCACCCTCAGTGCCATTGAATGGAAGAGGCTTGCAATCCATGAAGGTCTTGAAAGTACAGACACGTGGTTGCACAGGCGCATGCTGACCTCCTGGGTGAGCTGCGAAAGCTGCAGCCACCGTGTTGATCAGGTTAGTGAACTGAGCCTGAGTCATGTTGACGTTTCCTCGTCCGCGTCCACTCATTGTCTTCATAACCAGAAAACATAGTATGAGTGTGGTGTCGCAACATAGCGAGAATGAGATAGAAGAGGGGAGGCGTATCTATCTAATCAGGCAAACTAGTACGTATAGTAAGGCAGAAAGCATAAGACAAGCAAGCAAGTAAATATGGGTCCGAGCTATGAGGTCAGATAAGTCGAGCCATGCACTTGGAGTGTAGTGTCGTCACGAGTCACGGGTTATAGTCTGGTTTTTCTCAAAAAGATTTTTCCCCTTTTTAAAACCAAGTTCACTATAACCAATGGCTCTGATACCAATCTGTCACACCCCCAAATTCCACCTGCGGAGTAACATCCGCTTGAGGGCGTGACTGACCAGGATCCAGCCACCAATTATACTAAGCATTGGTTAATAGTAAAGTAATTGCTATCTAAAGTAGTTAGCAACATCGTAGTTTAAGTTCGATAGTAAGTTTAAACAAAACAGCGGAAGCATAAACCAAATAGTTTTAAAAGATAGTTCATGGTCCAAGATAAATAAAACCCAACACACGGGTTTTGACGAACACTACACATTCCCAAGCAGCAGCTCCTCAGTCACTGGTTACCTGCAAAGCATGCAGTAAGGGGTCAACAATAATGCTGAGTGAGTTCACTAGTTGTCCAGTTTTAAATACTAAAAACTTGTTTCACCAGTTAATTTATCCGTTTATACATGCCATGGGGAGCTACCCCAAAAGTTAGCGACTAAACTGTTTTTCCAATACCGAACACTAGGTAACCGTTTGCGTTTCCGCAGGATGCCCCGATGTCAATGTTCTATCATCATTGACGGATGCCTGAGTACATTAGTTCACGACCGATCCCAAACCATGGCACGGTGTGAGGTTGGTAAAACCTAAATAGCGCTATCAACTAATAACCCGTTCGCCTGGCCCCGCGACTAATCGGTATTATGTAGTAGGGACTTGAGTGATAGAGTTTCGTTTAGTGCCGTTAGTTGCAATCCGTATAAACAGTAATTAACCAAGGGTTCCCAATAACAAGGGAAGAAAAGTAAGGGGTATCCCTCATAGGGGATAGTGTTGTATAGTTCCGTTTCCCAAACCACCGGGAACGCATGCTTTAGGTTGTGAACTCACCTTGGGTTGCTCGGTAGATTAAATACCCGGTCAATCACGTTGGTCACCACGTCCTAGCATGGTTACCAAATATAGGTCAAGTTGGGGTACAAGTAATCATGTATAGCGAACACGTATAGACACACTTAGAATGCATACAATCAAACAGTTGGGTTATTGGGCCTGTCCTAACATTTTCACAAACAGTGACAGATACACATGTAGTTCAGTCAACCGATAGCCCAACAAGTCATGGCCCAATAACACTTTAGGCAGCCCAGTCGAGACAAAGGTGGTTTCGACTCGAACATGCATGGTTTCGAGTCGCAACCAAGGGATTCCGACTCGCAACCTCGGTCTCGGTTCATCACGCTTTGGTTTCGAGTCGCAACCAGGGATTCCGACTCGCAACCTTGGTTTCGGTTCATCATGTGCTGCTTGCGAGTCGCAACCGGGAGATCTCGACGAATCACGTTGTGGTCTCGAGTCGCAACCAAGGGTTCCGACTCGCAACCACTGTTATGTGCACCTGAATCCTTCTAGAACCTGTCCAATGTACTAACCAATAGAATGCTGTGATCGTGATTTGGTGTACTAACCAATAGGAATTCACTAACATGTTTTGTTGTCTCATTACCAAGCAAAATGGATCAAACAAGCATATTCAAATATTTTTCATGATCTTCAAGTTGTTCTTCATATAAACTCAAGTCATATTCATGTTAACTTCTTGCATAACATTTTTCCGGATTTTTAGCATAAATCACTATCATAATCATGAACAACAAATCAACCACTTGAACATACTTATCTAATGGTTTCGAGTTATCACATAACATCCCAAAAATCAACTCTAAACTAAACCGATTCACATGGTGTCACACATATGCAAACCAGTTTTCATGAACATCACAAGTCAATGGTTTGCATCATATTTAGCCACAAAATGTCATGAACACATTAGCAACTTATCCGAAACTAAAACATGTTAGCCGATTATCCATTTCACACACATTTGATTCACACAAAACAACATCATCAAGCATACAACTACACTAGTTAAATCATGTCATTCATGCTATCATTTAACAACAACAAACATCATAAAGACACTAACCGGTTGATGAGGTTCAAGGGTGAGTATGAAACTTCTAACGGGTGTGTGTGCGTTGATCCGAGAGCTCCTAGTGGTCACCGATTTGATCCGAGAAGAAGGAGATGAGAGGAGGTGATCTTGGTTTGCTAGGGTTTTAGTGAGGGAGAAGTAGGGAGTGTAGGAGTGAAATGAGGGGGAGTGTAAAGGAGAAAATGTGAGGGTTTTGGGTTTTTATACCCTTTACAAAACCGGTACACCCCTAGTGGGTTTCTCCAATCCTGTTGCGAGTGGGGCTCAACGGCCCAACCGGCCCAACTGTTCACCCGGTCTCGAGTTGGGTTTCGTGGTCTCGGCCCACTACACACACGCGTATCTATATATATATATTTATATCATACATACATACAACACATTATCGGCACATAACACAAAAGAAATCACCACTTTCATTTTATAACACATATACACGCAAAGTTACATCAAAAGGTTTCCCGGGAAAATCCGAAGTGTCACAGCGACCAGCCCATATTGGAGAATAGAAGTGGAAGCTTCGCTGGTATGGCTTCAGCCGGTGGAGAAGATGGCCAGAGCAATGGAGGTAACGGGTTTGAGGAAGTTTTCTCAAACCCTTCTTTTTTAAACCCTAATTTTTATGACCCAATAGTTCTAGAAAAATATGAAGGTATCACTAAAAACTATGAAAATTATGATACTGGCCAACACCCAACTAATGATTTTAAACATAAAATAATTTTGTCAAATCAAGATAATGTTATTAATTTGGTTCTAGATAAATTAAAAGGCACCACATTAAAAAATGAAAATCAAGATATTGGCCAACATTCGTTTAAAAATTTTTCAAATAAGGATAATGTTTTTAGTAAAAATACTCAAAATAAAGTTTTTTGCAAAGATAATGTTTTTTATAAAACAAACACCCCTCAAGATAATATTTTAAATAAAAATACCCAAAATAAAGTTTTTTGCAAAGATACTACTTTTAATAAAACCAACACCCTAGGACCCAGTGGACATGTAAACATGGCCAAAACTTGTGAAAATGTAGATAAATCTTGGATCTTTGATTGTGGTGCTACCGATACAATGACTTTTGAACTATCTGACATGGTTTCAAAATCTACACCCAAAATTGATCACATAAAAACCGCTGATGGGGGAATGGTTCCTGTAAAGGGAGGAGTAACTATTGAAATCTCCCCAACTTTAAAACTTTCAAATTGCCTTTATGTTCCGTCCTTGTCACATAAATTGCTATCAATCAGTCATGTGACAAAAGAATTAAATTGTTCGGTATTAATGCATCCCACCTTCTGTATCTTACAGGACATCAGGACAGGGCCGATTATTGGGCGTGGCACTGAACGCCAAGGATTGTATTATATGGAAGAAGTGACTTGACATGGTACTGTGATGCTAGCTCATGGGACAGCAGATAGAGAAGCTTGGTTATGGCGTAGAAGATTGGGGCATCCTCCATCAGTCGGTTATTTACATATTTTATTTCCAAAACTTTTTCCTTTCAATAAAACTTTAAATTGTGAAACTTGTGTTTTGGCTAAAAGTCATAGACATACCTATGAACCAAATAATATAAAAGTTGATTTACCTTTTTCCCTTATCCATTCGGATGTTTGGGGACCAGCATAAGTTATTGGAGGACAAAATTTTCGTTTCTTTGTCCTCTTTGTTGATGATTGCACTCGTATGACTTGGGTTTATTTTCTAAAACACAAATCAGAAGTTTTTGATAAATTTACTATGTTTTATGCTATGATACAAACACAATTTAAAACCAATATTCAAATACTACGGTCAGATAATGGGGGGGGAGTTCGTAAATAACTCAATGAAACAATTTTGTCAAACGAAAGGAGTGATTCACCAAACATCTTGTCCTCACACCCCCGAACAAAACGGTACCGTCGAACGGAAAAACCGTATTCTCCTAGAAATAACTCGGGCTCTTCTAATTGAATCTCAAGTACCCAAGTCCTTCTGGCCTGAAGCACTCAATACTGCCAACTATCTTATCAATCGGTTACCAACCAAAGCCCTTAACCTAAAAACTCCTCTCCAAGCTCTATCCGAATTTACCAAACTCCCACCTGCCTTTACACTACCTCCATGTGTTTTTGGGTGCACCGTCTTTGTCCACATACCTAAAATGGATCGGGGCAAACTCGGCCCATGTGCTGAAAAATGCGTGTTTGCGGGCTATGGTGTGAATCAAAAAGGATATCGGTGCTATAACCCAAAGAAGCGTCATATGTACACTACGATGAACTGCAACTTCCTGGAAACTGAATTCTTTTATACCTCACAACTCAGTGATCAAGGGGAGAAGGAACACAATGACACCCTAAGTTGGTTGAAATGGGTTCCATCTTCAGAAGAAGTTAATCATAGTAACCAAGACGAGTCACTAGCTTCCCAACAATCAAGCGGACCAACATTCAGTGCTACTAACCAAGATCCTCCTAGTCCAGTGTCTGAGGAGGTAAGTAGCTCTCAAACAAATGGAAATATACAAAATAATGAATTTTATGAAAATCAAAATATTGATGTTTCTAATAACAATGAGATGCCAATAGAACATACAGTGCATGAAGAAGAAAGTGTGCCAGAGTAAGAAGATACGACCGGGGGATATGTTCTACCACCAAGAGCCAACAGAAGGGTTCCTCCAAAATGATACTCTCCAGAAAAACAACCAAAGTCCTCTAGATATCCCATCGCAAACATTGCAAAAGGGAACTTATCTGAAGAAGCCAAGGCCTTTGTTTCCTCCTTATACAATGAACAAGTACCAAATTCTGTGGAACAAGCCTTGAACTCTGAAAACTGGAGGGATGCAATGAAATCAGAAATGGAGGCACTTATGAAGAATGATACATGGGAAAAGTGTGTCCTTACACCAGGAAAAAAAACTGTGGGATGTCGGTGGGTCTTCACGATTAAACACAAACCAGATGGAACCATAGAGAGATATAAAGCACGCTTAGTGGCTAAAGGCTATACCCAAACGTACGGGATTGACTACTCAGAAACATTCTCCCAAGTAGCCAAAATTGACACAATCCGGGTTCTTTTTTCGATTGCTGCAAATGAAGGGTGGCCCCTTCATCAATTTGATGTTAAAAATGCCTTCTTGCATGGGGAATTAAAAGAAGAAGTATATATGGAAGCTCCACCGGGATTCAATGAGAATTTCAAGACAAAAGATGTATGTCAGCTGAAAAGAACTCTTTACTGACTCAAGCAATCTCCTCGAGCTTGGTTTGGCAGATTTACCCTAGCAATGAAAGGATACAGATTCCAACAAAGCAACTCCGATCATACAGATTCCAACAAAGCAACTCTTTACTGACTCAAGCAATCTCCTCGACTTGTTTGATTATATATGTTGATGACATGATCATTACAGGAAACGATGAGGAAGAAATGAAGAAGTTGAAGGCAAATTTGTTCACAGAATTCGAGATGAAGGACTTGGGAAGACTTAAGTACTTCCTTGGAATTGAAGTACTAAGGTCTAAACAAGGGATCTTTATATGTCAAAAGAAATATGTTCTTGACCTTCTTGCTGAGACAGGAATGGTTGATTGCAAGCCTGCCGACACCCCAATGGTGGCCAACGATAAACTTTACATGGAAGAATATAGAGAGTTGGCAGACAAAGAAAGATACCAACGCCTGGTGGGTAAACTAATATATCTCTCACATACTCGACCAGATATTGCATATGCAGTTGGGGTAGTTAGCCAGTTTATGCACCAACCTCAAGTAGCTCACATGGAAGCAGTGTGGAGGATTATAAGATATCTCAAAGGAATAGCAGGCCATGGGGTTCTTTTTCAACCAAACCAACACCTTAAGATCCAGGCGTATACAGATGCAGACTGGGCAGGGGATAAAGGAGATCGAAGATCAACATCCGGATATTTCACTCTGGTAGGAGGGAACCATGTGACATGGAGAAGCAAGAAACAAAAGTTTGTAGCATTATCCAGTGCTGAAGCTGAATTTCGAGGGATTGCACGAGGCTTGACAGAAGTTCTATGGATACGCAAACTTTTAACCGAGATTGGCTTTCCTCAAACCGAAGCTAGTAGGATCATGTGTGATAATGAAGCTGCTATACAAATTTCGGAAAATCCTGTTCAACACGATCGTACAAAGCATGTGGAGGTTGATAGGCACTTCATCAAAGAGAAACTGGAAACAAGGATTATAGAGCTGTTTTTTGTTCGTTCGGAAAATCAACTAGCAGACATACTGACAAAAGCTGTTAATGGGAAGATCTTCAGCAATTGTCTTAGCAAGTTAAGCATTGGAGACCCCACTACTCAACTTGAGGGGGAGTGTTAGAAAATAAAAAATATTATAAACCAAATTTCTACCTTGCCTTATTTGAGAAGATGTGGACAACCGTATTCCTTATGGCTTGAGACCGTTGCCCACTGTCAAGATGATTTCCAGCCATAACATGATTGTATTTCCTTTTTAGCTTATGGTTATTTGTTATTTAAGTTGTATCCTTTCTCTTGTAAAAGTATAGAATATTTATCAAAAACACTAAAGAAAATACTACTGTTATCTTCTTTACTTTGAATCAGTATCTTGGACATGGCCCCGTGCTCAATGAGCACGGCCCCATGTTCACCTTTTTGCAGAATTTTGAAACAAGGATTCTTGAAGTTTTAAGTTATTTTTCTAACTTATGAAGCCTTTTTGAACAATAGTAACTTAAAACAATGTTATACAACTTATTTTTAACAAGATTCTTTGAACAAAACTCAATAATCCTTGCCATAAAGCTTGAAATATCAAACTTTAATGGAGGTTTTTGGAGAAAGATGAAGAAGAGGAAATGGATAAAAGAGGAAAGGACAAGATGGTTGTTGGAACCTTCTTTTAGAACATACCTAGGATGGTAGGAGAGAAGATCCCTTCAAATCTCTGTCCCTAGATGGTCCAAATGTGCAGGATTCTTGGCTGCATTTATAGAAAACGACAGCATGCTGGACACGGCCCCGTGTCGGCTGGACACGGCCCCGTGTGTAGGCAAGATCCTGACATAGTTTGTCCGTATTCTGACGTAAGGTCAGAAAGGAATCCTTTTGGTGGACACGGGGGCGTGTTGGCTGGGCACGGCCCCGTGTCGAAGGGCTGATTATGAAGTTTGTCTATTTTCAAGGAACTAATCCGGATCGGGCGGTTCCTTACTGGATGAAACAACCCCAAAGTGCCTAAGATACCTTAATTGATCTAGATTAAGACGAGAACGCAAGAGGTTGTCGGTGAGGTTGATTCCTATGCTAAATATAGGTGGACAAGTCCAACCCTTTCCCGGGCTCTCGTTAAAGAAGGTGTATGCCGAATCGCTCAGGTCTATGTATGCACCGAACGAAGTCGATAGGGAGTCCTTCACGGCACAATCGGCACAGGGACGACTATCGTCCAAGTCTTCGCAAGAGTCGAAGGTACTATCGGGAGCAGCGAGGTTGTCTGAATGCGACCCCAACACTTCTTCTTGGTAATCTTCTTGAGATGAATCAAGGAAATCCATCTTAAGTTCGTTTAACCAATTAAGAACTAGATCTTCTAGTTGAAATAGTTCATCAAGAAGCATTTCTCCTAGAATATCTGGTTGGGCGCCTTCGAGGGAGAGATAAGGATTATTTTTACTTTCGCCCCTCTTAAGGATACAGGCAAACGATGGGTCTATATAGTGGGGCTTATAATTTAGAAAATAACATTCTAACTCTTTATGATTGCCTCCACATAATTGACACCGTGTACCATAAGAGTGCCGAAAGTAAAAAAGATCATTATCACTCATTTTTGTGTCAGAAATTACCAACCGTCGGGATTTTACGGTTCTGTTTTCAGTAACTGAATCTTGGGCACGGGGGCGTGTTGGGTGGGCACGGCCCCGTGTTCTGCTTACTGTCTGACTTAAAACAAGATTGTCAGTTCCATTGATTGGGCACGGGGGCGTGTTGAGCAGGCACGACCCGTGCTGAGTTCTGCAGAAGCTGAATAATTAAGAAAATCCTAAAAAAATAAAAAGAAAATAGAAAAAAATGATTAGGCCGTTGATTCCTAACTTTCTTAAAATCCTTGTGTCCTCGGAAGCAGCGCAAAAAACTTGAAGTGTGCGAGGTGTTATATATATTAGGTATATATTTTAAGCCCTTTTTTACAGTTTTTAGCCAAGTTTTAAATTTATAAAACACGATATTTACTAACACTAAACACACATATGTGCAAATGCACCCATCGTGGACGTAGTATAGTGTTGGTAAGATACCGAGGTCGTCCAAGGACACAAGAGCTTTTAGTATGGGTTTATCCTCAACGTCTAATCAAATCAAAATGTTAGAAAAAGATTTTTAAACTAAGAAAATAAAACTAACTAAAATGCTGAAAAATAAAAATAAAAACAGATAGACAAGATGAATCACTTGGATCCGACTCGTGTGTAGTGTAACCTTTGATTATTTTCGCACTTTTGCACTTGTTTAAGAGATTATCTTAGTTATTGTAGTAGGCCCCTCTTTTGAAGGTGACGTTACCCTCAACCCAGTAGTTTGAGTCAGCAAGGATACAATCCTAAAGGGTCGGATTATTGAAAGATAATTAATAAAGTTATTAATGCATAATGTGGTAGGCCCCTCTTTTGAAGGCGACGTTACCCTCGGCTACGTAATCTGAGTCAGCAGTGATACAGTCCTAAGTAGCCGGGTTAAAGTTTTAATAGTAGTTTAACTTATGAGGGGATCAAAGAGTTTGGACCCCCGCCATCCAATACCTTTGGGTATTGAAGGAGGTCCTACTAAATTTGACCCAGGTCCTTTGCAGGATCTATACACTAAACAACGGCAAGACTCTTACCAAACCGTTCCCTTAACCCCCGACCAGGTAGCCAACATACCTCCATATAGACCGTGGAGATATGAATGGTGAAAATCTTTTATTTTATATAGACAGTAAAATAATGCCAAGACACCACGGACAAACGATAAGGAAGAATCTGTTGGGTTTTTCACATGTTTATCAAAGTAATTTTATCCGAATAAAATTAAAACGCAGCGGAATAAGGATTTAAAACATGTTACTTTGCAAGATTTAAAACCATTTTAAATGCAAAACCCAATAATCGGATCCATATATGACATGCATGCTATCAAAATACAACCATAGGGTGTTTGAGAATTCAACCTTTCTTTGGAGCAAGGAGATGGAAGATGATGATGAATCTTGAATGGTAGGTTCCAAACGAGAAAGCCTCAAGCTAGTATACCCCCTCCAACAAAACACCTTGAGATTGCTAGGATTTAATCACTTGAAACGAAACCGAAAGAGCTCCTTGGAACCCTTCTATGGCCGAAAATTTTGAGAGAAATTGTGCAAGTCTTCTACTTGAAAAATGATGTTGTGATGTCTTTAAAAGAATGAGTTAGTTACTTTTAAAAATCACCAAAATCATTTATCATTATTACTCAAAGAATTGCATGAAATTTGATTGGCCTTGGAACCTTGGGAAGAGCCATAGGGGGCGGCCCAAGCCACCTCCCATTTCACCCAATCAAAATTTTTTAACTTGTCTCCATGTCTTCTATTTAAGTTTTATAACTTTTATAAAACTTAATATAACATTTTATAAACAACATGCAACATTTTAATTGTTATTTAACCTATTAAATAACAAAATAAAATATTCTCTCAAAAATAAATTATCCATATAATTTATTAGTTTGTCAAGTGCAATTATTTAGAAAACCGATTTCTAAATATTGTAAGTGTTAATATTTATTTGTTTGATCATATCATAAATAAATATTGTAGGTGTTTGTCTAGCTTGTTATTGGGTATGACCCGACTTGGATCATAACGTACTAGCCACATCAATTTAATATGTGTCTTGGGCATACAGAGTCCAACAATCTCCCACTTGCACAAGATACATAGAAGATTTATGCAAGTAGTAAATAACGCCTAACAACGGTTCACTACCCCTAATACGTATGACGAAGTGCCATTCAATAACATCATCCCCTTCAAGTCCCTTACTTGAACATGATTTAGGTGAATCTATCATTTATCCTTTCGTTACAGATGTCATGTCAAATCCAGAGACACAGTGTGATCATTCTCTGTTGATTTAACTTTAACAGGCCTTAGACATCTTACTCTCAACGAATAAGAGGAACAAATCCCTTCTTGACTACATACGTCTCTCACAATCACCTCGTACCACACCTGAGCTTAGCCTTGTGTACTGTCTTGTTACAGACAGCGAAGAACTAAGTCAAGGTACAATATTTAGTGAATATCGAGACCCAATATGTATCTCAGGTCAGAGGATACTATGATATTCGCCTTTGCTCAAATTTACTTATGATCAATCACAAAAGATTCCATGCAGTAAGATTTGAGAGCGGGTCAGTCCAATATTTGTATCCCACAAATATCTATGAACTTTGGCAGCAACACTTTGCTCTATATTCATACCTAATGAATATCCACCAATCCAAGTTCATAATAGTCTTACATTCATATTTGTTCCCACAAGTATGATCGACTACGGACATTTAGAATAATTAATTTATTCACGGATTTAAACATGCTAAAATGGAACATAACTCAAAGTACCATAAAGAGTTAAAATAACAATTGTTCCAATATCCAAATACAAAATAGATCAAATCCAATCACTAGAATATCGAAGTCCTAAGGCACAAGTATGACCCTCATGTTTTGGCCGTTCAAGGAGCTTTGTGAGTGGATCCGCAATTTTTTGATCGGTGTGAACTTTGCGAATACATATCTTTCCTTTTTCAACTTCATCCCTTATGTAGTTGAATCTCCGCTCAATGTGCCTAGTCTTTTGGTGTGCACGAGGTTCCTTGATTTGAGCAATCGCACCCTCGTTATCACAAAAGATCTCTAGGGGGTCTTGAATGGTAGGGACTACCCCTAGGTCGGCAATGAACTTCTTTAACCACGCAGCTTCTTGTGCTGCCAATGAGGCGGCGATGTATTCTGATTCTGTAGTGGACAATGCTACAACATCCTGCTTCGAGCTCTTCCAAGAGACTGCAGCTCCATTCAAAATGAAGACGTACCCAGATTGTGATCGAGAACCATCTCGATCAGTTTGGAAACTCGCATCCGTGTAACCCTTTACAACGAGTTCCTCTTCACCAGATCCATATATTAGAAACATATCCTTAGTCCTCCTAAGGTATTTCAATATGCTCTTAACAGCCATCCAATGACTGTTACCTGGATTTTGTTGGTATCTGCTTGTCATGCTTAAAGCGCATGACACGTCCGGTCTAGTACATATCATTGCATACATTATGGATCCTATAGCAGACGCATATGGGATTCCTTTCATTCTTTCTTGCTCATCCTTTGAGCTTGGACATTGAGTTACATTCAATATTGTCCCTTTTTGAATAGGTACCAAACCTTTCTTAGAGTTTTCCATCTTGAACCTTTTCAAGACCTTGTCAATGTATGCACTTTGGTTTAAACCTATCAAGCGCCTTGATCTATCCCTATAGATCTTTATTCCCAAAATATAGGCAGCTTCTCCAAGATCTTTAATGGAAAAACATCTTCCAAGCCAGGTTTTTACACCTTCCATGGTTGGAATGTCATTTCCAAATAGTAGAATGTCATCGACATACAATACTAAGAAAGTGACGGTGCTCCCACTAGCTTTCTTATACACACAAGCTTCATCGCCGTTCTTGATGAACCCAAAATTCCTAATCTCTTCATCAAAACGGTGATTCCAACTTCTCGATGCTTGTTTCAATCCATAGATTGATTTCTTTAACTTGCACACTTTGTTAGGATGTTTTGGATCGACAAAACCTTCAGGCTGGACCATATAGACATCTTCATCAAGATATCCATTGAGGAAAGCCGTTTTGACATCCATTTGCCAAATCTCATAGTCATAATATGCAGCTATGGCAAATAATATCCTAATCGACTTTAGCATTGCCACTGGCGAGAAGGTCTCATCATAATCAACCCCTTGAGTTTGAGTGAAACCTTTTGCTACAAGTCTCGCTTTATAAGTATCCAAGTTACCATGCATATCTGTTTTCTTCTTGAAAACCCACTTACTTCCAACTACTTTGGAGTTAAGAGGTGGCACAACCAATTCCCAAACTTGGTTGTCATACATGGATTGCATCTCTACGTTCATGGCTTCAAGCCATTTGTCGCAATCAGATTTTGACATTGCATCATGGTATGTGGTTGGTTCATCTGAATCTACCACATAGCATCCATCCATGAAAAATCCATATCTTTCAGGTGGATTACTAATTCTACCAGATCTGCGAACGTTTTGTGTATGTTGATCAACCATTTGATCATTTTCAACAACCTCTTGTTGAGTGCTAGTATCAACCAAGCGTGTATCGGGTTGTGGTTCTTGATCCTCATCAAGTTCCACTGTTCTACTAGTTCCTTCCATAAGGAACTTATCCTCCAAGAACTTACCCTTTCGAGCAACAAATACCTTTTGCTCTGTTGGATCGTAGAAATAATATCCTATATCATCTTTAGGATATCCTACGAAGATACACTTAATGGATCGTACTTCTAACTTGTTTGGGGTGTATTGCTTCACATAAGCATCACAACCCCATACCTTCAAATATGATAATGATGGAACCGTTCTATGCCATATTTCAAAAGGTGTCTTATCCACTTTCTTGGTTGGGGCCATATTTCATATACGAGCCGTGGAGAGCAAAGCGTAACCCCAAAATGACAGAGGCAATGTGCTTCTAACCATCATAGATCGAACCATATCCAATAAAGTTCGATTCCTCCTCTCAGACACACCATTATGTTGTGGTGTTCCAGGTGGAGTAAGTTGTGAGATGATCCCACAACTCCTAAGATGATCTTGAAAAGCATCACTAAGGTATTCACCTCCTCTATCGGAACGAAGAACTTTGATTGTCTTGGTGAGTTGATTCTCTACTTCGTTTTGGAAGATTTTGAACGTTTCAAAAACTTCATCTTTGTGACTTAGCAAGCACACATAACCATAACGACTAAAGTCGTCGGTAAAAGTTACGAAGTATCTTTCACCATTCCTAGTCATTGGCTTAAAAGGACCACATACATCTGAATGTATGATGCCTAATAAATCTTTTGCCCTTTGGTTTGTGCCACTAAAGGGTTTCTTGGTCATTTTTCCTTGTAAACAAGATTCACATGTATCAAATGAACCAATTTCATTTGTTTCCAAAAGACCATTCTTTTGAAGTGTTTGCATGCGATTTCTGTTTATATGACCAAGACGACAATGCCAAAGATAGGTCTCACTCAAATCCATTTTGAGTTTCTTGGTGTTTGCTTGGTACATCGAATTATCAAATGATGTATTATCATGAACCAATTCATAAATACCATTTGAAGGCGTAGCTTTAAAGTAGAACATGTCATTCATCAAAGCATAAATTTCATTGTTCACAAACTTCAAATCAAATCCATATTGTCTTAAAAGGGAAACTGAAATAATGTTCCTAGTTAAACTAGGAGCATACAAAACATTTTTCAAACATATTTCCAAACCACTTGGAAGTTTTAAAATATAGTCTCCTTGGGCTTCAACTTGAACTTTCGCTCCATTGCCCATGAAGAGACTAGTATCTCCCTTCTTGTAATGCTTATTTCTTTTGAACCCCTGCAACGAATTGCAAATATGAGTTCCACATAAGGTATCTAATACCCATGTGTTAGAAGAAATAACATTTAGATCAATATGTATCATAAAGATTGTACCTGAGGTTTGCCCTGCATCCCTCTTGTTTTTCAACTCTTTGAGATAGGTTGGACAATTTCTTTTCCAATGTCCTATCTCTCCACACTCAAAGCATGGATCGCTTGTGGCAACTTTTGCCTTCTTCTCTTTTGGTTTTGGTGGTTCTGCTTTTGCCTTTCTTTTTCCCTTCCCTTTGACGTGTCCCTTTCCCTTGGCAACATTTGCTTTGGTGTCGGGGTGATGCCCTTTCTTGCCTCCCTCATTGATCGTTAGAACGGGTAAAGCCTTTTTACCCATTCCCGCTTCGGCCGTTTTGAGCATTGCATGAAGCTCACCAATGCTCTTGTCCCATCCGTTCATGTTATAGTTCATGACAAAACTCTCAAATTTCTTTGTTAAAGAGTTGAGGATCAAATCCGTAGCCAACTCTTTAGAGACGGGACAATTGAGCCTCTCGAGGCGATCAATGTGGCTTTTCATTTTAAGGACGTAAGATGAGACCGATTGGGTTTCCTCCATCCGACATGCATGAAGCGCTCGAACCGTTTCGAAGCGTTCTACCCTTGCTTGTTGTAGGAACATTTCCTTCAATTGGGTAATCATGTCATATGCCCCATGATGTTCAAAGTCCTTTTGAATCTCGGGAATCATAGTTCCCAACATGAGGCATGAGGCTTGCATGGAGTCCTCGGTATACTTAACCCAATCATTGTAGGCTTCTACATCTTCCTCGTCAGGTTGGTCGGGAATAGGATCGTCCAACACATAGGATATCTTTTCTTACTTGAGAACAATTCTCAAGTTTCGAAACCAATCCATGAAGTTGTTATGGTTGAGACGATCCTTTTCAAGGATGGTTCTTAGTGATAGGTTACGGACGGTTTGGGTAATCGGGTTTGCATTGTTAGCGGCCATCTACAAAATTTAACAAGGTTCAATTTTAGTATTTTCGATATTATAAAATTTTAATTATTAATACCCTTTTAATGTCTCATAGACGATTAATAATTAAAATCTAGAATCCAACGTTACATTTAAATATTGGTTAGGTGACCTTTATCCCATTATTTAAATTAACAAGGTAGTCAACGTTTGACAATTGCAACCCTTTGCAACTTCTAGCTATATGGGATCGGTTAAACATCTTTATGTTTAGTTGGCATGTTTAATCCCATCAACACCTTTGTTCCCCATGCTTCGGTGACCCTAAGTTCATGGTTTCCAAATCAAGTCGTCCAACTTATACACACATGTGAGTTTACACACATAAGTGGTTAGGTGACCTTTATCCCACAAACATGGTGAACCCACCTCAAATATACAAGTTTCCTCAAATGTGGTTAGGTGACCTTTATCCCACAAAGAGTTCCCAAGTAATTCGAGTGTTGTATAAAAGGATGGTGTTTGACTTGTTTTATAAAAGGGATTTTTTTTTTTCAAAATTCTAGTTTAGAAAAATTTTATGTACCATATATTTGCATGCATTCAAATCAATGGTACTTTAGTGAAAACCAATTTTCAAGGTTCTTTTAATAAAACCCATTTTATTATAAAATCATTAATTTTTAATAAAACTTTTATTAATCGTTTTAATGATTTTGTAAGAACCAATTTTAAGCTTGTTGTTGATTTTTTAGTTTGTTAAGCATGCATATCCAAATATCATCCAAACAACATAAATAAACAACCACACAAGCACAACACACATATCAAAAGGTGCATAACCATAGCCAACTATTTTGACCACACTTGTTAGCCGAAACAAGTGTGCCAAAAGGTCCTTCCTAAAGGGTGAATATTGACACAAAAAATGTGTCGTTGAACTCCCACTTGATCCCGCATCCAAATGCTTCAAGTCTTCATCTTGTGTTGTGATTTCTTCATATTCTTTGAGCTTCCAAATGTCTTTAATATTCAGCTCCAAACTCCTTTGGACTTCAAAATGTGTTTTGGTTATCGGGCTAAAATCCCGTTAAGAACTATGAAGTCCTTTATGCCCGAAAATGGCAATAACCCAAAACCGCATTTTTGTGTGCATCTTCTTTTACATAAAAGTATCCTAATACATTTTTCTAGTAAAATAAAATGCATCTAATCTATTTACTTACATACCAAATGAAAATAAATAAATTACATATTTTTTTTACAAATGGAAGACAAAATGATAATTATTACAACCCATTGAATAATAAAATCACAAACACAAAATATTCACACAAGGTCATGGCTAGGTTATGAACACCAAAATATATATCCAAATATATATTAATTTCAAGAGCAAAATGGTTTCCTTTTACAACCTATATTTTTCGGCCAAGAATGAAAAGCCGAAAAATGTGGGTTTTGTCCAAACAAAACAAATCATCCATATGACATAATTTTTTCAAGATTCCTTTATGCATGTAGGAAGTAAATCTTGGAAAAACAAAAGGAAATCCATGGATAAAATTTCGGCTATTGGGTTTCTCCAAACCCAAAAACCCGAAAATCTTTAAATCCGATGAAGCAAGCACTCATATAAGCGGCTCTAGATGTCATTGTTGGGTTTTTCACATGTTTATCAAAGTAATTTTATCCGAATAAAATTAAAACGCAGCGGAATAAGGATTTAAAACATGTTACTTTGCAAGATTTAAAACCATTTTAAATGCAAAACCCAATAATCGGATCCATATATGACATGCATGCTATCAAAATACAACCATAGGGTGTTTGAGAATTCAACCTTTCTTTGGAGCAAGGAGATGGAAGATGATGATGAATCTTGAATGGTAGGTTCCAAACGAGAAAGCCTCAAGCTAGTATACCCCAAGCCTCCAACAAAACACCTTGAGATTGCTAGGATTTAATCACTTGAAACGAAACCGAAAGAGCTCCTTGGAACCCTTCTATGGCCGAAAATTTTGAGAGAAATTGTGCAAGTCTTCTACTTGAAAAATGATGTTGTGATGTCTTTAAAAGAATGAGTTAGTTACTTTTAAAAATCACCAAAATCATTTATCATTATTACTCAAAGAATTGCATGAAATTTGATTGGCCTTGGAACCTTGGGAAGAGCCATAGGGGGCGGCCCAAGCCACCTCCCATTTCACCCAATCAAAATTTTTTAACTTGTCTCCATGTCTTCTATTTAAGTTTTATAACTTTTATAAAACTTAATATAACATTTTATAAACAACATGCAACATTTTAATTGTTATTTAACCTATTAAATAACAAAATAAAATATTCTCTCAAAAATAAATTATCCATATAATTTATTAGTTTGTCAAGTGCAATTATTTAGAAAACCGATTTCTAAATATTGTAAGTGTTAATATTTATTTGTTTGATCATATCATAAATAAATATTGTAGGTGTTTGTCTAGCTTGTTATTGGGTATGACCCGACTTGGATCATAACGTACTAGCCACGTCAATTTAATATGTGTCTTGGGCATACAGAGTCCAACAGAATCACCTTCTACATAAGAAACTAGTAATTAAAGTCATTAATACAAAACCAATTAAAAAGTGCAAAAGATTAAAAATAAAAAGTATTACACTAAAGACTTGTCTTCACCAAGTGATGTAAGAGACTTAGGCAAACATGGCCTTTGATTGTCAAGAACTCTTACGATCAATCTTGGATCCCGAGACGACTCACACACTCTATGATGGACAATGGATGATGGTGGTGGATGATGGTGTTGTGATGGTGGTGGGTGGTGGGTGAAGTGTGAGAGAGGTGGTGTGCCAAGGGATGAGTTGCAAGAGCTCCAAACACTCCTATTTATAGGCTAAACAGAAGCTCGGGCACGGCCCCATGTGCATCTGACACTCTCTCTCTTCATTAATTGTAATTCGCAATTACAATAAATGCGCCTACAGCAACCTGACCACGCCCCCCGTGTCCGCTGGGCACGGCCCCGTGGAGGGCAATAGAAGCTTCTATAGGTTTGTCTTTTCTGCTGCTTCTTGGGCACGGCCCCGTGCTCGCTGAGCACGGGGCGTGTTCAGTCTTCTGTCTTCTTTGCTTTGCTTGGGAGGATGCTGTCGGGGGTCGGGCATATCACTTTTTTTCCTTTTCTTGCATTTATGTTAGATTTTGCTGTCTTTTTGCTTCTTTTGTTATTTTGAGCTCATTTAATCCTGAAAATAAAAAAGGAAGACAAAAGCACACTTTTCCCAACATTACTACTAAAAAAGGGTTAGTTTTAAGCCACAATTGATGTAATTTATATGTTGCATTTTGTGCACATCAGGGATGCAAACTGTTATATCCCGTACTTATTATGGAACTTATGCTTTGGGTCTTTAAACTTATGAACTACGAACTTATGTTTTGGACTTACATTTTATGCTTCCGCTGTTAACTTAAAGTCGGTTACCTTCTTTAGGTCACCAATTATATTGTGGTTTGTTTTATTTACTTAACTACGTTGTTCAATATGATTGATGGCTCGATCCTGGTCACGTCACGCCTCCAAGCGGTGATACTCCGCATGGTGGATTTTGGGGGTGTGACACCTAATCATTTACTCAGGAGTACATTTACTAGCACGGCTAACCGACTTCATTGTCTTCATCTAGTAGATAAAACCCACCGCACCTCTGTACCAATGAGGTCTTGCGGCTTACAGTCCGGGAAATCCTTATAATTAAATCTTGTGATAAGGCAAATGTCAAACGACGGAGTTTAATGTAACTATTTCCAATAGCTAAGATAAGGTAAGGAGCCAAAGACACCAAGGAACCAACCCATGTACAAGAATCCTAGAATGTTGAGGAAAATCCTTCCTGGGTGGCTAACAAGTTCCATTGGTTTAGATGTCTAGTCTCAACCGCCTCGTGATATAGAGTGAATGCTAGGTGTGAACAAATACGTGTGATCTTCCGGTATCGTAGGGTGTTGTAGTACCACCCCGGTTAGTGTTCTACCATATAGAAATTTGAGCACTTAAGAATTTCGAATAGGTAGTGATCATTAGCTTGACCCGCAGAGCCCATAAGGATTTCCATGCACTACAAGTTGTTATTACGTGGGCCCCTGTAATAATAATAAATTGCCTTGCATGGTCACCCTAATGTTCTCTCGTTCAAAGCGGACGATTAGTTCGAAAGGGGACACTACTGTCTTCATACCTTCAACATAGAAGGGACCTTCATGATGGTCCACGTGCTAACATCCGTTGTTATTACTCGCGAAGTGGCATAATGTTCGACGAAGTAGAAATAAAGAGAAGTTGCAGCAATAGTAGCTGGAGGGGCACCTTCAAGATGAGTACTTCATCTTCCTGGTCTGTCAATCATGATTCGTAAAAGCCACAGGGACCTCGCCCCACTAATAGAGTTGTTGTCCAGGGTTGCCTCCTCCGCCTCGTCGTCGTCACTACGGAAGTCAGGTATCTCCACATTCAAGGGAAGAACAACCATCTTCTACGGCATCAAGCTTAAGGTCTCACTTAGTAACTACACCCGCCATAAGCTCCACAATAGATGCGAGGTCGATATTCTCACCGCGCAAGTCAAGAACAACAATAGAATTTGAAGTCGAAGGTATTTCATTTTCGGCAAAATATTCCGTACAACATACATATATATATATATATCAATAAATAATATCATTACTTATTATATATATATATATATAATATCATTACAAATATAATCACATTGGTTTGCGCAAATCAATTTAATTCGGCAAGTCTATCCCATATAGACTAAGCCCTAAATAATGTCCTTGCATCATTTTCTTTTAAAGAGTTTTGTTAGTGGATCTTGGTGTCTTTGTTTATGCAATGAAAAACATTTTTTTTTGTTGTAAAAATGTTTTCATGAGAGGATCCTAGTGATTGTAGACTAGACTCGAGAAGGAATCCTAGTTCACTACAATCGAAGCTCTAATACCAATTTGTCACACCCGTTCATTAGCGGAAGCACGCGGTGTTAACTTGATTATGTTTTCATTGCATACGATAATAGTAAACAACTACATGATTAAAAATGTACGATGTTCATCCATTGTCATAAGTTAAATATTACACCCCATAAGTTGGTTAAGATACACGACAACATAAGTTTTAAGTGTTACAAAAGACTAGTTCAACATAAGTTTTAAATACAAGGCTTTGCATCCTATATCTCATTGAAGATGAGATATATGGACCAAATCCTCCAAAAGGATGACATCGAATACTTGTTATTCCAAAAGCTTCAAAAGAACCACCAGCCCCAAGATCCTATTAGTTTCGTGAAATACATGTAAGTTTGAAAACATCAACAAAAGTTGAGCGAGTTCATGTGTTTTAAGTTCGTAAGTATCAAATGAATCTCAAAAACATTTGAAAGTTCGAGTGTTGTAAATTGGTATGTAAAGTGTCTATGAATTTGATGATCATTAATGTTTTGCAAGGACTTTAATATGTGTGCCGACATAGGAAGCACTCAACCCGGTAGACGATTTAAGTGTCGATTCACTTCGACAGGGACACAAAAGCACTCTAAGTGGCTGCACAAGGACCGTGAGTGGGGCTCACCCGTACGCGATAGATCTACCCCTTGTTCCGTGGTCCTTAAAAGGATTAATGGTGCCTAAGTTAGCGCCTATTCGCACATGATCCAAGAATTCATTCCATAGCTTAATCATACCCTTGTTAACATGTATTTCCCCCTGAGAGTTGTAAAACCGAAAACATTAAAAGAAAAGGGGGACACGAACTCACAGTATTGCGTCCAGCAATAAGTTCTAGCAATCGTGTTCCGTAAGCGTGAGTTAACCTACAAGGGTTCTAACTCAATAGACACGTCGGTCTTTCCTAGACCTTGTACTCGTTGTTCATCTTGAACGTTTATTATTGGTGTTTTGTTTTTGAAACACTTGTGTATTTTTAGTAATATGTTGGCATTTGTCGTATGTGTCTGCTTTGATTCGAGACTGTATTTTTGTTATACGAACATAATTGTATATCTTTTATAGATATAAGTGTGAAAATATTTATTTTTAACGTCATGAATACGTCGTCGTACGTGTACGACATCCTTGTGAGAGTATACCTCAACAAGTGTATGTGAGTACATCATCATATACTTGAGCCTTTTATTCGTATGCGTAAACCGTATTTATACATGTGGTATACCGTATTTATACGTGTGGTATACCATATTTATACGTGTAGGTATACTGTATTATACGTGTAGGTACACTGTATTTATATGCGTGGTATACCGTATTTATAATGTATTCTTTTACAATACATATTTATAAATATACATGTATTTTTCCCATTTGGGCCTAGCCCACACTTTAGTGTCATTGGGCTTAATCCAAGTATTTTGTCATTAAGCCTTGCCCATACTATTTTTGTATTTGGGCCTAACCCATGTTATATGTTTTAATTGGGCTTTTGTATTTGTATATTGAAATGGGCCTTGGCCCATGTATTTAGGATGTTGGGCCTAGCCCAATATTTCATGTTTTAGCCCAATATTTATAAGTTGGTCCAATTTTTAATGTTCTTGAATTTTGTAATATTTCACTAAGCATTAAGTAACATACTAGTAAACTTTTTATAATCACACTTAGTGTTATTTTTGTTATTGCACTTTCCGGTCTTTCATTGTCGTTGATATATATGAAGTGTCTAAATTATTTTATTTTTAGATTGGTTGTAACGACCGGTTAATACATATAGTTTTTGTGTGTCGAAGTTGTCGAGCGTCGTAGTAACCTTTCGAGGTGTCGACACGTCCGTTTCGTCGATAATGCATAAGGTGTCGTCCGATGTCCGTCACTCGTCGTCCGATGTTCACGCCTTGAGTTATAGTATTACACAAGTGTGTTTCAAGTGCTCGCGAAGGTTCGCGACCATCGGCATGCTTGCGGATGTTTGTGAGGTTTTGGTTATTTGTAAGTGTATATTATTCACGTGTATTATATTTAACATTTTTGTATGTATTCCTAAGGCTAATACATACATATAATATACACACTTAATACATCAAATAAGGTATTTGAAGTATATACACATAATTTTCTCCAAAAATTATATTGATTGTTATTCTTATAAATTTTACCCCTTTTATTATAAAAATAACTTGTAGTGTTCTAAATAAACTCTTGGATGGTTAAAATTTAACCATTGTCATTAGGGTTTGTCTAATCATGATTAGGGTTGCTAATCATAATTAAGATCACTAATCGCGATTAACCATGCTAATCACCCCGTTAATCTCTTTTTAATCGCGATTAGATTTTTAGAAAATTACGCCATAGTTTCCCCTAAACTATGGCGTTTTCCGACGTTTTCAAAACGCGTTTAAAACGATTTTCAATTTACCAACATCATCAACTTATTAATCTCATCAAAATACACTTTTCAAGTAACAAACACTATAATTTATTTCCATTCTTCATGAGCTTTTATACATTAAATTTTCTAAAAGTTTCAAGGCTTTTATGTCTTAAAAAGTTATGAGTTTTTAAGTGTAATTTTTTATAACCATTTATTAAATCACTTGTTTTATTTAAAAACCAAGCTTATCAGTTCTTAAACATCAAGTTTAGTCCATTAAAGTCCTTAATCCTTCAAGTATTAAAACATATATATATAAGCTCATGAAATAATGGTGATGATCTTTCTTATTTAAACCTCTAGTTGTTTAAATCACATTTTTAGGCCTAATATAACAAGATCATCACTAATGTAGATTACTACACCAAACATACAACATGATCATCATAAATCATAAGTTAAACAACCTACTTTAACCAAAATCAACATGATCATACAACTTATTCAACACTAATACACATAATAATCACATAATATTTCGTATTTAGTAAGTTGTTAAGTTGTGATTAGGGTTTTAAGTTAGATTTTTCTTGATTTTCAAGATGATCAACCATGTTTTACTTCAACACCTTGTTTTGTGCATTTTACATATGGTTTAGTTGATACATCGCACTTACCATGCAAGATATATTTTGGGTACACAATACATGATCCACATTACACATGAACATTTTGACATTGATACACATACATGGTGGTTTACATTAAACATAGACATTTCGATATGGTTTACACAATAACACTTGACAATAGATTTATACATGAACAATTTACATGGTGGTTGGTTTGGGTAAATGGTTAGAGTAACGTGGCGTATGTAATATGATACAAACATGGTGGATACGCCGCTGGTACTTCCTATATATAAATGCTTGTATAATATTACATATCGTAGCGTTATCTAAGTCATTTCAGTTTAGACACATTACATTGTACACAAATAACATACTTTTCACAAGACATCATTTTTACAAACAACTTATCATATTCAACTCATTTTACTTGGTTACTCGTTTAACCTTGCACTTATCTATACATATCATCTGATGTTATCGTTTTTCAAATGGTTTACAAAGCAAGACAAATTACAAGGTTCATGACTGACTGTTATTAAACATTTCTTTAAAACTCAAGTCATGAATCCCATTTTCACAAAACCTATGTATCTCACAGGAATTTATATGCTGACGTACCTACTTTCACATGTGTTTTCAGGAGCTGTTCCATAGGATGATGATCGTGACACTAGGGCGGACCTGTGCCTTAGAGAATAAAAATGAAGATAGACTAGTTTAATTATGTTATGAACTTTGTATTTCCTTCTTTGAAACGATGTAACACTTCTGTTTAATAAATAAAATGTAACTTTGATTTCCATGGTTATGAAACAATTTAATTCTGTCCACAACACTCCCCGGCGTGTCTGCCACGGTTGCACGTTACACGCGGCCGGGGTGTGACAGAAGAGTTGGTATCAGAGCCAATGGTTATAGGGAATTAGGTTATTAGTAATGCTTTGACCTAGACTATAACTTTCTAGGACCCTAACACAAGTTATCTTGTGTTTAGATTTTAAAACATGCACATCACCTATCCTTAGGTGATAACCACAACGGGAACTTCGGTTCCGAATCCGCTTTGAAAATTAATGATCTGTTCTAGGATGATTGATTACTAGGTTTTGAACCCTCTGTTATAAGGTTTTGAACCCCTTTGAATTTTCAAAAGTCTCGTCAAGGTTTTCGGGTTTTTAATAATGTGAACACGTGCGAACTGGAAGGGTGAATGCCTGTACCCTGAGTTTTCTGTCTAAGGCTAGAGTGTTCGTACAAATCCACATAATCGGACCAGTCACTCTTACCTGGGAACTCTTGGGGTGAGTGTTCACTTATAGGCGAGCATGTCTTCGCAATGCATTATTATCGACCCATTTACATTGATTAGACATTATGTGTCGTTTGTTTGCTTAGCGATGCATAACCACCATCTTTGCTTTTGTTAATTCTGTTTCATCTCATTCTCTTCATCCAATTATCTCACTCGTTTCCTTTCATGTTTTCCTCTTTTAGAATGCCTCCTCGACGCGAACACCAGATAGCAACTGCCGAGCTGGCAGAAATTATTGCACAGTAGATGGTTGCCCAATTCCTAAATCTCTTTGCTCAATGGAACCAGGCTAACCACAACAACAATGGTACATGCAATTTCAAGAACTTTAACTCGGCTAAACCACTCAAGTTTAGTGGTTCTGAGGGATCAACTGGGCTTCTTCAGTGGTTCGAGAGCATCGAGAATACCTTTCGCCACGTGCAGTGTCCGGATAATCGCAAGGTCGAGTTTTCTTCAAGCGTGTTTCAGAAGAGGGCTCTTACATGGTAGAATGGGGTAATGAGAGACCGTGGTGCAGATGTCGCTCTAGCACAGACATGGGTTGAACTAAGAGCTCTCATGATGAGGGAATTTTGTCCTCGTCATGAACAACGAGCGTTGGAGAAGGATTTTGATGATTTGAAACAAGATAGTGGCGAGCACAGGGCATATACTGATAGGTTTGAGGAGCTGAGTCTACTTTGCCCGACTATGGTCGCCCCACTCGACAAGGCTATCGAAAGGTACATCGACGGCCTGCCTGACTCGGTACAAGACATTATTACTGGTAGCAACCCTACCACATCCGTCAGGCAATCGAGTTATCAGCGACACTGACTGAGTCGCAGATTCGAAAGAATAAGTTACACAGAAAGGGTGACAAGGGCAAGAAACAGTCGTTTGACAAGGAAGATAGCAAGAAAGGTCAAAACAAGAATGGAAAGGAGTCTAGTTCATCAAAAAGGGTAAAGAAGCGTAAGGCTTCCCAAAACTATGCTGTCACTGCCCAAGCTAACCAGGCAGCTCCCAACCAGCCTCCAGCAAAGAAGCCCTATTCAGGAAGTGCACCTTTGTGCAATCAATGCAACAGTCACCATCAGCCGCAACATCGGTGTCGTTTCTGTACAAACTGTGGGAAGTCAGGTCATCTTGCCGATGTCTGTCGGTTTGCTCAAAATCGCGCAGTTCAGAACCCTGCCCCACAATTTGCTTAGCGTCTTGCGCAGCAACAGGGTCAAGCTGCACGACCACAATACCCACCAGGTGCTTGTTATAACTGTGGGGATCTGACCCACTACAGAAATCGGTGTCCAAGACTAGCCAACCAGAACCAGAATGCAAACCAGAATCAGGCTCAGGCTCGAGGTCGAGTCTTCAACATGAATGCACAGGAGGCACAAACAGACAACGAAGTGGTGAACGGTACGTTCTTTATTAATAATCAGCCAGCATCTGTTCTTTTTGATTCGGGTGCCGACAAGAGTTTTGTGTCATTGTCTTTTGAGCCAATGCTTCGCGTGTCTAGAACGAAACTAGGTAAACCTTTGACAGTAGAGGTTGCCAGTGGTGAACCCATTGTTCTTATTCTGTTCTACGCGACTGCCAGTTGAACCTTAACGACCATATTTTTCCTATTAACCTCACGCCAATGCAACTTGGAAGCTTCGACGTTATAGTAGGTATGGATTGGTTATCTAAGCATCACGCAGAGATAGTTTGTTCTGAGAAGATTGTTCATGTGTCGCTGTCGACAGGCGAGATCCTACAGGTTCGTGGTGAGAAGCCTTCCGGTGGTCTCAAACTCATGTCTTGTTTTAAAGCACGGAAGTATCTACGGAAGAACTATGTGGCTTTCTTAGCACATGTTACAGCAGATAAAGGCAAGGGTAAGTCTATTTTAGATATTCCTATCGTTCAGGATTATTCTAAAGTCTTTTCTGAAGAGTTACCTGGTCTACCTCCAGCACGCCAAGTCGAGTTCCGTATTGATCTCATACCTGGTGCAAATCCCATTGCCAGAGCTCCATACCGTCTTGCACCGTCTGAGATGCAAGAGTTATCAAAGCAGCTTCAGGAGCTCTCTGACAAAGGTTTTATCCGTCCTAGCTTTTCACCTTGGGGTGCTCCCGTTCTCTTTGTAAAGAAGAAGGATGGATCTTTCAGGATGTGTATCGATTATCGTGAGCTTAACAAGCTCACCATCAAGAATCGATATCCCCTACCTCGCATTGATGATCTCTTTGATCAATTGCAAGGTGCTTCTTATTTTTCAAAGACTGATCTATGATCTGGATATCATCAGCTTCGTGTGCATGAAGAAGATATTCCCAAGACAGCGTTCCGTACTCGTTATGGACATTATGAGTTCACAGTCATGCCATTCGGTTTGACTACTGCTCCTGCTGTTTTCATGGACTTGATGAATAGGGTCTGCAAGCCTTATTTAGATAAGTTCATCATCGTTTTCATTGATGACATTTTGATATATTCTAAGACGCGAGCTGATCATGAGCAACACCTTCATCTTACATTGGAACTCCTAAAGAAAGAGCAACTTTTCGCCAAATTCTCCAAGTGTGAATTTTGGCTTAAAGAAGTTCAATTCTTAGGACATATTGTCAACGAACAAGGTATTCATGTAGATCCCTCCAAGATCAGTGTGATTAAGGATTAGGATACGCCTACTACTCCTATTGAAGTTCGTTCTTTTCTTGGTCTGGCGGGTTACTATCGCCGTTTCATAGAGAATTTCTCAAAGATTGCAGTTCCTCTAACTGCTCTAACTCAGAAGAACAAGCCATTTGATTGGGGAGTCAAACAAGAGGAAACGTTTCTGACTTTCAAACAAAAGCTTTGCGACGCGCCTGTTGTGACACCTGTGCCACCGCGACCATCAAACAAATACCAAGCCGATGAAATATTGTATTTCATACTTGGGATCTTGTATAAATATGTGTATCTTTTGCACATATTAATTCTTGTTCAATTTCAAACTCTACATCGCTTTCTGGAGAATATTACGCAAACTAGTGCGTAAACGTACTCAGTTTAAATGCGAAAAATACTCCAGAACATCAACATATACTTAACATACCTTAAATAACCTTTACATAACTTAGAAATAAGTTTTGAAGGCTTTGGTATGGCAAAAACAAGTTAATTCGCTTACAGGGACTAAACTTGACAAACTGCGAAAGTATGCCAATTTGAACTGTAACAAACATTCCGGAGCATGTCCATAAGTTAAACATACCACAAATATCCTTTACATAGCTTAGAAATAGGCTTTGAGGGGTTTGGTATGCTAAAACAAACTTTTGGATCATTCAGGGACTAAAAGTGTCAAAAAGTGCACAAGTTTGCACTTTCACGCATAACTTACGTTCTGAATACATCCGGACATCCAAAAATTTATGTAAACATCCTTATATTATGCCTTAGTGTATGGCATGAGAAAAATCCATTCGTCGCGCAATTTGGATCGTCTTTCGCGCTTATGCGCATTCCGTCGTAATTAACCGAACATCGCGACCGTACGGCCAAACGAACCGACAACCGAGATATTTTTGAGCACATTTTAAGTTCCCTATACTTTAACTTCATTTTAGAGCTTTGAAATAGGGTTAACGGGGCTTAAACGTGTCAAAAATGCATCAAATACCAAGTTTTGGGGCTGCAGGGACCAAAACTGTAAATCTGCCAAACTAAGGGCTTACGGACCGTAAGCCATCACCCATATGGTCCGTAAGGAGTCCCCAGTACAGCAGATTCAACTTTAAATGCAGTTGCCTCTTCATGTAGTGAAAGGCCACACTTGCACTTGTCTCTTCAGGCCAATTAGGGGCAAATCTGATGTACCATAAATGTTACAACAAGTGTATGGACAAGATCAAAGCACGCTAATTGATAAACGATCCTAACGGTCATGCATTTCCTATAAATACCCCCCCCCCTTGGTGTAAAACCCACAAGAATCTGATCTAAAACTCTAAGTTGGAGCCATTGCTTCATACCTGAGTTCCTTGGATCGAGATTAGCATTCGGGGATCCTTTGTAAGTGTTCTTTCGTTGTTTTATCGCTTTTCGAGTCCGAAAGTCGAACTATGTTTGACTTTCTGCATTGACCAGTTTATGGCCGATGCTAAGTTCGTTGGAACTTCATAACGTGAGCGTGATCACGATGGTTATAGTCCGTAGTGACTATACCTACTGATTACCACGTTATCTAGGCCCAGTGACGAGTCGTAGTTTCGGCCAAAATGCGCATTCTTGCGTATTTTGTAACCAAACTACTCGTGAGCATCAAAGCCGTTTGTTTTGATGCCAAACCTGTTTTCTAAACTTAGTTACGCATGTTCTAACATGCTTAGCTCGTCACTTTTAGTTTAGTGCATATGTAGGGTCGTAAGATAAGCGATCTAAACCATCGCTTATACTTTCGAACCCGACCCATTTGGTCGATCATTAGGATCCGACCAAACACATTAGGTAACCATAGCTGTAACCTTCCGAGGTTATACCTTGTGGTCACGATGTTAGGCGTTCCAAACGCGTTCTACGCGAACGACGCGTTAAGGTAGCATAAGCTACCTAAACGTGTCGTAATGGGTCGCAAGCACTTAGGTTAGGTTTCATTCCTAGGTTTAATAATCACCTATCCTTAGGCGACGACCACAACAAGAACATAAATTTCAAAACCGCTTTGAAAACTAATCATCTGTTCTAGGATGATTGATTACTAGGTTTTGAACCCTCTGTTATAAGGTTTTGAACCCCTTTGGGTTTTCAAAATCTCGTCAAGGTTTTGGGTCCTAAATAGTGTGAACACGTGCGAACTGGAAGAGTGAATGCCTGTACCCTGGGATTTCTGTCTAAGGTTAGAGTGTTCGTACAAATCCACATAATCGGACCAGTCACTCTTACCTGGGAACTCTTGGGGTGAGTGTCCACTTATAGGCAAGCATGTCTTCGCGATACACTATGAGGATCTATGTGACACCCCGCGAAAACGCCTAACAAAACTAGCTTCCTCAGTGACTGTTTGCTAAATTTCGGGACGAAATTTTCTTCAAGTTGGGGATGATGTGACAACCCGAACGTTCATGTTAGTATTATGCAAATCGCTCGCGAAGCCGTCTATGCATTTCTGACCGTTTATGCACTTCATAATTAGCTACCACTACATTCATGGGAACGTGGAATACTAATTAGTGACTATAACTAATAAATAAAACATGATATAATGAATGTGGGTTGCATGGATTTCATTGGTACGTATCAACTGATTAACTACATAACCGTATCATAGTGATAGTAACATGAAGGGAATATTTGGTAACACGACGCGCAACAACTGTATGTCTAATGGTGTAGATGATTGGTGCATGTATCGTTGAATAGAATAGACGAGGCTACCTTATCCATACTACATATTTATTGTTATAACCGACCCATCAGTCCAATTCATATAACCGGCCCAACCCTTTCATTCATTGTCTGTCCAAACTCTTATAATCGGCCCAACATCCTCTCTAAGCCATCATTCGGTCAGCCCATATAGTTATAACTAACCATTTATTTATTAAAGGAGCCCATTTAATCACTGGCCCAACATCCTAATCCGTTTGGGATATGGCATACGTATTATAATCAGAGTCAAATCTGATAACAAACTCTCCTCCATATATCTCTCTCTCAAATCCTCACACGCATAGAAGATTCCCCTCTCCTTTGATCGTGCGAACTCAGCAGGAAACCCCCCTCTCTTCTTATTGATTCGTATCAGACCATAGGAGACCCTCTCTTTTGTTCGAGCTACATTCTGATCTATCAAGTACCGGCTTTGATTGATTATTTGCGAGCTTATAGTTTATCATACCGAGCAAACCAAGGTGAGTTCACTGCACTTTTCTCAAGCATGCGTCCCGGTGGTTTGGGACAACTGGTAAACATTTGGAAGGGAAACATTGGGTAAATAACTTAATCGGTTTTGGTTATTGCCTGGAGGGCAATGGGGGTGATTAGTTGATAGCGCTATAGGTACTAATTATCTGGGTTTCACTATGGTTGTTTAGAGGCACACTCCTCGGTTACGTAAGGGCGGTTCCCCTAGGGTAACTAACTGGACAACATAGTGGGTTGCTAAGAGGCACACTCCTCGGTTACGTAAGGGTGTAGTCCCTAGGGTAACTAACTTGAGCAACATCGTAACACAACATTGAATCGCATTAACATATATCTGGTAACACAACACGTAAGCAACACTTTGAACTCACCAGCGTAGTCTGACACACTTGTTTGCATGCTTGTAGGTCGTTAACGCTTGGAACATGGACTTGCTATCTGGGAGTGCTGGAGTGGTCATGGATCGAGACTCTTGGGTGACTTATAAACGTTACATTGATTTTGAATGTTATCATGAACTATTACTAAACGAATTAATACATGCTTCCGCTACACAACTTTTGAGAATTGATAACATGTTGATAATTTATATTAGTAGTTAAGGTCATGATGTATTTAATATCTATCATTGGTTCAATGTGATTGGTGGCTCGAACTCTGATGCGTAACACGCCTCGCGGGGTTTTCGCAGGTGGAATTTTGGGGGTGTTACAGTTGGTATCAGAGCCACTGGTTATAGTGAACTAGGTTTTAAAACGATTTGTAAAACCAGACTATAACCGAACAATTTCGAAAATCGATCATGACACTCAGCTCCAGATTGCAAGGTTCGTCTCTCTCTCACTTTATACGTTACTTGCTTAGCAGTCACACACTCACAGCGTACATGAACTGAAACATTTAACACCATAGTGACTCGATAGTGTGACACTACTCTTTGACTCATGTAAACCATAGAACTGTGATATCATCTGTTGTGTTGTTTGAACGGGGGAAACTTCGAGCGCAAGCTAAGAGGCACTGAGATAAGCATGCAAATTGCCTTATTATTATGGGTGCACACTTAATAATAACGCGGGGTGCATGCAAGTCCCAGTGAGGCTTATCGAGCGTGAGAAGGGTTCTGCCTTACTCTGTGTGAACTTAGTAGTACGTAAATATCAGTATGATACTTGACTCCTATCTCGTTTCGATTCCTAAATCGGTTTATTCCCAACTATAGAAACATGAGTGGACGAGGACACGGACGTGGTAACATCACCATGACTCAGGCTGAGTTGACTGACCTAATCAATACTCGCATAGCTGAGGCTTTAGCAGCCTATCAAGCTGGTACGGAATGTACCAAGTCCTCTTAACTCTTAAACCATGTACACGTCTTTTCATTCCTATAATGTGTTTCCTCCCGTTATTTAGGTCAGCAAGCGCAACCCCAACCTAACCAGCCTGTGTGTACCTTCAAGATGTTTATGGACTGCAAGCCACAGACCTTCACCGGGACTGAAGGGGCTGTGGGACTCCTAAGATGGTTCGAAAAAGCAGAGTCCGTGTTTGCTATCTGTAACTGTCCCGCTGGGGACAGGGTGAAATATGCTGCGGGTACCTTAGCTGATGGTGCCCTAACATGGTGGAACGCTCAAGTGCAGTTGTTGGGCATTGAGGCAGCGAATGCCACAACTTGGGAAGATTTTAAAGAACTGATCAGGGAGGAGTACTGTCCTCGGGATGAAATCGAGAAACTGGAAAACGAGTATTACAACTTGAAGATGGTTGGGTCTGAAGTTGAAGCGTATGTGAAGCGACAATACGAACTGGCCGACATGTGCCCAAACTTGTCCCGGCCTATGCCTAGGAGAATTGAGTTATTCATCAGAGGGTTACCTCCGCGTGTGAAGAGCTTGGTCACTGCAGCCCATCTCAATGATTTGACACAGATCGTTCGTCTGACTCACAAGATAGTGGATCAAGAGGTGGAGAGCGGATCGTTACCTCCGCGCATTTCAGCCACTGCTGCTGCGACACCCACTGCTACTGCATCTGCTAATGATAACAAACGAAAGTGGAGCGACTACGACAAAGCATCCAGTGCTGGTCAGACTCAGAAAAGGCCAAACAACAGCAACCGCAACGTCAGCCAGTCGTCTTCTGTCAATCAAGGCCAGGGAAGTGGCCACAGTTAGGGTTCGTATGCAGGGAGAAAGCCACGATGCAACGGGTGTGGCTATCATCATTGGGGGCCGTGTGGTCGGACGTGTAACAAATGTGGTAAGTCAGGCCATGAGGCCAGGGATTGTAGGGCCTCACAACCCAAACACCAGCAGCAACAGAACCAGCAAGACCAAGGACAACAGGGGCAACCACCCCAGCAGAACCAGGGCTTCAGGAAGGGGTGCTATCAGTGTGGTGATGAGGGTCACTTTAAACGGGATTGCCCTCAGTTAAACCAGAACGCCAACAACAACAACCGCCAGAATAACGACAATGCTGGAAACAACAGCAATGGCAACGAGGCAAGAGGTCGAGCTTTCGTGTTAGGACAAGGGGACGCGATGAACGATATTTGAACTTATAACTTATTTTGGGTTTTCATTATTATGTTTTCGCTACTCAGACAAAGTTTGGTTTGAACATCAATCGTATTGGGTTTTATGAATTATTTTAACTACTATACTTTATGTTTGACATGATGGATGGTTTGATATTATTGAACGCACCTACCGTATTTATGAACCTTATGAACAGGGTGTGCAAACCCTATCTTGACAAGTTCTTCATTGTCTTCATCGACGACATTCTGATCTACTCCAAGAGTCAGGAGGAGCATGAGCAGCATCTATGCCTTATTTTGGGGCTTCTTCGAAAGGAACAGCCGTACGCCAAGTTTTCGAAATGTGACTTCTGGCTTCGTGAAGTCCACTTCTTAGGCCACGTAGCGAACAAGGATGGGATTCATGTCGATCCATCCAAGGTAGACTCGATCAGGAACTGGCCTGCACCACGTACGCCAACGGAGATACGCCAATTCTTGGGTTTGGCAGGTTACTACGGACGGTATATCAAGGATTTCTCGAAGATTGCGCAGCCACTTACACTACTGGCACAGAAGGGTGTCACCTATCGTTAAGGAGAGCCCCAGGAGACTGCTTTTCAGCACCTGAAGGATAGGCTTTGCAGCGCACTTATTTTCCCTTGCCAGAGGGCACAGATGATTTCATTGTATATCGTGACGCATCCATCCAAGGTCTCGGGTGTGTATTAATGCAGTGTGACAAGGTCATTGTTTACGCTCCGCGCCAACTTAAGAATCACGAACGGAACTACACGACACACGATTTAGAGCTGGGAGCTGCAGTTTTCGCGCTTAGGATATAGCGGCACTACCTGTACGGTACCCGGTGCACGATTTACACCGATCACAAAATTAGCCCCCAGGCGTTGTAAGGTATCTATAGATCGAGTTCGTCGAAACTCACTTCAAGCCATTGTTTTAGATCAATTTTCGGGACGAAAATTCTTTCAAGTTGGGGATGATGTGACACCCCGCGAAAACGCCTAACAAAACTAGCTTCCTCAGTGACTGTTTGCTAAATTTCGGGACGAAATTTTCTTCAAGTTGGGGATGATGTGACAACCCGAACGTTCATGTTAGTATTATGCAAATCGCTCGCGAAGCCGTCTATGCATTTCTGACCGTTTATGCACTTCATAATTAGCTACCACTACATTCATGGGAACGTGGAATACTAATTAGTGACTATAACTAATAAATAAAACATGATATAATGAATGTGGGTTGCATGGATTTCATTGGTACGTATCAACTGATTAACTACATAACCGTATCATAGTGATAGTAACATGAAGGGAATATTTGGTAACACGACGCGCAACAACTGTATGTCTAATGGTGTAGATGATTGGTGCATGTATCGTTGAATAGAATAGACGAGGCTACCTTATCCATACTACATATTTATTGTTATAACCGACCCATCAGTCCAATTCATATAACCGGCCCAACCCTTTCATTCATTGTCTGTCCAAACTCTTATAATCGGCCCAACATCCTCTCTAAGCCATCATTCGGTCAGCCCATATAGTTATAACTAACCATTTATTTATTAAAGGAGCCCATTTAATCACTGGCCCAACATCCTAATCCGTTTGGGATATGGCATACGTATTATAATCAGAGTCAAATCTGATAACAAACTCTCCTCCATATATCTCTCTCTCAAATCCTCACACGCATAGAAGATTCCCCTCTCCTTTGATCGTGCGAACTCAGCAGGAAACCCCCCTCTCTTCTTATTGATTCGTATCAGACCATAGGAGACCCTCTCTTTTGTTCGAGCTACATTCTGATCTATCAAGTACCGGCTTTGATTGATTATTTGCGAGCTTATAGTTTATCATACCGAGCAAACCAAGGTGAGTTCACTGCACTTTTCTCAAGCATGCGTCCCGGTGGTTTGGGACAACTGGTAAACATTTGGAAGGGAAACATTGGGTAAATAACTTAATCGGTTTTGGTTATTGCCTGGAGGGCAATGGGGGTGATTAGTTGATAGCGCTATAGGTACTAATTATCTGGGTTTCACTATGGTTGTTTAGAGGCACACTCCTCGGTTACGTAAGGGCGGTTCCCCTAGGGTAACTAACTGGACAACATAGTGGGTTGCTAAGAGGCACACTCCTCGGTTACGTAAGGGTGTAGTCCCTAGGGTAACTAACTTGAGCAACATCGTAACACAACATTGAATCGCATTAACATATATCTGGTAACACAACACGTAAGCAACACTTTGAACTCACCAGCGTAGTCTGACACACTTGTTTGCATGCTTGTAGGTCGTTAACGCTTGGAACATGGACTTGCTATCTGGGAGTGCTGGAGTGGTCATGGATCGAGACTCTTGGGTGACTTATAAACGTTACATTGATTTTGAATGTTATCATGAACTATTACTAAACGAATTAATACATGCTTCCGCTACACAACTTTTGAGAATTGATAACATGTTGATAATTTATATTAGTAGTTAAGGTCATGATGTATTTAATATCTATCATTGGTTCAATGTGATTGGTGGCTCGAACTCTGATGCGTAACACGCCTCGCGGGGTTTTCGCAGGTGGAATTTTGGGGGTGTTACAATCTATTTGCTTTGACTCAGCCTTGGTGTTGTTTGTTTGCTTCGTGGATTCAAACAAATGACCCTGAACCATGATTATGGCCGGTAATTGTAACATCCTATTCTTACCCAATGCCATTTCATTTGTTTTCTTTCTTGTCTCTCATTTAGAATGCCTCCTCGACGCGAAAACCAAATAGCGACTGCATAACTGGCAGAGATCATTGCGCAGCAAATGGCTGCTCAATTCCTAAACCTCTTTGCTCAATGGAACCAAGCCAACAATAACAATAATGCCCACTGCAACTTCAAGACGTTCAACTCAGCTAAGCCATCAAAGTTTTCTGGGTCTCAAGGAGCGACTGCACTTCTACAATGGTTCGAGAGTTTAGAGAACACCTTTAGACATGTTCAATGTCCAAACGAGCGAAAGGTAGAATTCGCATCTAGCGTCTTTGAGAGACGAGCTTTGACATGGTGGAATGGTGTGATGAGAGATAGGGGTGCCGATGTGGCACTGGCTCAAACATGGCAAGAGCTTCGAGCTCTGATGATGAAGGAAGTCTGTCCTCGTCACGAGATCAGGGCTTTGGAAACGGAGTTCGACGATCTTAAGCAGGTTAGCGGTGAGCATCGAGCCTACACGGACCGTTGTGAGGAGTTAAGTTTGTTATGCCCGGATATGGTTACACCTTTGGATAAGGCAATCAAAAAGTACATTGATGGCCTCCCTGGCTCAATACAAGACATTGTGACTGGTAGCAACCCTACTACAGTTAGACAGGCCATTGAGCTATCTGCAACCTTGACTGAATCAAAGATCAGGAAAGGTAAACTTTTCCGAAAAGGTGACAAGAAACCGGTCGGGGAATCGAACCCAATCGGGGAATCAAAGACCATGGATGAACAGACTGAATCCTCTAAAAAGTCAAAGAAGCGAAAGGCTTCTCAGAACTTCGTCGTGGTCGCTCACAATGGTCAAGCCAACCAACCAGCTCAACCCCCTGCTAGAAAACCATACAATGGAACTGCACCCTTGTGCAACCAATGTAGCCTCCATCATCACGCCAATGTACAGTGCCGCAAATGCCAAACTTGTGGACTCATAGGCCATGCAACAAGAATCTGCCCAGCTGCAGCTGCACCAAACCAAGCTGACAACAATCCCGCTCAAGGTCGTTTTCTACCAGGCTCTTGTTTCAACTGTGGCGAGATAGGTGAAATTGCCCAAGGCTTGCTAATACAAATCCAGCACAGGGATAAGCATCTGACTGACTAGAAGACAACATCGTTTAGAAATAATCACGTCTTATGTATTATTTTCTTTTGTTGTCAAAGTCCAAGAAACAGTTGTTATCGATGTTTATAAATAAATCTTTTATTTACATTGCAATGTATTGCTGTGGTTGCATGTATAAACGACATATCCCTTACAATACCGACAATCAAGAAACCGTATTCCTTGAAGAACAAACTACCTCAAAATTCTCCCATTCTATAATCGCTTGCGTCTTCCACAAAATTCCTAAGTACCCGTTTATTCTAAGGAAACGAAGTACAAGGCGCAGGTTACAACACAAGACGAATACCCAAAGTACCACTATAAATCCTTAATAGGGTGCCTAAGGATCTCCCGTAAGTCTTTAAATTGTTGTATACCTGAATTCGAATATGATAATTCCTTGTAATCAAAAATCGAATTTTGGGAGATCTTTCTATCTTCTCAGATAGATTCCAGTGAACATTGAGACCCGTCGATTGGTTTCCATATCCGTATTCAATCAATAACGAGTTAAAAACAAATTATAATCAAGTTAAACAAATTATGTGACTTTGTGCTTATGTGTTCCCTTATGTGTTGTTGTGTGATCCAAATTATGTTATCCAAATCTTCGTAGAACCTTACATATCCTTGTACAAGAGATTCATAGTAGGATACCCAAAGGTATTACTTAAAATCCTCAATGGACTTCTATGTTATAGTTAAGTCCCTCGGATTATAAAGTACTACTTCATAATTAGACCCCTTGAGTGGTCTAGTTAAACAGATTGATCCAAAAATCTTGCTAGGGATATCATGTGATGATATAGCTGAAAGGACTCCTTGGTGGCCTAACTAAGAAGATCCCCTGTAGATCTAATTAAAGAGAACCGATGGAAGTCTAGTCACCCTCATCACAAGTTTGATATCCTTCCCCAAAACATTACGAAACAAACTGTGCGGACTGTGCAAGGGATTACGTAATTATGGATGCATACATAATTATGGAATTTAGTGCACAGGAATCACAACAAGTTCTGTCATGTGTCTAGAGTTAACCCTATTCATTTCCAACTCTGATGAAGCAACCGTTGAAAATGACTCCGTTAGTTCATTTTCGTTTCTGATGATTTACCCGTTGAGGGAATGAATATCCGTTGTGTAATCCTTCATTTCCAACTCTGATGAAGAAACCGTTGAAAATGACTCCGTTAATTCATTTTCGTTTCTGATGATTTATCCGTTGAGGAAATGAATATCCGTTGTGTAATACTTCATTTCCAACTCTGATGAAGCAACCTTTGAAAATGACTCCGTTAGTTCATTTTCGTTTCTGACGATTTATCCATTGGGGAAATGAATATCCGTTGTGTAATCCTTCATTTCCAACTCTGATGAAGCAACCGTTGAAAATGACTCCGTTAGTTCATTTTCGTTTCTGACGAATTATCCGTTGGGGAAATGAATATTCGTTGTGTAATCCTTCATTTCCAACTCTGATGAAGCAACCGTTGAAAATGACTCCGTTAGTTCATTTTCGTTTCTGAAGATTTACCCGTTGAGGGAATGAATATCCGTTGTGTAATCCTTCATTTCCAACTCTGTTGAAGCAACCGTTGAAAATAACTCCGTTAATTCATTTTCGTTTCTGACGATTTATCCGTTGTGTAATCCTTCATTTCCAACTCTGATGAAGCAACCGTTGAAAATGACTTCGTTAGTTAATTTTTGTTTCTGACGATTTATCCGTTGGGGAAATGAATATCCGTTGTGTAATCCTTCATTTCCAACTCTGATGAAGCAACCGTTGAAAATGACTCCGTTAGTTCATTTTCGTTTCTGACAATTTATCTGTTGGGGAAATGAATATCCATTGTGAAATCCTTCATTTCCAACTCTGATGAAGCAACCGTTGAAAATGACTCCGTTAGTTCATTTTCGTTTCTGACGATTTATCCGTTGGGGAAATGAATATCCGTTGTGTAATCCTTCATTTCCAACTCTGATGAAGCAACCGTTGAAAATAACTCCGTTAGTTCATTTTTGTTTCTGAAGATTTATCCGTTGAGGAAATCAATATCCGTTGTGTAATCCTTCATTTCCATATCTGAAGAATACTCGTTGAGGAAAATGACTCCGTCTGTTCATTTTTCGTTTCTGAAGATTTGTCCGTTGAGGAAATGAACATCCGTTTGCTTATTCCGTCATTTCCATTTCTGAGGAAAATGACTCTGTCTGTTCATTTTCGTTTCTGAAGAATGACCGTTAAGGAAATGACAGGATATTGCCTTGTATATCGCTGGTGGGTATTTGGCAAAGTCACAAATAGACTCCTACGAATAAATTTCGGGACGAAATTTCCTAAAGTACGGGAGACTGTGACACCTGTGCCACCGCGACCATCAAACAAATACCAAGCCGATGAAATATTGTATTTCATACTTGGGATCTTGTATAAATATGTGTATCTTTTGCACATATCAATTCTTGTTCAATTTCAAACTCTACATCGCTTTCTGGAGAATATTACGCAAACTAGTGCATAAACGTACTCAGTTTAAATGCGACAAATACTCCGGAACATCAACATATACTTAACATACCTTAAATAACCTTTACATAACTTAGAAATAAGTTTTGAAGGCTTTGGTATGGCAAAAACAAGTTAATTCGCTTACAGGGACTAAACTTGACAAACTGCGAAAGTATGCCAATTTGAACTGTAACAAACATTCCGGAACATGTCCATAAGTTAAACATACCACAAATATCCTTTACATAGCTTAGAAATAGGCTTTGAGGGGTTTGGTATGCTAAAACAAACTTTTGGATCATTTAGGGACTAAAAGGGTCAAAAAGTGCACAAGTTTGCACTTTCACGCATAACTTACGTTCTGAATACATCCGAACATCCAAAAATTTATGTAAACATCCTTATATTATGCCTTATTGTATGGCATGAGAAAAATCCATTCATCGCGCAATTTGGATCGTCTTTCGCGCTTATGCGCATTCCGTCGTAATTAACCGAACATCGCGACCGTACGGCCAAACGAACCGACATCCGAGATATTTTTGAGCACATTTTAAGTTCCCTATACTTTAACTTCATTTTAGAGCTTTGAAATAGGGTTAACGGGGCTTAAACGTGTCAAAAATGCATCAAATACCAAGTTTTGGGGCTGCAGGGACCAAAACTGTAAATCTGCCAAACTAAGGGCTTACGGGCCGTAAGCCATCACCCATACGGTCCGTAAGGAGTCCCCAGTACAGCAGATTCAACTTTAAATGCAGTTGCCTCTTCATGTAGTGAAAGGCCACACTTGCACTTGTCTCTTCAGGCCAATTAGGGGCAAATCTGATGTACCATAAATGTTACAACAAGTGTATGGACAAGATCAAAGCACGCTAATCGATAAACGATCCTAACGGTCATACTTTTCCTATAAATACCCCCCCCTTGGTGTAAAACCCACAAGAATCTGATCTAAAACTCTAAGTTGGAGCCATTGCTTCATACCTGAGTTCCTTGGATCGAGATTAGCATTCGGGGATCCTTTGTAAGTGTTCTTTCGTTGTTTTATCGCTTTTCGAGTCCGAAAGTCGAACTATGTTTGACTTTCTGCATTGACCAGTTTATGGCCGATGCGAAGTTTGTTGGAACTTCATAACGTGAGCGTGATCACGATGGTTATAGTCCGTAGTGACTATACCTACTGATTACCACGTTATCTAGGCTCAGTGACGAGTCGTAGTTTCGGCCAAAATGCGCATTCTTGCGTATTTTGTAACCAAACTAATCGTGAGCATCAAAGCCGTTTGTTTTGATGCCAAACCTGTTTTCTAAACTTAGTTAAGCATGTTCTAACATGCTTAGCTCGTCACTTTTTGCTTAGTGCATATGTAGGGTCGTAAGATAAGCGATCTAAACCATCGCTTATACTTTCGAACCCGACCCATTTGGTCGATCATTAGGATCCGACCAAACACATTAGGTGACCATAGCTGTAACCTTCCGAGGTTATACCTTGTGGTCACGATGTTAGGCGTTCCAAACGCGTTCTACGCGAACGACGCGTTAAGGTAGCATAAGCTACCTAAACGGGTCGTAATGGGTCGCAAGCACTTAGGTTAGCTTTCATTTTAGTATGTAGGCCTTGTTAAACCATATTTCACGAGTCTCCATGCTCGTTTGGTTTACAAACCCGCGTACTATCCTATCTTCCGATTTAGGTCCGGTATATTAACATAGCTACCTATTAGGTGCCGTTTGATATTCCGTGATCGCTAGCATTGTGTGATTATTACACAAGAACTTCAAAAGCAATCTCAGGTGAGTACGTTGAACCCCTCTTTTACTGTTTTCCAAACTGTTTTGGGGTGAAACACATGTGCCTACTTGCTACTTTCATGCTTTCCGGTTTTCACATCATATACTTGCTATGTTCGATAGTACATATATAGTACATGATTTCATTGGGTTTATGCTATGTATGACCAATGTGTGCATACTTAGTACATCTCTTTACAATACATTTCATGTTATGTATGCCCATTGTGTGCGTACTTAGTACATCGCTTTACATTACATGCCATGTATGCCCATTGTGTGCGTACTTAGTACATTGCTTTACATTACATGCCATGTATGCCCATTGTGTGCGTACTTAGTACACTGTTTTACATTACATGCTATGTATGCCCATTGTGTGCATACTTAGTACATCTTTCTACAATACATTTCATGCTATGTATGCCCATTGTGTGCGTACTTAGTACATTGCTTTACATTACATGCCATGTAAGCCCATTGTGGGCGTACTTAGTACATTGTTTTACATTACATGCTATGTATGCCCATTGTGTGCCTACTTAGTACATCTCTTTACAATACATTTCATGCTATGTATGCCCATTGTGTGCGTACTTAGTACATTGCTTTACATTACATGCTATGTATGCCCATTGTGTGCGTACTTAGTACATTGCTTTACATTACATGCCATGTATGCCCATTGTGTGCATACTTAGTACATTGCTTTACATTACATGCTATGTATGCCCATTGTGTGCGTACTTAGTACATTGCTTTACATTACATGCTATGTATGCCCATTGTGTGCGTACTTAGTACATTGCTTTACATTACATGCTATGTATGCCCATTGTGTGCGTACTTAGTACATTGTTTTACATTGCATTTCTGTTGCATATGCTCATCCAGCATATGAACACATTATGCTACATTTTGAACCGTTGTGACCATTTGACTATGTGAACCGTCTAAACCCGTTTGATTATACGAACCGTTTGTAACCATTGAACCGTGTGAACCAGTTGTATCCGTTGACGTGATTTACATTTGACAATAGACATTTGACTATACATGAACATTTCTACAATTGTTTAACATTTCATCTTGATGGTTTGGTTTAAGTAAGTGATTAAGTAACGAGGCGTGTGTAATATGATACAAGCATGGTGGATACGCCGCTGGTACTTCCTATATATAAGTGTTTGTATGGTATTACATATCGTAGCGTTATTTGAATCATTTCAATTTGAGACATATAACATTTTATACAAATAACACACTTTTCACGAGACATTGTTTTACAAACGACTTATCTTATACAAACTCATTTTACATGGTTATCCGTTTAACCATACAGTGTTCTCTTATTTATACATATCATCTGATCTTATCGTTTTTCAAATGATTAACAAGACAAAGCAAATTACAAGGTTCATGACCAAACATTTTCTCAAACACAAGTCATGAATTCCGTTTTCACAAAACCAATGTATCTCACAGGCATTTTTATGCTGACGTACCTATTTTCACATGTGTTTTCAGGAGATGATGCATAGGACTTATCAAGACATACTTAGGCGGACCTGTGCCTTAGTGACTTAAAACGAGACAAGAACTAGTTAATTCATGTTATGTACTCTTTGGTTCTTGTTTAAACAATGTATACTTTCATATTTGATCAATAAAACAAAACTTCAATTGCCATGGATTTGAAACAATTGATTCTGTTACAACACTCCCCGACGTTTCCGCCACGTTTTGTATGTTCTACGTGGTCGGGGTGTGACACCTGTCCTAACATTGCCTGAGGGCAATGATGATTTCGTCGTTTATTGCGACGCATCTAAATTAGGTCTTGGCTGCGTCCTGATGCAAAGAAACAAAGTCATAGCATACTCATCAAGGCAGTTGAAGATACATGAGAAGAACTACACCACTCATGATCTGGAGTTGGGTGCAGTTGTCTTCGCTCTTAAGATCTGGAGACACTATTTGTACGGTACAAAATGTGTGGTTTTCACGGACCACAAAAGTCTTCAGCATATCTTCAATCAGAAAGAGCTCAACATGAGGCAACGACGTTGGGTGGAACTTCTAAACGACTACGACTGCGAGATTCGCTACCATCGTGGTAAGGCGAATGTCGTAGCCGATGCTTTGAGTCGCAAGGAACGAACTAAGCTTCATTGTGTTCCTATCCAATCTGTTATTCAAGCTCAATCTGATATACAAGCTCGTATTTCTCAGGCTCAACAATCTTGTGTTTCACAAGGTTTGATGGATAAGGAGTTTCCTTATCACATAACACATGCTCTGGAACTGAAGGACAATGGATCGTATTACTTCATGGACCGTTTGTGGGTCCCGAGCCAAGATAATCTTCGTACCTTGCTTATGAATGAAGCCCATAAGTCTCGTTATTCTATTCATCCTGGCTCAGATAAGATGTATAAGGATCTTCGTATTCAGTATTGGTGGCCTGGTATGAAGAAAGACATTGCCTTATACGTATCCAAATGCCTTACTTGTCTTAAGGTTAAGGCTGAACATCAGCGTCCTTCCGGATTATTGGAGCAACCAGAGATCCCAGTTTGGAAATGGGAAAACATTACTATGGATCTCATTACTAAACTCCCATGCACAAAGAAAGGTCACGATGCCATCTGGGTAGTCGTTGATCGTCTTACCAAGTCAGCGCATTTCTTGCCAATCCGTGAGGATTTTTCGGCTGACAAACTTGCTCAGATCTATGTAGATGAAATTGTAGCTCGACATGGTGTTCCTTTGAACATCATTTCTGACAGGGATGCTCGTTTCACTTCTATTTTTTGGAGAACCATGCAATCTGCTATGGGGTCTCAACTTAATCTGAGCACAGCTTATCATCCGCAAACGGATGGTCAATCTGAAAGAACAATCCAGACACTGGATGATATGCTTAGAGCTTGTGTGATCGATTTTGGTGGTAGTTGGGATTCACATCTTCCATTGATTGAATTCTCCTACAACAACAGTTATCACTCCAGCATCAACATGGCTCCTTTCGAGGCTCTCTATGGTCGAAAATGTCGTTCACCAGTCTGCTGGAATGAGATCCGCGAGGCTCAGCTTACGGGACCTGCCTTCATTTTAGAGACAACAGATAAAGTTAAGAAAGTTCGTGATAACCTTCAGACAGCTAGAAGCCGTCAAAAGAGTTACGCGGACCTAAAACGCAAGCCCTTGGATTTTCAAGTCGGTGATCGTGTATTACATAAGGTCTCACCTCGGAAAGGTGTGATCAGATTCGGAAAGAAAGGAAAACTTGCACCTAGATACGTTGGACCATTCAAGATCGTCGAAAGAATCGGTAAGGTAGCCTACAGACTTGAGTTACCTCCTGAACTTGGAAATGTTCATCCAACCTTTCACGTGTCCAATCTCAAGAGGTGTTTAGCTGATGAAAACCTCCACATACCTCTTGACGAGATTCGTGTTGATAAAACACTGAAATTTGTTGAGAAACTGGTAGAAATCATGGAACGTGAAGTCAAGTGGCTTAAACGTAAGCGCATTCCTTTGGTCAAGCTTCGATGGGAATCTAAAGGTGGACCCGAGTTTACTTGGGAACGTGAAGATCAAATGAAGGCAAAATATCCACATCTTTTTCCACGAGTTTCCTCTAAATAAATTTCGGGACGAAATTTCCACAAGTAGGGGAGACTGTAACATTTGTGCTTGTAATCATTGTGAACAGTTCAGTTATCAATAAAACAATGTTATTTTATCCCAATGTTTGTTTGGTTGTGTTTTACATTTTTCATGTTTTGACTTTTGTTCAATTTCAAACTCTACATCGCTTTCTGGAGAGTTATACGCTAACTGGTGCTTAAACGTGCTCAGTTTAATGCGACAAATACTCCGGAACATCAACATATACTCAACATACCTTAAATAACCTTTACATAACTTAGAAATAAGTTTTGAAGGCTTTGGTATGGCAAAAGAAAGTTAATTCGCTTACAGGGACTAAACTTGACAAACTGTGAAAGTATGCCAATTTGAACTGTAACGAACATTCCGGAACATGTCCATAAGTTAAACATACCATAAATATCCTTTACATAGCTTAGAAATAGGCTTTGAGGGGTTTGGTATGCTAAAATAAACTTTTGGATCATTCAGGGACTAAAAGTGTCAAAAACTGCACAAGTTTGCACTTTCGCGCATAACTTACGTTCTGAATACACCCGGACACCCAAAAATTTATGAAAGCATCCTTATATTATGCCTTAGTGTATGGCATGAGAAAAATCCATTCGTCGCGTAATTTGGACCGTTTTTCGCGCTTATGCGCATTCCGTCGTAATTAACCAAACATCGCGACCGTACGGCCAAACGAACCGACATCCGAGATATTTTTGAGCACATTTTAAGTTCCCTATACTTTAACTTCATATTAGAGCTTTGAAATGGGGTTAACGGGGCTTAAACGTGTCAAAAATGCATCAAATACCAAGTTTTGGAGCTGTAGGGACCAAAACTGTAAATCTGCCAAACTATGGGCTTACGGACCGTAAGCCACAACCCATACGGTCCGTAAGGCACCCCCAGCACAGCAGATTTAGTTTTAAATGATGTTGCCTCTTCATGTAGTGAAAGGGCAAGCTGGCCCTTGTCTCTTCCAGCCAATAAGGGGCAAGATCAGTTGTACCACAATAATTCGACAAGTGTACGGGCGAGATCGTGGCACGATATTCAAGAAACGATCCTAGCGGCTCTACTTTTCCTATAAATACCCCCCCCCCCCCATTCTTGCAAAAACTCACAAAAATCTGATCAAAATGCTCTAAGTTGATGCCATTGCTTCATACCTGAGCTCTTTGATCTAGATTAGCATTCGGGGACCCTTCATAAGTGTTCTTTCGTTCTTTTATCGCTTTTCGAATCCGAAAGTCGAACTATGTTTGACTTTCTACATTGACCAGTTTATGGTCGATGCGAAGTTCGTTGGAACTTCATAACGTGAGCGTGATCACGATGGTTATAGTCCGTAGTGACTATACCTACTAATTACCACGTTATCTAGGCTTAGTGACGAGTCGTAGTTTCGGCCAAAATGCGCATTCTTGCGTATTTTGTAACCAAACTACTCGTGAGCATCAAAGCCGTTTTTTTTGATGCCAAACCTGTTTTCTAAACTTAGTTAAGCAAGTTCTAACATGCTTAGCTCGTCACTTTTAGTTTAGTGCATATATAGGGTCGTAAGGTAAGCGATCTAAACCATCGCTTATACTTTGGAACCCAACCCATTTGGTCGATCATTAGGATCCGACCAAACACATTAGGTGACCATAGCTATAACCTTCCGAGGTTATACCTTGTGGTCACGATGTTAGGCGTTCCAGACGCGTTCTACGCGAACGACGCGTAAGGTAGCATAAGCTACCTAAACAGGTCGTAATGGGTCGCAAGCACTTAGGTTAGGTTTCATTTTAGTATGTAGGCTTTGTTAAACCATATTTCACGAGTCTCCATACTCGTTTGGTTTACGAACCCGCATACTATCCGATCCTTCCGATTTTGGTCCGGTATATTAATATAGCTACCTATTAGGTGTCGTTTGATATTCCGTGATCTCTAGCATTATCTATCTGGTTATTACACAAGAACTCCAAAGCAATCTCAGGTGAGTACATTGAACCCCTCTTTTACTGTTTTCCAAACTGTTTTGGGGTGAAACACGTGTGCCTACTTGTTACTTTCATGCTTTCCATGTTTTCACATCATATGCCTGCTATGTTCGTTACTACATTATAGTACATGATTTCATTACATTCCATGCTATGTATGCCCATTGTGTGCGTACTTAGTACATTGTTTTACATTTCACTTCATGCTATGTATGCCCATTGTGTGCGTACTTAGTACATTGTTTTACATTACATTTCATGCTATGTATGCCCATTTTGTGCGTACTTAGTACATTGCTATACATTACATTTCATGCTATGTATGCCCATTGTGTGCGTACTTAGTACATTGTTTTACACTACATTTCATGCTATGTATGCCCATTGTGTGCGTACTTAGTACATTGGTTCACATTACATTTCATGCTATTTATGCCCATTGTGTGCATACTTAGTACAATTGTTTACATCACATGCCTTCATTTTGTTATGACATTTGGTTTGTTTAACATGGAACAATACATTCATTAACATTAGCTACGCCATTCGTTAGTAGGTAGTGGTACCATAGGAATTGACAACTCCCGTTCCTGAAATCCAGGGTTTGATTGGATTGGAAGGAATGACCGAATTCGATATACATAACTTAGATAAACCTTTAATTTGTTTAACGGTTTATCGCCACAGTCTCAAGGCTTGGATGTATGCATATTTCACAATTCCGCATAAATGTTTATATCAGTAGAGCATGCATTGTTCCACAAAACATAACGTTGATTTAAACCATGTTTTACTTCAACACCTTGTTTTGTGCATTTTACATATGGTTTAGTTGATACAACTCACTTACCATACAAGATATATTTTGGGTACACATTACATGATCCACATTACACATGAACATTTTGACATTGATATACATACATGGTGGTTTACATTGAACATAGACATTTCGATATGGTTTATACAATAACACTTGACAATTGATTTATACATGAACAATTTACATGGTAGTTGGTTTGGGTAAATGGTTAGAGTAATGTGGCGTATGTAATATGATACAAACATGGTGGATACGCCGCTGGTACTTCCTATATATAAATGCTTGTATAATATTACATATCGTAGCGTTATCTAAGTCATTTCAGTTTAGACACATTACATTGTACACAAATAACATACTTTTCACAAGACATCATTTTTACAAACAACTTATCTTATTCAACTCATTTTACTTGGTTACTCGTTTAACCTTGCACTTATCTATACATATCATCTGATGTTATCGTTTTTCAAATGGTTTACAAAGCAAGACAAATTACAAGGTTCATGACTGACTGTTATTAAACATTTCTTTAAAACTCAAGTCATGAATCCCATTTTCACAAAACCTATGTATCTCACAGGCATTTATATGCTGACGTACCTACTTTCACATGTGTTTTCAGGAGCTGTTCCATAGGATGATGATCATGACACTAGGGCGGACCTGTGCCTTAGAGAATAAAAACGAAGATAGACTAGTTTAATTATGTTATGAACTTTGTATTTCCTGCTTTGAAACGATGTAACACTTCTATTTAATAAATAAAATGTAACTTTGATTTCCATGGTTATGAAACAATTTAATTATGTCCACAACACTCCCCGGCGTTTCTGCCGCGGTTGCACGTTACACGCGGCCGGGGTGTGACAATATCCCCGAATTTGTGAAAGACGAACAAAACTAATTTTCCGGAAAAACCATTTTGATTAAAACAAACTTAAGTTTTTTGAAATCTAAATGGGAAAATAGTTTGTTGTCAGGGGGAGTTCTGGTTGTTTATGCCAAGTGAATGGCGAATTGAAGCGATTTGATATCAGTTGTCATGTTTCATGTACAGTTTGTTTTCAAATTTTCCCAGAAAATCAAAATTGAAACATATTTTGATTTTAGGGGGAGAAAAATTAAAAAAAATTTGAAAATTTGAAAATATCAAAAACATTGAAAAAGCAAAAATGAGTTTTGTTGAGAAAAGAGTAAATGATAGTACATCAGTCGACTATCACAGCACGCTAAAGAAATGAAATGTCAAATGTGATAAACGGTTTCACTGATGATGTGTCGATAGGTTTTCGCACATTTAGTAGATTTATTCGGGATATAAACCTAAAATTTCAAACTTGTGAAATTCGTGGGGAACACTACTTGGATATATAGGTAATCCCTGAAATCTCGTTTGAAAGGTCTCGTATTCTGATATACTAGGTTTTTATACTCAATGATGTCTGGGGTATTATTCCGGGACTTCTGCTGAATGGAAGTTCTGACCTAGTCCTGGGATAATGCTTTGCTTCAAATGCTTGAAACACAGCATAAGCCCTCAGCTGATTAGACAATAAAATTGATAATCATTGCTGTTGTAGCTAAAAGATCCTCTAAAGGGGACATACCAAAAAGTCGAAACTGATATCTCTCTGCGCATACGGAAGTATCGACCTGAGATCCCTCAGTCCTCGCATACCTAATTTATGCACAGATATCATTGTGGTATACTCACCTGTAAGACTGAATATTGAGATTCTGGATACGGGAGTATATTCAAGAGGTGGGACACATGAATGAGCTAAGTTCATAAGACATATAAAGTGTATCCTGAGCAAATTGAAATTTGTGTGAGAATTTAATATGGATCAGTATATCGACAATCAAGGTGAGTCGTTTAGAACTTAATATGATTAAAGCTTAACGGTGCTAGTGATTTGTCTCATGAACTGATATGATCCTCTTACACAAACTCACAAAAATATTATCTGTATATATTTGTTTACTGCATTTCTTTCAAAAACAAAAATCCAAATAGATTTTCAGAGTGTTTTAGCCTAAAATTTTGAAAAATTAAAAAGATTTTCGACAAACTGGTGTTGAAGAGCTGATATTCAAAATTCGAGTGCTAAACATGATGAACAGGATTTGGAGAATATGTTGAAAACTTTGAATGTCATATACGAATGTTTATAATGTATGCTTAGTTAATCAAGGTCATTCATTTGAACTTGATGTAACTATACAGATTGATGAATTAATGATTTCTACCAGTAAGTTTCTTAAATCTAACTGTTATAAATTTGTGAAACTTATGTTGAGGTAGAGAATGTGCAGGTTAAACAGCTTTTGGACTTCATTATTCCCATGGAAGTTAATTGTCAAAGCTTGAACCAGATATCTCAGATTCTAGCATATTGAGAGGGGGAGTCTGTGAGAGGGGGAGTCTGGATTAACAGTCCAAGGGGAGTTTGTATGAGAATTTAATATGGATCAGTATATCGACAATCAAGGTGAGTCGTTTAGAACTTAATATGATTAAAGCTTAATGGTGCTAGTGATTTGTCTCATGAACTGATATGATCCTCTTACACAAACTCACAAAAATATTATCTGTATATATTTGTTTACTGCATTTCTTTCAAAAACAAAAATCCAAATAGATTTTCAGAGTGTTTTAGCCTAAAATTTTGAAAAATTAAAAAGATTTTCGACAAACTGGTGTTGAAGAGCTGATATTCAAAATTCGAGTGCTAAACATGATGAACAGGATTGGGAGAATATGTTGAAAACTTTGAATGTCATATACGAATGTTTATAATGTATGCTTAGTTAATCAAGGTCATTCATTTGAACTTGATGTAACTATACAGATTGATGAATTAATGATTTCTACCAGTAAGTTTCTTAAATCTAACTGTTATAAATTTGTGAAACTTATGTTGAGGTAGAGAATGTGCAGGTTAAACAACTTTTGGACTTCATTATTCCCATGGAAGTTAATTGTCAAAGCTTGAACCAGATATCTCATATTCTAGCATATTGAGAGGGGGAGTCTGTGAAAGGGGGAGTCTGGATTAACAGTCCAAGGGGAGTTTAAAGATAGAGCTAGGTAATGATCCTGAAGCCTGTGAAGATAGAATGCTTATGATGTGAAGACAAGGAGTTGGAGAAAAGACCAAGACTACAGACTCGGAGCTGAAGACTTCGTCAACATCCAAGGGGGAGTCTGTTGATGCATGGAATGTCTGTTGACTACGTCTGCATTAGGTCTTAGGTCAAGATAGGTCAACATAGGAGCTAGAAAGTCAAAATTAGGCTATTTTGTTGTAGTTTCGCTTTTATGTACATAGGGTTAGAAGTAGTTCCGCTTATTTGTCAGTAAGGTTTCGCTTATATGATAAATAGGTAGTTTCGCTTATTTGTCAGGTCTTAAGAGCGAAACTACAGGGACTATATATAGTCTGTTTGAGCGAAACCACATCATTCAGTCGTGTACGTTGGAGCGGAACTAGATCATGCTTGTGGTAATGAAACTCTGTCAAATTGTAATCAGAAAGCATCAATAGAGAAGAAATTAAAGAGGAAAAGATGTGTAACTTCATGTGCATTGATTCCGCCTTTGTATGTGAAGATGAACGTTCTCAACTGACTGTTTAGGGTCGGAACACGGTCCAACAGGAAATAATCAATTCTTCATACCATACTTACAATCTTGCCCATATCTCAAAACATGATGTAGGTTAATGTGGTGGGGTCCACATGGGGGGGGGGGGGGGTAAAGTGTAAATATTCATAAAATATCTTTTATAAATTTTAACATGTGATAATTTGTTAATTGTAGATATTTTGGCAATTAAGGTAATCTTGCATCATTAGGACACTAATGATGTTTAAGGTGTTAAACGAAGTCTAACTAGTTCATTAGACTAGTTGGTATTAATTTTGGATGGTAAAAATGCCACTAGTTCGCTCGTTGGTTCAATATCGGGTGATATACGAAAGTTGTAATATAGTACCGGGAGCTATGGTTTTAATTTACCATCGATGCTAGGGCATTTATTCAAGGCTTTTACGACGCCAAAATATCACTCGCTAGTTTGCTAGACGATTCGTTTAGGCGTTAGGGTGATAAAAGTACCATTTACTAGCTTGTCGGCTCGAAGCTGAACTAGATGTGCAAGTAGCGACGAAGTACTGGTAGCTTGTGTTTCGGATATCCCATTGATATCCCCAAGCTTATTTAGGGTGTAAAATATTATTTACAAGTTCTACGGACAATAAAATGTTGTATTTTAGTGTTGCGGACAATTTATTTTTGTTACAGTTTAGCGTGGAACGGACAAAACGTAATTATGTGTGTTTACCGGAAAGTTAAGGTGTTTTAGTGTCTAGTGTCCCTAATTAGGGATTTTTATTTGTATTTCATCTACCAAGTGCGTTCATGCCCTTCGTCGCTCGTTCAGACGATTTTCGGAGATTGCTGGCATGAATAGTGTGTTCAGGTGAATAGTGTTTTCAGCATTTTGCCAACATATTAGGACATAGTTTGCAGTTTTCTCACAACGAGGCGATTGTGTTAATATTGTTTAGCATTTTTAACCATGTCCTATGATTGCTAGATCTTTATACGACCTAATCATGCAATAATTAAATTGTAATGAACGTAATTAAACGTTAAATCAAGTGTTTAAGTTGTACGGAATTACCATAATTTTTGCCAGTTGTCACAAAATGCACAATTGAGTTCAACGAACTCACTTAGGTATTTCTTCGACTATTCGGTAGGCGCTATTTTTAGGCCACTAATTTAACTACATTCATTAACATAGTTTATAAATATCTTATAATCATACAATTCCATGAAACTCATACTTTCATCAAAAACCCATTTCGCATACATGTGTTAATTAAATCTTAACACTTGTTCAAGAACCCTCTTCTTGAATATAGCAAGTATGATGATTCTAAACCTCTATTCTATCTTTATCCATCTTTAAATTCTTACACTTTATGCAAGAACTTCAACGTCAAGAATTTCATCATAACCTTCAAAACCGATTTCAAATCATGCATGAACAAGTTTAACATTAACTTCATCATATTCTAAAAACTGATTTAGCTAGGTGTGGTAATTCACCCAAACACCTAAATCATATCAATTTACTTTCAGTTTTCACTTAGGGTTTGTTCCTAAGCAATCCCACTTCTCTAATTCGGTCGTGGCCTCTACGATTCATACATCAATCGCATCTTGTAAAGTTAATCAATTTTCATAACTTCATAAATGTCAAAAATTCGACATACCTTACGATCCCCTTGACTTGGTGATCTTGTATACGCGTTTGTGCTTCGATTTGGTCTTGAATTGATCCTCAATTTGGGGTTTAAACTTAAACAAGGGTTTCACCCTTGTTCTCCCCCTACTGGTCGCACGCGCACACACACACACACACTTAATGTGTGTGTTGTGTTTTTATTTCTTATTTTTAATAAAACAAGTTTGCCTACTTGGCCATATTAGTCCCTCATGTTTTGGTTAGTTATCAAGTAGGCTTCAACCTACTTATTTCTAGCAATATTTTCTCTGATTAACTAGGTTAGTTATTCCTAGTTAACTTAGTGGGTTCGGGGAGGTTATAACCCGTTTTATTTTTAAGTCCCATTAACCCGGGCCTCTTATGAACTTTATTTTCTAAAAAGCTTTTATTCTCTTTTTGTTTAATATTAGGTTTATTTATTTAAATCCTAATATTTACCGGGTTAATTTTTTACCACTCACAGTATTTTACTCATTCTTTAATATTAACGTGGTTTGATTACCAAACCCATTTTTAGGGTGTTACATTTCTGCTCACCCTTAACTCTTACTATCGATCTTGGATCCCGAGACTACACACACACTCTAAGGATGGATGATGGATGAAAGTGGTGGATGATGATGGTATTGTGGTAGTGGAGTGGTGGCAGGTGTGAGAGAAGTGGTTTTGCAAATGAGCCAAGCATCTACTTTTATAGCAGAAAACAGTAGCTTCACACGGCCCCGTGCCCACCAGGCACGGCCCCGTGTCCTTCCCTTCACTGTCTTTATTTAATGTTGTTGCCACACCATCTACACACACGACCCCGTGTGTCAACGGCTGATGTGCGTTAAGTGTGCTATATTTTTTATGTATATTTTATGCCCTTTAACACTTTTTAGCCAAATTTTAAATTTATAAAACACGATATTTACTAACACTAAACACACATATGGGCAAGTGCACCCATCGTGAGCGTAGTATAGTGTTGGTAAGATACCGAGGTCGTCCAAGGACACAAGAGCTTTTAATACCGGTTTATCCTCAACGTCTAATCAAATCAAAAGTTAGAAAAAAGGTTTTTAAACTAGAAAAATAAAACTAACTAAAATGCTGAAAAATAAAATAAGAGTAAAAACAGATAGACAAGATGAATCACTTGGATCCGACTCGTGTTTAGTGTAACCTTTGATTATTTCCGCACTTTTGCACTTTTTAAGAGATTATCTTAGTTATTATAGTAGGCCCCTCTTTTGAAGGTGACGTTACCCTCAACCCAGTAGTTTGAGTCAGGAAGGATACAATCCTAAAGGGTCGGATTATTGAAAGATAATTAATTAAGTTATTAATGCATACTGTGGTAGGCCCCTCTTTTGAAGGTGACGTTACCCTCGGCTAAGTAGTCTGAGTCAGCAGGGATATAGTCCTAAGGGTGTTTGTTTTGGGTTAAGAAATGAAAAGGTTTAGGCTCAACGGGGTTAACTAGGGGGATTTTGTGTAGGTGGTAAAAAAAATGAAAAAAAAATGGTGTAGAAATAAAAAGGGTTAGTCCTAATGCCTCCATCATTTACTTACTCGGGTTTAAGTTGGTAAGGACCGGGAATGTATCGTCGTGGCAAGTTCTAGAGTCGTAAGAACCAAGCAGCTATTCACACAAGAAACGCAAAATGAGCATTTAGTTTAAAGATATGTATTTGTATTCTCAATAAAGGCTCAAAACTCACTTTTTGTGGGAATGGGTTTTTATGTGATCAAGTATATATAATCAAATTTAACTAAACTTGTCATGTCGTTTCATAATTTTCATATGTTGGTTCTTTTTATCACGACGCTATCGGTTGTAAATTTGTAAAAATATAACCTTTTTTAGAACTTGAAATTCCCAAGTTAAACCTAGACAAGTAAAAAAAATGAAAATTTTTGAAAAAATTTGGGGTGATTAGCGGTTCCAATAGAGTTTTGTGTAAGGCTTGTAATTAGGACTTGCAAGATTCAAAGTTTTAGCATCCCCCACACTTAAATTACACATTGTCCTCAATGTGTCCCAAAAATAAGTTTTGAGGTTGACTGAATGTGTAAAAAGGTGTGAAAAGCAAAAATTTATGTTACTGGGCGTCTGGACACGGCCTCGTGGTGTCCGGGCACGACCCCGTGTTCAGATCGCCAGTAACAGAACTTGATAAAAAGAAACAGAAGCATGGGCACGGGGGCGTGTTCAGTGAGCACGCCCCGTGTCCAATTACCTGAACTGGGCATTTTCTGCAGATGGTTGGGCACGGGGCATGTTGGGTGAGCACAGCCCCGTGCTGAACTTGCTGTAATGAAGAAAATTTTGTCGGATGGCCCTGTTTTGTGCATGGGGTCTGGTTCAAGTTTCCCTTGGTATCCTTCACCATCCCGAGTGTGTTTTATCTATTACAACATCATCCAAACACCAAATTAACTAAAACCATCATTCATTAAAACATAGAGAGAATTACATAACAATCCTAATAAGTTAAAATAGGTCAAAAGAAACACAAGAAGTCTAAACTAAGAAGTTCTAGCCTAAAGCTTATTTTATTAGCAAAATTTCCGAAAAGATAATTCCCTCGGTTGAATACGGCTCGAAGAACTTCTTCCTCCGGGTATGGGTCCCTCACACGTCGGCGAGCCATTCCTCTATCTCCCTTGGGAGAAGAAAGGCGGGCTCATTGGCGTCGGTTTGAGGAAGCGCAACCTCCACCGGGACGTCTTCTAGATCTTCAAGAGGAGGCTCCGCTGGAATGTCATCCCATCCGGTAGGATTGTTGACTCCAAGTGCTAGGTTCCAATCCTCTTGAGGGAGGATTGGTTCCATGGGAGGTGTTACAAGAATGTTCAACCTCTGGTGCAAGAGGTTGATTTCTTGAAAACTGTTTTCCAGCCCCACCATAAGATAATTTATACGGTCTATAAGGACCTCCTGTACCGAAGTCATCTCGTCAAGAGCTTCACGTAATGCCATTACGTAGCGTACGAGAGTTGCTTCAATTGAAGACCTTCTTTCCCTTCGACTGTTTCTAGAATGTGCAGAAGAGGTTCCACTGTTTTGACTTGACATTCTACGAAAACAAACCAAAAAGAGTTCATTTTAATGAAACGGTAACTTCGGACACGGCCTCGTGCTCAATGAGCACGGCCCCGTGTTCACCTTTCTGCATATTTTTGGAACAAGGAATCTTAGAGTTTCAAATTATTTTTCCAACTTATGAAGCATTTTTGAGCAGAAATAACTTAAAACAATGTTGTACAACTTATTTTTAACAAGATTCCTTGAACAAAAACCTAACAAACATCATAATAAAGCTTGGAATCATGGTGATCTCAAGCTTCAATGGAGGTGTTGAGGTAAGAAAGATGAAGAAGAAGGTAATGGATAAAAGAGGAAAGAATAAGATGGTTGTTGAGAACCTTCTTTTAGAAAATACCTAGGATGGTATGTGTGATATCCCAACAAATCTCTGTCCCTGGAATGGTCCAAATATGCAGGATTCTTGGCTGTATTTATAGAAAACGACAGCATGCTGGACACGGCCCCATGTGCAGCCACGATCCTGACACATTTTGTCCGTATTCTGACAAAAAGTCAGAAAGGAATCTTTTGGTGGACACGGGGGCATGCTGACCTGGGTACAGCCCGTGTCTAGAGACTGTTTATGAAGTTTCGTCTATTTCTAAGGAACTAATCCGTATCGGGCGGTTCCTTACTAGATGGAACAACCCCAAGGTGCCTGAGATACCTTAATTGCTCTAGATTATGACGAGAACGCAAGAGGTTATCGGTGAGGGTGATTCCTATGCTAAATGTAGGTGGACAAGTCCAACCCTTTCCCAGGCTCTCGTTAAAGAAGGTGTATGCCGAATCGCTCAGGTCTATGTATGCACCGAACAAAGTCGATGGAGAGTCCTTCACGGCACAATCGACACAGGGACGACTATCGCCCATGTCTTCGCTAGAGTTAAAGGTAATATTGGGAACAACGAAGTTGTTTTTATTCGAATGCGATCCCAATAATTCTTCTTGGGTATCGTCTTGAGATGAATTAGTGAAATCCATCTTAAGTTCTTTTAACCAATTAAGAATTAGATCTTCTAATTGAAATAGTTCATCAAGAAGCATTTCTCCTAGAAGGTCTGGTTGAGAGCATTCGAGGGAGAGATAGGGATTATTTTTACTTTCGCCCCTCTTAAGGCTACAGGAAAACAATGGGTCTATATAATGGGGCTTGTAGTTTAGAAAATAACATTCTAATTCTTTATGAGGGCCACCACATATTTGACACCACGTACCATAAGAGTGCCGAAAGTAAAAAATATCAGTATCACTCATGTTTGTGTCAGAAATTACCAACCGTCGAGATCTTACGGTTCTGTTTTCAGTAACTAACTGAAACTTGGGCCCGGGGCGAGTTGAATGGGCACAGCCCCGTGTTCAGCTTACTGTCTGACATAAAACAGGATTGCCAGTTCCAAAGATTGTGCATGGGGCGTGTTCAGCGGGCACGACCCGTGCTGAGTTCTGCAGAAGCTGGAAAATTTAGAAAATCCTAAAAAAACAGAAAAATTAGAAAAAAACGATTAGGCCGTTGATTCCTAATTTTCTTAAAATCCTTGTGTCCCCGGCAACGGCGCCAAAAACTTGATGTGCGTTAAGTGTGCTATATTTTTATGTATATTTTAAGCCCTTTAACACTTTTTGGCCAAGTTTTAAATTTATAAAACACGATATTTACTAACACTAAACACACATATGGGCAAGTGCACCCATCGTGAGCGTAGTATAGTGTTGGTAAGATACCGAGGTCGTCCAAGGACACAAGAGCTTTTAATACCGGTTTATCCTCAACGTCTAATCACATCAAAAGTTAGAAAAAAGGGTTAGTTTTATGCCACAATTGATTAAATTTATATGTTGCATTTTGTGCACATCAACGGCACAGCCCCGTATCTTCTGTACTTGTTGTACGAACCTAGATTTGCAAATCTCCAAGTTGACCATGACCTGTGCTTAGGGGACACGACCCCGTGTCCCTTGTCGTTTTCTGTATGTCTTTATTCTCTGGGAATCTTGAATGGGGCACGACCCATGCCCAGCTGGCACGGCCCCGTGCTTGGGTTCTGGTCTTGTTATATTTTGTCTTGGGTGAAGTTTGGAAGGTCGGTATAGTGTGCCAACTTCCTTCCTTCCTATTAACGTTGGTTTTTGCCGTTAATTTGTTCCTTTGTCAGTTTAAGCTCTTTTAATCCTGAAAATCAAAAGTAAACAAAGAAACACACTTTTTTCCAACATTAGTACTAAAAAAACATTGTTTTTATACCTCATTTGATATGATTTATATGTTGCATTTTGTGCATATAAAATATCTCCACACTTGAATCTTTGCTTCTCCTCAAGCAAAACTCTTTATATAATTGGTTACACTCACAAATAGAAAGGGTAGAAGAGAAGTTTTGGGTTTTATGTATAGAGTGTCGGGTATCCAAGTTCATTATTTATTCTCGTTTTTATTTTTATTTACAATCCTATTCGACATGATTTATTTGGAACTTTTCAAGAAAAATAAATATTTATAAGCATAACATATATTTTAAAATTTCATTAAGCTATATATACATTCACATACCTCACAAGTGATCACTCAACACTCGACCAAAAGGTATAAATGAAATGTTCGGTCCCGGTACGAAACTTACTCCTAACATAAGCTTGACAATCAATCAAACCTCCTCCTTTTTTACTTAACTATCAAAAGTACTTTGAAAAGGTAGGTTTTTGGTTAAAGGTATGGTAGTTTTATTTAAAAGTGTCTAAAAGTGTAAAAAGACGGTTTCTTTTGAACTTTTCTTTAAAAATATTGAGTATGATTAAAACTTTTGAGATTTCTTGGATTAAAAAAACTCTATCTAATTAACCAATATCTATTTATCAAAAAATAAAAACTTATTCCTAAATAATTAACAAAGAAACGTGGTTCTATTAATCTTTTTCCAAGACTCGAAAGTATTTGTCTATCAAGTTTTAAGCCAACCTACAACTTAAGGTTTGTTGTTTCCTTAAAATATGATGTTTCGTATGGTAAACGGAAAATATAAATACCACACTACTACATTAATATGTTGTTTTGTATGAACACCGTCTTAAACTTAATGAACACCGTCTTTTAATATAAAAACATTTTCATATATTTATTAAAACAAATATTTTTTAACACCGTCTTGTTAAAACAAATATTTTTGAACACCGTCTTAGTATAAGACGGTGTTTAAGCATTGGACGGGGTTCTTCTGAATTTTAATGAATATTTTAATTAAAAGAGTAGAACAAGTCATATTGGTATTGGTTTTAAGACGGTGTTATTACTTTAACACCGTCTAAAACAAATCTTTGACACAGTCTAATGCTACATTTGGTATTGGTTTTAAGACGGTGTTATTACTTTAACACCGTCTAAAACAAATCGTTGACACCGTCTATAGTAGTGCCATTTGGAGAACAAAATACTTTACATAAATACATAAAAAAAACTACTAAATTCTTTAAAAAATGATTTATTACTATGTTTATTAATGTTATTATTATTATTATTATTATTATTATTATTATATAATTTAGTGTGTACGTGTGTTTTTAAACAATTTAAAGAGTAAATTACAAGTTTTGTCCTTTATATTTACACCAACTTGCAGACGGTGTCATTTGCCTTTAAAATTTGCGAGTTTTGTACTTTATGTTACAAAATCTTGCATGTTACGTCCTTTAGCCCTATCCTAGTTAATTTTTTTCATTAATTATTACAAATATGCTCTTGCAGTCATAGTCTCACAAAGATGAATATATTCACCGGAACAAAATCTCCCAAAATTTAACAATATAAAGTATTTAAACTTTCAATTTCAAGAACAAAAACCGTACCTTACCAACTTTCACGACGATTTCATTAACATTTTGCCCTAATTCCTCCACAAGCGTTTGTTCTATGTCACTTTGAACCTCAAGGACCAGTGTGTCTGTTGTTTCTATAGAACTTTTGAGCTTTGATCGACTGTACTAGACGGTTACGCAAAGACGACTGGATCGGTGGATTTTCCGATGGACGGAGCTCCGGTGATGTCACACCCCGATATTTCCACGTATTACCGGTGGGGAGTATCGTGACGTAGTTGATATCATCATAGACAATTTATCACAGTTTAATAGACAGCGGAAGTCGAAAGATAAAATATTACAAACTGAATAAAAGTAATATCAATTATTACAAAACGGTTGTAGGAGATCCACAGGTGGATCAGAAGTGTAAAACAGAAACATTGTTCAACAGATCTTTAAGTGATAAGGCCTGCAAGACTCTTATTTATTCACTCAAGAGTAGCCAGCCTATTCCGGCTAGTACCTGCACTTTAGCCTTTTGGAAAATACGTCAGTTTACACTGCTAAATACAATTAACCGACTCATTTTGAAAATGTTTTAGAAAATTGATTTGAATGCACATGGCACAAAACATCTTTTATAACTTGGGATAATTATTTATATATAAACTTGTAAAAGAATTACATGTTCGTTATACGTTCAGTAGCCCGGGCTGAATACCGGGTTAAAGATTAATAGACACACCACATGATATAATCCCACGGCGAGTTATTCTCAAACCGGCGGTTATACCTTTTTATATATATGCACTGGCAGGTGTATGCCTACACCCCGTGCTTAGGTCGTGGCCATTTCAATGAATGATGCCAAGGATATACGGGACATGGTAATTAACCCCCCAAAGGCTTAAAACAAACACAACAGATTAAACGAGTCATTTCAATAAATTAACCTTCATATGATTAACAAGTTAATTCCCGACCAAGCGGTATTTTATATACCGTACCCCAAGCCCGTATAAGGGAAAATAAGTTAAAAGTATTTACCTGAGCAAGTATATATCTCAATTAGCGAGTGCAAGTAGCTTTTACTGGTCTCCTAATCTGGAACGAAGGTTTTAATAACCTATTAGATTCCTAACGGGTCTTAATTAAGCCTAAACTTAGACCGGTTAGTTTTAAAGGAAGATATACGGTTCAAAAAGCACGATTAAGCGAGGACCGGATTAGAATGTGGTTTAGACCCGACAAGTTTGTATACTTGTATGATATGGGTAAACTAAACACATTCTGGATTTTGAGATAAAAATGATAAGGTTTGACCCGTTTCGGCTAATTTATACAAACTAGTTACATAAACCGTACCGAACGCGAAAAACGCGTAACGGGTAACCAAATGAGTCATGAACAGGTTTCCTATTTTTATATGCCTTAATTATGTTGTGATATCAGTAGGATACCTTCCTTTATGCCCAAAATGGATTTAAACTGAAATTATGTCCCGTAGGGGTATTTTGGTCATTTTAAAGCTTATAAAGGAGTTTAAATATTAATCTGGGTTTCAGGTCTGATATAATTAGTAAAAATAATTATTTTTATAAGTCATAACAGTAAGGTATTGCATATACGTGAAATTTATCTTTTATAACCAAACTATGCACCAAAAGGGCATTTTGGTAATTTCACATAAGCTTTATAGGTCAAAATTAGAATTCTGAGTTCAAAACTTTTGCTTATCGTTTAATTATAAAAATTTACTTAAAACATCAGTAGGTATTAAGTTTTATATGTTAAAAATAGTTTTAACCCATATTATGCGCTTAAAACGCGTAAAAGTCGGTTTTAAGCGATTTTCGGGTTATAATTGGAAATCTGAGTTTTTGATCAGTTTATAAAGTTCAAAATGTTTTATTTATTATATAAAATCAGTAGCAAAAAGTTTGGTATCAATATGTTATGTAAAACTCATTTTATTCAAGAAAAGGGTATAACCGACAATTACCGAATTGAAGCAAGTACCCTATGTTATGCTTAGCTTAAAAATAAATAAAAATCTTCAAAAATCCCAAAATATTATATTACATCAATGGGTAAAAAGTTTGGTGTCAAAATTTGGGTTTAGATAGGCTTTATACTAATTACGCCGTTTAATTAATAAAAAGCTTTCTAATTACGATATTGAGCATAGCTCTTAATCTAGACCTCAAACTGATGTGAAATTTTTAGGAAAAGTTTATAAATCAGTAGCAAAGGTTTTTGTCCTCTCACATTTTCAAAATTCTCGTTTTAAGGTCAAAAGGGCATAATGGTCAACATTTAGGCATATAACGGAAACATGCAAGTGAATTGGATAACTAATGAACCAAGTTGTATAACCTCAGAGGGTTACACTAACCTATAACCTCGTCCTAATAGAGCTCTAAGGCGTTTCTAAAATATGCTACATTGGGTCAGAACTGAAAGTCAAAGCAAAAGTTTACTTTTGCAACTTTCGGTTCCGAACCGAGCCTAAACTGAAAATTGTCGGGTTGAACATGCTTAGACATGTTCTTACATTAATTACCAAGTTATAAAAGTGATAAAACAGGTTTCATAGCTTCTACATTGTTAATTATGTGTTTATTTGAAAATTTGCTTTCTGATGACTTTTTATAATTAAGTTTGACCCGACAATTGACCTAGTTAGAGTGGGAATCAGAGGGTGCCCTTTTAAGGGTATATTACCCACATAATTACGAACTCATAGCTACTTTCAATTCGAGAATTGACTGGACCATTATAATCACTAAGTCAAACCTTAATTACGACGGTTTTGACTTTAGGCCATTAAACTAATTAAACACGAATTAGAAAGGTTAAGAAAGCTTACTGAAGTACTTAGCACGACTATGAAGGTTAGAGAATCCTGCTTGAGGTCCAGAGAGCCCCAGAATAAGAGTTATGAATAAATTTTGCAAGTGTGTTCATGAACTAGTAAACAATTTTCTTATATAGCCAAAGAAAGCTCACAAGATCTTCCCACATAAGTCTAGGATTGATCCCAGATGAGTCCAAGTGCCCCTATGCATGTAATACCATTGGAGCAGCCCCTGGGATCGAAAACAAGGCTTCTAAGGCGGTGGAACAGGCTGCACAGGAACCTGTGCGTGTTTTCTGCCGCTGGCAGTTTCAGGTGGCCCGCGTAAGCTCCAAGAGGAGTCTTACGCGGCCGGTATGAATCCAAGATCTGGTCACCAAGTTTTCAGCAATTGCACATTTGGTCCCTGGTCCTCCTATACTTGATTTTAACTTGTTTTATTGCACTTTTGACCCCCAAACTTGACTTTTAAGGACTCTAAGTCATAAACCAACTTTGTTAAGTCCCCGGTTAGTTATACGATCACCGAAAAGTCTTAAATTTCAACGTTGACGCTTTTAACCATTTTCTTACGAATGTTCGCGTATCTTTCTCATACGATATCAAAACCTTGTGAAATTTTTATCACTTATTCTAGTGAGCATAATTAATCGTTACAAAGCTTCGAGTTTGTTAAAAGGTCACTCAGACGTATAACTTGAACATGTTGACACTTTTAACCCTTGCGGTTTGTAAACTTTCACTTTCTTCCACAAATGGCTTCGTATGATTCATAATTCATTCGTTTAAGGGTATAAACATTGTGTAGGGTTTTTGAAAGGAATAATTATCAAATGTTGACACTTTGGATCCTTTTACACACATACTTTCCTTGTTTGTCAACTTTAGTCCCTCATATTTAATTCATTACACGTTTAATGCTCATGACACGTGTCTTGATTATATTGGTCGTGATTTTACGAGGTGTTACATCCTCACCCCCTTAAAAAAATCTCAACCTCAAGATTTACTGAGATAAATGAGGGTACTTTTCTTTCATTGTGGACTCTACCTCCCACGTGTACTCGGGACCTCTACGGGCATCCCATTTAACCTTTACAATCGGTACCTGCTTCCTTCGAAGCTTCTTAACCTGTCGATCCTCGATCGACAAAGGTTTTTCAACAAATCTCAGGCTTTCATCTACGTGCACTTCTGTATGTGGTATGACTAGTGATTCATCAGCTAGACATTTCTTCAGATTGCAGATGTGGAATACATCATGAATCCCACTGAGCTCTTCAGGCAGGTTTAATTTATAAGCCATTGTTTCGACACATTCGATGATCTCAATTGGTCCTATGTATCTTGGGCTTAACTTGCCTTTCTTGCCAAATCGCATCACCCCTTTCCAGGGTGAAACCTTAAGTAGAACCTTGTCACCTACCTCGAACTTTAGAGGTTTACACCTTTTATCTGCGTAGCTTTTCTGCCAATCCCTGGCAGCTTTGAGACGATCTCTTATCTGTACAATCTTGTCTGTCGTCTCCAGGACTATATCAGGTCCTGTTAGTTGGACATCTCCAACTTCTGCCCAACAAACGGGCGTTCTACACTTCCTTCAAATGGTGCAGCTTGAATACTGGAGTGATAACTATTATTGTATGAAAATTCGATCAATGGAAGATGATCATCCCAACTTCCTCCTAAGTCAATAACACAAGCTCGTAGCATATCTTCGAGTGTTTGAATAGTACGCTCGCTTTGACCATCCGTCTGAGGATGATACGTTGTGCTGAAGTTCAATCGAGTGCCTAGGGATTGCTGAAAACTTTTCCAGAAATGCGATGTATACCTTGTATCCCTATCAGAGATGATAGACACTGGCACTCCGTGGAGAGATACAATATCGTCCACGTACAGCTGAGCTAACTTATCCGAGCTGTGTGTTTCCTTAATAGGTAGGAAGTGGGCTGACTTAGTCAGTCTATCCACTATCACACAAATAGTATCATTTCCTTGCTTTGTCTTTGGTAACTTGGTGATAAAATCCATAGTCACCATTTCCCATTTCCAGGTGGGAAGTTCAGGCTGTTGCAGCAATCTTGACGGTTTTTGGTGTTCGGCTTTAACCTGAGCACATGTCAGACATTTGGCCACATAAGTGGCTATAGACATTTTCAAGCCTATCCACCAATAATTTGCCTTTAAGTCCTGGTACATTTTGTCACTTCCAGGATGAACAGAATACTTGGAACTGTGGGCTTCTTGAAGGATAACATCCCGAAGTCCTCCATAGATTGGAACCCATATTCGTCCATTCAATCTTAAGATTCCATCCTTGCCATATGATAACTGTTCTGCAGTGACTCCAAGTTTTTCATTTGGATAGTTAGCTTCTAATACGGCTTCCTTCTGAGCGGCTAACAATCTTTCATTCAAACTGTTCTTTAATTCAATGCTCTTGGCATTGATTCTTATGGGCTTAACCCTTTCCTTCCTACTTAAGACATCGGCGACTACATTTGCCTTGCCTGGATGGTATCGTATTTCACAATCATAGTCGTTTAAAGTCTCCATCCATCGTCGCTGCCTCATGTTTAAGTCCTTCTGATTAAACAGATGTTGAAGGCTCTTGTGATCAGAATAGATCACACACTTAGTCCCATACAGGTAGTGCCCCCAAAGCTTCAGTGCAAATACAACGGCACCCAACTCCAAGTTGTGGGTGGTGCAATTCTTCTCGTGCACCTTTAATTGTCAAGAAGCATAGGCAATAACTTTGTCTTTCTGCATGAGCACACATCCCATACCAGTGTGTGATGCGTCGCAGTATACCACAAATTCCTCTATTCCATCAGGCAATGTCAACACAGGTGCATTGCTCAACTTCTGCTTAAGAATGTCAAAAGATTCTTGCTGCTTAGGACCCCAATCAAACTTGATATTCTTGCGGGTTAGTGAAGTTAGGGGCGCTGCAATCCTTGAGAAGTTTTCAATAAAACGTCTATAATATCCTGCTAAACCCAAGAAACTATGAATTTCTGTGGGCGTCTTCGGCTCTTGCCAATTCATGATAGCTTCAATCTTAGCGGGATCCACCTGGATACCATGCTCACTAACAACATGTCCAAGGAATTGGACTTCACGAAGCCAAAATTCACATTTCGAAAACTTGGCATAGAGTTTCTCTTGCTGTAGGAGTTTAAGAGTACAACGGAGGTGCTTCTCATGATCAGCTTGATTCTTCGAATAAATAAGTATGTCATCAATGAATACGATGATAAATTTGTCCAAGTAAGGCTTGCAGACGTGATTCATTAGATCCATGAATGTTGCCGGTGCATTAGTGAGCCCAAAAGGCATCACTAGGAACTCGTAGTGACCATAACGAGTTCTAAAGGTAGTCTTGTGTACATCTTCATCCCTAACCTTCAGCTGATGGTATCCAAATCTAAAATCAATCTTGGAGAAGTAACTCGCCCCTTGCAATTAATCGAACAGATCGTCGATCCTGGGCAATGGATATTTATTCTTGATCGTGACCTTGTTAAGCTCGCGATAATCGATGCATAAACGCATCGATCCATCCTTCTTCGTTACAAACAAGATTGGTGCTCCCCAGGGAGATGAGCTAGGTCGAATGAAACCTTTGGCTAACAAATTATCCAGTTGAGTTCTCAATTCTTTCATCTCTGTTGGTGCTAACCTGTAGGGTGCACTTGCAACAGGTGCTGCTCCAGGAATAATGTCGATTCTGAACTCTACTTGCCTATCTGGTGGTAAACCAGGTAGTTCTTCGGGGAATACTTTGGGATATTCAGAAATGACAGGGATGTCTTCAACCTTGGGCTTTGGTTCATCCATAGTCACCTATGCCATGTAAATAATACAACCCTTCTTCAAACACCTTGACGCCTTAAGCATAGACACTTGCTTAGGCAGCCCATACCGAGTGTTTCCCTGTATGGTAAGTGGCTCACCATGCGGAGTCTTGATCGCCACTTGCTTCTTGTCGCAGACGATCTGGGCTTGGTTATGAGATAACCAATCCATGCCTATTACTATGTCGAAACCAGCTAATTTCAAAGGAAGTTAGGATCACGGAAAGGAGTGGTTCCTAATGGATATAAAACATCCATCTAACACAGTTGAGGTGGTCTCTAAGGTACCATCGGCCAACTCTACCTCATATTTCATGCTTAGGGCTTTAACAGGTAAATTTAACAACTTACAAAACTTATCATCTACAAATGACTTATCCGCACCCGAATCAAATAACACCCTTGCATAAACATTATTTATAAGGAAGGTACCTGTTATCACATTATCATCCTGAACTGATTCCCGTGCATTCATTTGGAAGACCCTAGCATTGGTCTTCTTTCCTTCTTCTGGCTTCTTGGCATATTTTGGGCAGTTTGACTTGATGTGACCCTTCTCGTTACAGTTATAGCACGTCGCATCCTTTATTTCCTTACATTCTAACGTCTTGTGCTCAGAAGACTTAAAAATCCCACAAGCTCTTGGCTGTGATTGGGATTTCGATTCGTACCTGCATTTACCCAGATGACGTTTCTTGCAAACTTTACACTTGGGCTTTTCACCCGATTGTCGATCATCCTTTCTAAACCCGAAACTCTTCTTGTGCTCGGAGTTCTCTTTGTGCTTCTTATCGGAACATCGTGAGTTCTCATCCTCACGTTTCCTCTTCCCTTCATTCGAATGCCTAAGCGATCTCTGCCTGACCGCATCAAGGGTAAGAGACAAAGATAAATCAGCTGCTGACCTAAAAGTAGTAGGTCGAGATGCCTTTACACTGGCCTTGATCTCCGGGGCTAGACCCCCAATAAAACGGGCTATTCGCTTTGGTTCCGGCGTCACCAAGTAAGGAACCAATCGAGACATGGTATTGAAGCTGGTGAGGTATGCTTGACAGTCTAAATTTTTCATCACTAAAGATAAGAAGTCGGACTTGATTTTTTCAACTTCATGTTGAGGACAGTAATTCTCCTTGATGAGAGCAACAAACTGATCCCATGTCAGATTGTATAATGGGATCTTTCCAGTAGCTTGGATCAAAGACCTCCACCAAGCTAGTGCCTCACCTTTGAACGACTGAGATAAAAACTTCACCACATCCCTATCAGCGCAACCATTGATTTCAACCATAGTATCCATTTCGTCTAACCATGTCATGCAGTCAATAGCTCCTTTTTCCCCAGTGAAATCCATGGGTTTGCAGGAAACGAAATATTTATAGGTACAGGTCTTTGTACGTGGTTCACGATCAAATACAATCTTTTTAGACGGGGCACTATGTTGATTCGAGGAGTGCTGAGCATCATCCATCTTCGACTCATGCTGCTTAGAAGGTGGCTTACTATGAACCTCAGAATGAGTCTTAGGGTGAGATTTGGAATGAGGTACTGATGAGGTCTTACTATGCGTACCACTCGATTCCTTAAATTGCCTGTCCACTGCTTTAGATACAGTAGTATCAATCAATGTTCGAAGCTCTTCCCTGGTTATATTAAATTCTGGTTGTATCATGATTTTCCAAGGGGTGACTGTTGACTTCCTCAGACTCTGCCATGTAGCTTGATTGCTACATAAAATGATAACAATGATTTATTTAGAGGTTTATAACAGTACTATCATTCTTGATGATTTATTAACCATGGTATTAATAACCATATTGGTTAATTTGTTAAATATATTTATTCAGGATTTTTATTGTAATAATCCATAGTTATAATTAAGATATAATAATAGCACAAAAGGCCAAGTCATAGTGGCAAATTTAAATTATAAGCCAAGATTTTATAGGATTGAGGCATTGAGGCTTGAATCCTAGTTCATTACCTCTTCTTGACAGGGAATCGTAGACCACAACTGTCTTTAGTCTCTAAGGACATTAATTATGGCCCGTAGGCACTTCATCACTAATGGATGATTAAATAAATAAGAAAGGAATTGGAAGAATCCAATTTAAGGATGACTTATGCGATTTTACCAAATCACATTTTGCCAAGAGTGTTAACATGTTTTCAGATGTTAACAAGGATCTGAATCTAATTAAGGAACTACCATCATGGCCCTGTCTTAAAATGACACATGGGCTAGGTTTTGCCCTTTTTAGATTTTATTTAATAATGGCAGATCTTATAAAAGAAATGATATTTTCATTTATTTCATATATGATATTTATGCATAAAATGACAAAATGAAATTTTTAAATTCAAACATCCCATTACCAAATTAAAGAGTACATGATTGCCCTAAACAGGACTTTTAACATAATTAACTTGCCCACGCAGGGGCTAAACAGAAATAACATGCCCACGCAGGGGCTAAATACAGAAATAGATGTCCACGCAGGGACTTGATTTAAAACATGGAAATTACAATACAAATAAATAAATAAGGAATCTTCAAAAATCCCTTTTCTTGCTCTTCCCCTTGATTAAACTTTCCAAACCCTTGAGAAAACCTCGGTTATTCCTACGCTCTTCTTGAACCTCCCGCTCTACCTGGCTCAACCTTTGGAGAATCTCTTGTTGTTGCTCTGGCGGTATCAATGGCGGCTGCGGCAGCTGCTGATGAGGAGGTTGAGGAGGTGGCGGGTGTTGGTACCCATAAGCTGGGTATCCAACTCCCTAGGGAGCTCCATAGGGTCCTTCGGGATTAAGAGCATTACAGTTCGCCGCTACAAGATAAGGGTCAACTTCAGCGTAGTTGTAGTTGGTGTGGGCTGGCTGCTCAAATGGGTTATACGCCGCTGAACCGGCGTATGTAGGAATCGGGTTATCATAACCCTTCGGTGGTGGCGCGACTGGCGCAGAGTCTACCTCAGAGATGGGGTTTGAAGGCCCACCCATCTGCGGGTCTTCATAAAGTGGCGGGTAGTGATTGCCACTTGAAGGTTGAGAGGTGCTGATACAGACTCCCCCTCGCACGGACATCCATGCGTTTGATCTTCTCCGCCCCGGTGGCTCCGGAGGCGGCTGCTAAACTGGCGGTGCTGGCGGTGGAGTAACCGCTACAAAACGCGAATCCTCAGAGGGATCCTGCTACTGCTGCTGCTGAGGCGATGAGTGGTAGGATGGGGTAAACACCCAATCATATTGGGAAAATCTAGCCTCGTAGCTGTCTGGACCACGATAAGGTGATCTATGAAATGATGACCCATCTGAGATCTCGATGGGGTGAGTAGGTGTCCCGGATGGAGGTTCGGCGGGATCGGTATCTTCATCCATGTCCATAGCATGGTCACCAGAGAAGTGGTCTTCTGGTCCCAATGGGTTAAAACCCAATGGTCCTTCAATTAGGTTTGCCGGGTTGAACCGGCTCTGGAGAAAGGGTGTTGGGTCATTGAAGGAGTGGTGTGAGTTTGAGCCTTGGAGAGGGATGAAGGAGTGATGTGAGTTGTGGGGCTCGTTCTCCGATTGCGGCCCAAACGAATGGTGGTAGGAGGGTGATGAACTTAGCGAGACGGATCGCCTCGTGGGCTCTAAATAGGTCCTCCAATCTTCCTGAGGACTTGTGCTCATGGTTATAGATGGGGTTCGCCGGTGGGAAGGTCCGGCTTCATGGTCGTGGCCAGTAATTGGCGCCTTGGTGGCATTTTGTTGAACCTGTCAAAACAAACAAAGAACAACAAAGAAAAATAATAAAGAGCAAAATAAAATGAATTAGGATTAGTCCTAAGTTATTTGTCTAGACTCGAAAGTCGAGGAATGTGCAAATTGTGTCATTGAGACTAAACACAAAAGGCTAGTGTTTAATTCACTCAATGTTGGCTCTAATACCAACCTGTCACACCCCGATATTTCCACGTATTACCGGTGGGCCCGGTGGGGAGTATCGTGACGTAGTTGATATCATCATAGACAATTTATCACAGTTTAATACACAGCGGAAGTCGAAAGATAAAATATTACAAACCGAATAGAAGTAATATCAATTATTACAAAACGGTTGTAGGAGATCCACAGGTGGATCAGAAGTGTAAAAAAGAAACATTGTTCAACAGATCTTTAAGTGATAAGGCTTGCAAGACTCTTATTTATTAACTCAGGAGTAGCCAGCCTATTCCGTCTAGTAACTGCACTTTAGCCTTTTGGAAAATACGTCAGTTTACACTGGTAAATACAATTAACCGACTCATTTTGAAAATGTTTAAGAAATTTGATTTGAATGCACATGGCACAAAACATCTTTTATAACTTGGGATAATTATTTATATATAAACTTGTAAAAGAATTACATGTTCATTATACGTTCAGTAGCCCGGGCTGAATATCGGGTTAAAGATTAATAGACATACCACATGATATAATCCCTGGCGAGTTATTCTCAAACCGTCGGTTATACCATTTTATATATATGCACTGGCAGGTGTATGCCTACACCCCGTGCTTAGGTCGTGGCTATTTCAATGAATGATGCCAAGGATATCCGGGACATGGTCATTAACCCCCCAAAGGCTTAAAACAAACACAACAGATTAAACGGGTCATTTCAATAAATTAACCTTCATATGATTAACAATTCAATGCCCGACCAAGCGGTATTTTATATACCGTACCCCAAGCCCGTATAAGGGAAAATAAGTTAAAAGTATTTAGCTGAGCATGTATATATCTCAATCAGCTAGTGCAAGTAGCTTTTGCTGGTCTCCTAATCTGGAATGAAGATTTTAATAACCTATTAGATTCCTAACGGATCTTAATTAAGCCTAAACTTAGACCGGTTAGTTTTAAAGGAGGATATACGGTTCAAAACGCACGATTAAGCGAGGACCGGATTAGAATGTGGTTTAGACCCAACAAGTTTGTATACTTGTATAATATGGGTAAACGAAACACATTCTGGATTTTGAGATAAAAATGATAAGGTTTGACCCGTTTCGGCTAATTTATGCAAACTAGTTACATAAACCGTACCGAACGTGAAAAATGCGTAACGGGTATCCAAATGAGTCATGAACAGGTTTCCTAAGTTAATATGCCTTAATTATGTTGTGATATCAGTAGGATACCTTCCTTTATGCCCAAAATGGATTTAAACTCAAATTATGTCCCGTAGGGGTATTTTGGTTATTTTAAAGCTTATAAAAAAGTTTAAGTATTAATCTGGGTTTCAGGTCTGATATAATCAGTAAAAATAATTATTTTTATAAGTCATAACAGTAGGGTATTGCATATATGTGAAATTTATCTTTTATAACTAAACTATGCACCGTAGGGACATTTTGGTAATTTCACATAAGCTTTAAAGGTCAAAATTAGAATTCTGAGTTCAAAACTTTTGCTTACCGTTTAATTATAAAAATTTACTTAAAACATCAGTAGGTATTAAGTTTTATATGTTAAAAATAGTTTTAACCCATACTATGCGCTTAAAACGCGTAAAAGTCGGTTTTAAGCCAAATTTGGGTTATAATAGGAAATCTGAGTTTTTGATTACTTTATAAAGTTCAAAATGTTTTATTTATTATATAAAATCAGTAGCAAAAAGTTTGGTTTCAATATGTTATGTAAAACTCATTTTATTCAAGAAAATGGTATAACCGACAATTACCGAATTGAAGCAAGTACCCTATGTTATGCTTAGCTTAAAAATAAATAAAAATCTTCAAAAATCCGAAAATATTATATTAAATCAGTGGGTAAAAATTTCAGTGTCAAAATTTGGGTTTAGATAGGCTTTATGCTAATTACACCGTTTAATTAATAAAAAGCTTTCTAATTATAATATTGAGCATAACTCTTAATCTAGACCTCAAACAGATGTCAAATTTTTAGGACAAGTTTATAAATCCGTAGTAAAGGTATTTGTCCTCTCACATTTTCAAAAATCTCATTTTAAGGTCAAAAGGGCATAATGGTCAACATTTAGGCATATAACGGAAACATGCAAATGAATCGGATAACTAATGAACCAAGTTGTATAACCTCAGAGGGTTACACTAACCTATAACCTAGTCCTAATAGAGCTCTAAGGCATTTCTAAAATATGCTACATTGGGTCAAAACTGAAAGTCAAAGCAAAAGTTTACTTTTGCGACTTTCGGTTCCGAACCGAGCCTAAACTGAAAATTGTCGGGTTGAATATGCTTAGACATGTTCGTACATTGTTAATTATGTGCTTATTTGAAAATTATCTTTATGTTGACTTTTTATAATTAAGTTTAACTCGACAATTGACCTAGTTAGAGTGTGAATCAGAGGGTGCCTTTTTAAGGGTTTATTACCCACATAATTATCAACTCATAGCTACTTTCAATTCGAGAATTGACTGGACCATTAGTGATCAATCACTAAGTCAAACCTTAATTACAACAGTTTTGACTTTAGGCCATTAAACTAATAAAACACGAATTAGAAAGGTTAAGAAAGCTTACTGAAGTACTTAGCACGACTATGAAGGTTAGAGAATCCTGCTTGAGGTCCAGAGAGCTCCAGAATAAGAGTTATGAATAAATTTTGAAAGTGTGTTTCATGAACTAGCAAACAATTTTCTTATATAGCCAAAGAAAGCTCACAAGATCATCCCACATAAGTCTAGGATTGATCCCAGATGAGTCAAAGTGCCCCCTATGCATGTAATACCATTGGAGCAGCCCCTAGGATCGAAAACAAGGCTTCTAAGGCGGTGGAACAGGCTGCACAGGCACCTGTGCATGTTTTCTGTCGCTGGCAGTTTTAGGCGGCCCGCGTAAGCTCCAAGAGGAGTCTTACGCGGCCGGTATGAATCCCAGATCCGGTCACCAAGTTTTCAGCAATTGCACATTTGGTCCCTGGTCCTCCTAAACTTGATTTTAACATGTTTTATTGCACTTTTGACTCCCAAACTTGACTTTTAAGGACTCTAAGTCATAAACCAACTTTGTTAAGTCCCCAGTTAGTTATATGATCACCGAAAAGTCTTAAATTTCAACGTTGACGCTTTTAACCCTTTTCTTACGAATGTTCGCGTATCTTTCTCATACGATATCAAAACCTTGTGAAATTTTTATAACTTATTCTAGTGAGCATAATTAATCGTTACAAAGCTTCGGGTTTGTTAAAAGGTCACTTAGAAGTATAACTTGAACATGTTGACACTTTTAACCCTTGCGGTTTGTAAACTTTCACTTTCTCCCACAAATGGCTTCGTATGATTCATAATTCATTCGTTTAAGGGTATAAACATCGTGTAGGGTTTTTGAAAGGTATAATTATCAAATGTTGACACTTTGGATCCTTTCCTTGTTTGAAAGGTATAATTCATTCGTTCATACTTTCCTTGTTTGTCAACTTTAGTCCCTCATATTTAATTCATTACACGTTTAATGCTCATGACACGTGTCTTGATTATATTGGTCGTGATTTTACGAGGTGTTACAGGTGAGTACGTTATGGTGTGTCGTCGTTGATTCTGGTGGATTAGAGAGAGAGAGTAAGGGTTTGGCCGGAAAAAGGCAGAGGACGATGGTGATTAGATTGCGGAGGAAGGGAACTTACCGGACAACAAAATTGACCGTTGAAAGATGCTCCAGATGATTGACGCTTGGCGGGGCAGAATTGAAGGAGGGCAAGTGCCCTTGCAACCTGTCTTGTAGCCATGGCGGTTTCATCCATTTGTTCCCATCGTAAAACAGATCTGAGCCTCATTTTGTTAGAATCCGATTTCTAATTTGATTGGTTTTTTATAGTCTGAAGCTTTAGTCTTTTTTTAATATTTTATTTTATTTTTTAAAATAATAATATTTAATATATAGGTAAAAAGACAAAAATACCATTTGGTGAGCAGATTTATTCAAAAAATCTAACTGGGTTTGGCCTAAAGGACAGAACGTGTAAGATTTTAAAACATTAAGTACAAAACCAGTCAGTTTTGAAGATAAAGGACTCCGCCTGCAATTTGATAGAAATATAAGGGACAGAACTTATAATTTACTCTAATATAAATAACTTAAAGTTTTGTAAAGTAAGAAATGAAGTTAAGATGAAAAGTTCAGAATGATAATATGATTAAGAAACACTATATTTCTATATAGAGTTAAATGTGATTTTAGTCCATGTGGTTTGGGCCATTTTGCCAGTTTAGTCTA